>NC_133661.1:97955729-98284141 GCF_037893015.1 Macrotis lagotis
TCAAGGTAGTCATTTTGGATAGATGACCTCCATATGGTTTAAGAATCATCTTGTGAAGATGGTCTTCACCTATAGGTTTATGGTATATCACAGAGAATAAAACTTCATATATAACCTATATTTTCTGTCATTTTATGCTAACTATAGTTTAAGGTTTAAAGTTTTAGGGTTCACCAAAACTCAAAACTAAGATAATTCTAGTTCATTAAAACTCTGTGCACCATTCTGCACTACCAACTAGAAATTAGAGTTTGATGGAAATAAATATGCCCAATTGCTTATATATCTTAAAATCCACAAATTTGTCATACAATTTTTTCTAAGAGTGATTCAAACATATGAAAAATCATCAACTAATGCACCAAAATAGTTTCCCATTTCCCATGGAGAGCCATTAGGCATATTTAGTGAACAATTTATAAAAGATAAAGTTGCCATGTAATAGCATTAAATAAAAATAACTATAATTAGTATTTACATAGTACTTTAAGGTTTGCAAACAGATTTGCATTTGTAATATTATTTGATCCTCATAACTGCAGGGGTAGGTACTCCTTTCAATGGATGAGAAAACTAAGGCAGGCAGATGTGTAGTGATTGTTTTTCCCACGATAGCACATCTAGCAAGTAACAAACCAAATTTGAATTCAGGTCTTTCTTCCTACCTATGGATCCACACTTCATACCTGAGGCATCTATCTGCTTTCTTATTAGACTTCAATGACTCCTCTTTACTCAGTATCACACCATTTTTCTTCTTAATCTCAGTATAATGACATTTATCCTCATCATCTAATATAGTTTATGTATCAACAATGACTATATTAAATTGCTATGAAAAATTACCCTTTTACCATTACAATGCAGTCCAGAGAATAAATTATTTTTTTGTTTTATATAACAAAAATTTTAGATGCCAAAGCCATAACTGGTCCTTAGGCATTTACAAGATGAATAAAAAGTTGCTATGTAAATATACATATATATATGTATATATATATATATATATATATATATGTATATATATATATATTCTATTGTTCTTTAGACTTTGTTATGTTGACCTATATAAAAGATTGTCAAAGAAAAATGTCAGACTTCAAAGGGATAAAATATAATTATCTGTTTTGCTGAACCTTTCCAATTAATGTTTTATGTATACAATACAAATAAAATAAAATTATTAATTAAAAGCAAAAGAAAACTATTCTATTTTATCTTTAGATTGAACTTTAGATTGGTCTTCGTTCTGACATTCACTGAGATGTTTATACTAACTTTTATTTGGACATTTTATGTAACTCAGGAACTATAGCAGTTGATAGGACAGAATTCAGAATATAATAGCTTTAGGAATCATATCACTTTTAAACCTTCTCTTCTTCATGTCCTCACTACTCTAGCAAATTTATATGTATTATCCTCCCCAGCAGAACATAAGCTCCTTTAGGATAGTCTTTGTATTTCTATCTCTAGTACTTAACATAATAACTCCACCCTCTCTCCCTTTTTTACTTAGCTTCTCTCTCTCTCTCTCTCTCTCTCTCTCTCTCTCTCTCTCTTTCTCTCCCTGTCACTCTCTCTGTCCCTCATTTAAAAGAGGGTAAAAATCAAGTAGACAATTGGTATACAAAGCCTAAATTCTATTCTCAATAAGAGATTTATAAGAATAAATCTTCAAATGGGATATAAATATGGGAAGCTACATGAACAGCATATTCTACCATATTTTATTAGCATTCAGTTTAGAATGGTATAAAGATATTAATAGTGTTCAAAAGTAACAGTGGTTTTCCTTTATAAAAGTCTCATGTATTCACATTTTAATACCTTAAGAAATAATGTGTTTTAATCTTTCAGATCCATGTACTATTAGCAACATGTAAGATCAGTCAGATCTCTTTCTAATAAGCAACAACATTCTCTGAAGTGCAGTCCTCCATTATTAAGGACTTATTAGTAATGGGTGGGTGAAAGTGGAGTGGCAAAGATAACTCTTGCCTGGCTCTAGAGCTCACATCATGTTTTTGATGTTTTGCCATTACCCTCTGAAATAAGAGCCATCCCTTAAAGGTCTTCTCAATAGGAGATTTTATTCTTTTCTTTCTCCTTGCCTTTGATTTATTTTAAACTCTTGAGTTAAAGGTTATCACAGTTAATCTATCAACCACTAAGGAGTCATGTTTATTTTTATTGTCTCAAAGCTACATAAAGAAAAGGACCTTATTGTCAATGAAATAAATCTAAAAATAGTTATTTGGGTTTTCTTCTGATACAAATTTATTAAATTAAGTTGGACCTAAGTCTTCAAAGGCTTGGCAACTACAGTGAATCAGAATACAACATGACTATGTGGGGTAAAGTTTATTATTATTCTAGCTTTGTTTAAGTCTTTTTAATTTCCTCATTTTCACAATTTCCTTTTCCCTTTTTATACTTATTAGATGGATCAAATTACATTTGATTAATCAAACTGTGAAATCATTGAGAGCAGAAAAAAACATTGATTGTTATTTTGTTTTGTTAGTACAACAGGGACTCAAAAATGTAAACTGAAGAAAGGTAATAAATGACTATTTAAAAGAAGCACTTAAAAACTAATTAAAATATATTCATTTTTGCCACCATGTTATTCCATAGAAAATAGTTATAATACAGATCAGGAAAATAATTTATACCTTCTTATCAGCCTTTCTAGTAAACATTACATCAGATTAGTTAGATTTATAACCATAGTGAACCCAGAAAGCCTACTCTGAAATTCTGCTTCCTGCTGACCACTGACTAATCAAAGAGGCATTCTTTATGGGGACAACTTGACTTAATCTCAGAAGATCTGGTTCTAGTCATATTTTCAACACTTAGGGGTCATATGATTACTGTTAAATTAATTTATCTTTATAAACATCAGTTTATTGAAGTGAAGAATGAGTATAATATTATATGGAACTTAAGTCTTAAAGGAATGTTGAAAATTAAACACTTTGAAAAATAGTAAAACCCTAAAAATTAATAATATCTGTGAAAGCATATAACAAAATAATACCTTCCTCCTCTTGGTAGAATGAGAGCAGAAAGCTACATACAGTGTCAAATATAGTCACTATGATGTTGCTTTTACGTAACCATTTCTATTTTTTGCAAAGGAAGTATATAATCTCAAGGGTGTAAGGTTGATTTATTTGTGTCTGTGGCCGGGGGAAAGGTATGGCTATTCCTAGAGAGGAAGGACTCTGTTGCAAGTAAAAACAACAATGATACGGGTAAGGTCCTCTATAAATGTGCCAGTAGTGATATTAGTAGTAGTAATGGTAGAAATAATAATCATTGTTGTAGTCTCAGTTGTAGTCAAAGACAGAATAAAATAGCATTAATGATGATGATGATGATGATGATGATGGTGATGATATTTTTCCTTTGTTCATGAAGAAGACCATGACATCAGGGAAGTGATGTCATGACAAGCAAGTGAATTGGATTTGAGGAGGTGGTGGTGGGGTGACTGTGCTAAGTCATCGGCCTCACATTTTCCTCTGGAGCCATCTGGGCCCTATGATGAGATATGAATCAGAACAACTGTAGAAGGTACTGGATATGAGGTAGTCAGAGTTAAGTGACTTGCCCAAGGTCACATAGCTAGTAAGTGTCAAGTATCTGACAGATTTGAACTCAGGTCCTCTGGACTGGTGTTCTAGTTCTTGTAGAATTTAGGCCTCCTTCAATATCTTATTACTATGTGAAAACAACCCCAGGGACTCAAAGATGCTTCAGGTCTTTTATAAGGTCTAAAACCAACCTTTAAGAGTTCATTTTTATTTTTTTTTTTACTCATGGACTTAAAAATGGATGCCATTTCTGTTGCCTGAAGGTCAACATGGGTGCATTTGGAGAGGTTCATCACCAAAGATCGGCTAGTAGGGGACAGACATTTTTCTGGCTAAGAAATTAATGAAAGCACTAAGATATAGTTTGGTTGTAGTCAGTATTTTTGGAGCACTGATGATGGAATGGATCCTTGAAGAAGTCATGATGATAGCAGTAGTTACTGTTTTCTTCAAAGTATCATTTAGGGAATATGTCTATCAAATTTTCTTAGTTCATTTTCAGGCAATTTTAAGCACTTATATTAATCTCTAAGTATATTAACATAATTATATAGGATCTTGTGATAATTTCATTATAAAATTATTCTTTAGATTTTTCATTGGGAAACCCAGAGATGATAAATTCTCGGTTTATGCAAAAAACAGAAGATTTTTAACAAGTCCAACTTTTTTTTTTATCAGAGCTAAGAATATAAATATTTGATATATAGAATTGTTTTGTGATCTTTTTGTAATAGGGCTCTAGTATATATATATATATATATATGTATATATATATATATATATGGAGAGAGAGAGAGAGAGAGAGAGAGAGAGAGAGAGAGAGAGAGAGAAAGACAGACAGACCACCTTGTTCAGTTAGGTGAAATTACTTTTGGGGGAAGTAAGGAAAATGTGTGGGTGAACATGCTACAACTGATTTTTATTGGCTTACAATATGGGTGAGTAATTAGAAGGAACCTTTTCCCCATTGATTATATAGATGGAATAGTTAAAAACTCTTAAGACAACACTGGCTGACTTACCTTGCTGTATTAACATCTAATGTAGCTTGAATGAACCTTTTTACCCCTAGAATATGATATGGAAGTCAAGGCCTTAGGGCTTCTTTCTTCCTCTAATCCCCATCAAAGCTATAAAGTCTGGATGAAATTGGGCTTTCTTAGCCTTTTGATTTCTTTTCTGTACTAGGGACACGGAATTAATTCTTTGATCTTGGGAATTTCAAAAGCCAGAAGATAAGTCAGAGGAATCATGAAATCTACACATCCAAATCAGATTTTGGAGTCAAACTGATATTGAGACCTTGAACGACATAGAGATATCATGGACTCCATCCCAGAAGAATCCATCAGTAATATAACACTTAATGCAAAGCCAGGAATCTGGCTGTGTTTGGATATAAACTTGGTAAGAGCCATGCTATATATATTAAATGAACTAAGTAATGAGCCTAATTTTTTATGGTCCCAAGATGATGAGGAAAATGTTTGCTCTCCAAATAGCTTCCATTTATAAAGTCAATCTGATACAAAATGGTTAAAATGGAATTGAAGTCATAATTACTAGTTCCTGAAAATAGGGGAAAACACAATTATTGAGAACTCAAATTGTAGAAAAAAAGAGATACCACTGAGAAATCTAAAGGGAAATTGTAATAGGTTTGTCCAAAAGGGCTAGGGCATATTTGATAACTATTCAAAACACTGAGGTTAATGAAAAGAACACTGGATTCAAGATCAAAATAACTGGATTTGAGTCCTGGCTCTGCCGCTAAGGAACTGGGTGTGACTTTGGACAAATCATTTAAACTGACAATAGGGCTCAGTGTTCTCAACCTAAAAATGAGGAGGTTGGATGAAATATAAGATTTAAATGCCATGATCCAATGTATAATGAGTATATTTTATTTTAAAGTGAGAAAGGTTAAAATCAAATTTCTCAAAAGGGATTAATTTGGGAAAAATTAATTCTCATGAGTCTCCATGGTATTTTGCCTGTTTAAAATGTTGCTATTATATTTTAGGGACACATCAGAAAATACCAGTAGGAGTGTTTGATATCATTCCAAAGATTAGAGAAACGATGTTTTTCAAGAGAATCTTGCAATTAGGAAATGGGCGCTGGTTCATTGCCGGGAGCATAGAAAATAAGCATTGTTGCAACTTAAAGAACCTTCTATTTCTAGATTGGGTTATGCCACATAAGTGACTCATACTTAAATATTATGAAAACAAGCATTGTATATGGTATAAAAGACTTTGAAACGAATTACATTTGGCTGAGATCAAAATATTTACAGGGAAAAGTGACTACTAGTTTTTTCCCAAAGAAAACTGTTTTGTGGTTTTAGTTAAACCTATTAATGTAGCCTCAACAGTTTTCACTATACATTAGGATTTAAATATGTGAAACATAGATTAAATTATACTATTTTCAATACTATTTCTACTACATTTTATGAAAATGAATGTGATACAAAATGTGTAATTCCTAATTTAATTATTTTTTAATTCTCCCCAAACCAGTATTAGTAGCAAATTGGTAATCCAGATTGTTAGATTCCTAAATTAATTCATTACTACTGTTTTTGTCAATGATCTAGATATCATGAATAATTCTAGAACAATGGCACATGATACACAAAGTTTTGTAGTAAATAAACATTAAATTTAAATAAAAATAAGTCAAGAATTTAAATAAACATTAAATTATAAGATGTTAGATAACTAGGAACATGTTCTTAATCATCTATTTTTCCCTTCATGAAAAACCCTCAACAAATGTTTCACAGGACCATAGGATTACAGCTTTTATCTTATACATCATCTATCTAGTTCAATACTTCCATTTGACATATGAAGAAAATGAGGGCCAAAAAGGTTAGTCACTAAAAATTCAAGAATTCAATCTAGTTCCTCTGACTCAAATTCCAATTCCCACATGATACTTATCTGTTGAATTTAATTGAATCAACTAGTCTGATTGTAGATTATTTTTGTACATATGCTTGCTTAAGATAAATTGTAATCCTTAGATTCTAAGGCGTCTTTGAATGTTCATCTTTTGTGATTCTCTGACAAACATATTTATTGATAGATGTTGGTATATATTTGTCCTTAATTCCTTAAGGATGCTCTACATATATAAATTCCTCACAAAACACACAAAAAATAAAACATAGATAACATGATCAATTTTAAAATATTCATAATATTTTAAAGTGGCAAAGGAAAATATTAAATGAAGTTAGTGAAGGTAGCAGAAAAGGGGATGAAGTTATTCAAATATCATATGCGGAAAATGTAGGTTGAAAAACATCACATTTGACTATCAAATATCCATTACTTGATTACTTAATGAAGCTAGAATTTAATAAATTTAAACCATACAATTAAATATATGGAAGAATTTTTTTCTAATTGGAAAATTTAACTTTTTCAGTAGCTATTAAAAGAGATGATAGTTTTACTGATGATGCTTTTTGAATTAGTCAGTCCTGTGGCTTAATTAGAAAACAATGCATGTAAAAAGATACAATTTCAATCTTTATATTCAACAAGTCAAATTGGCACTCTCATATTTTAATTAAAAATGAACATAGCCTAACACTAAAACAAGTCAAATAATTTCAACATATTTATTTTTGACAAAAACTATGTTAAAAATCATAGAGTACTGAAAATCTTGACAACTTAAAGGAAAATTATAAAAGTCTTGAAGTATGAATGAATGAACTATTTTTCTGTTATTATTATTATAATCTTCTGACCAAAATCCACTTATTGTCCCCATTCCTTAGCAAAGAATAAAAGAAAAATTTCATCTATTTAATAAGGTTAGCATAGCAATGAGCTTTGAGCTATTAGCTGAATGGGTAATATTTGTAAAAAGAATTCTTATGAAGTTTCATTTGAGTACTTTTAAAAGCCTTTGAATTCTCAGGAGAACTATTCAGAAAGAATCATATTAATAAAAGAACTCCAATTGTAAAATTACACTCAGGTTCCTTTTTTATATCTACAAACTTATCCAATTAATTAAAAATAGTAACATGTCTGATAACAAGAACTTTTTACTTGCATTTAAAATAAATGATGCTTTAAAAAATTTAAACATTCTCTATATACAGATAACTGCACTAGAATGAGAAGAATGCATTAAATGAGTGTTTACTGTGAAAGATATTCTGGTAAATAAAAAAAACAGATAATCTGAGGGTAAGATTTTTTCTTTTTTTCTGGGCAATGTATCATTACTTAAGAAGTGATTGAAGTTTAAAATGAAGGGTTATGGTGAAAGATTACATTTCAAGTTAAAATATAAAAAATATTCTTGGCAATAATTATGTCAGACAAGGAAATTATTTTTAAAATGATTAACAAAAAGGGATATTATAATTAAAGCCTATATATATGCAAATATATATAAAATGAAAGTATGTTTATATCATGTATGTGTATACACACACACACACACTGACAGAATTACTAAATACTTAAAGAAGGTGATTGAGAATAAAAAAATTGTCTATGACCTTAGCATGTTCCAGACTTTAGTTAACAGATAAGAAATAAATTAAGGATCTGAAAAAAATGCTAATATAATTTGAAATTATATACCTTCGGAAATTACTAAATGGGAATTATGAAGAAAACCTTTCTTTTTCAGTATCATATTGCACTTTTACAAAAATTGGTCACATAATACAGCCTTAAATAAAGGACTTACTAATAAATACAAAATGACAAAAATATTACATGAATGTCTTGTATGCATGAGTATTATGTGTGTTTTCATGAATATTAACTATCCTGAAAACCACTTCAAACTTTAAGTGATTAAAACATAAATCAATATTTCATCATCTACTTTGATTCTGAACTTCTTTCTTTATATCTGGACACTTCTATCTTTCCAGTCACTTAGGTTTGTAACCTGGATATCATTTCAATTCCTCATCCCACTTATCTAATCAGTTTCCAAACTCTATTTTCACAGCATCCCTCATATCCATGCCCTTCTCTGTGCACATAGCTATTATTCTAGTCAAGGTCCTCATCATTTTTCTATCATAATATAGATTCTTAATTTCTATACTTGTCTGAAAAATTGCATCAATCCAATTCCATTCTTCACACAACTGCCAAAGAAATTTTCTTAAGGTTAACATCATAATGTCACTCTCTAACCCAATAAATCCCAGTAGCTTCCCATTATTTTAAAGATCAAATGTTTAGCATTCAAAACCAAAAGCAACCTGTCCTGATTGACCTTTCCAATTTTGTTACAGATTACTTCCCATCATATGCACTATAGCCTTGCCAAAACAACCTTTCTCTTGTTCATTAGATATAATATTTCACCTCCCATCTCCATGGGTAACTCATATAAAATAGGAATTATAAAATATTATATATAAAACATAAAATTATAAATATATTTAACAAATTTTATAATTTACATATTACATACATAATTTATATATTTATATATTATTTATAAGTTATATAAGCTATATGATATGATATGATATGATATAATATTATAAAATATCAGCTCCCATTACTACATATGGGGTCTCCAGAGTTTACTCCTCAGAGTTCTAGAAATAACCCTAAGCATTTAGTTTTTCGTTTTGTTTTTTTGAAGACAAGGGATATTTACTATGATCAAAAAATAAATAAATATATGTGATACAAAACATTCACCCAACAGTCTATCACAGCTTCTCTTACAAGGACAAATAAATTCTAATGGGAAATGGACTCAAACTTGGAGGTCATGTATTGTAAAGGATTGACTCATAGCTCCTATTTGCTGAAAGTCCTGTTCTCCTATTCATGGGGTATTCAAAAAATACCCCTTAGGAATGGTGAATCTGCATCTAGCCATTGCTGACATCTGATATAGTCATTGCTTTTAGCTTATCCAGGAATCTGACTCTGACACCACTATATACTTGGGAACTACAATATCATCCTCATTCTCATTCATGCTTTCAAGTCCCTCCTTTGGGCAAGTACTGGAGGTTGAGAGAGGCCAAGGCTTCTTTTCCACTTCTCAGGCAGTAAATCTAAAGAAGTGTTCTGTAGAGTCATGTTTGCTCCAACCTCTTGGATGAATCTGACTAGCTTGCTAATTTATAGAAATTCCCACTGTATGGACTAAATTGCCTTGGCCTATCCAAACAAGAGTCTTGTGCAGTGTCAATTCAGTTCAAGGGATTTCTTTGGACTTAATGCAAAGTCTATGATCCCATCTAGTTAAGATTAAAGTTTTCTATTCTTTTTTCTGTAATAAATGCTTCCTTTTTTACATTGCTCTAAAATATGCCTTTTTGAGTAACAAGAAAAGCCTGAAATACATGTCTCCTCCTTATTAGCCAAACATTTTTGCTAAAATAAAAGAACATTTGTTGCAAATTTTAAACCTTAAATTGGTAAATTTTGCAGAATCCATGAATATGAAAGGCATATGTCTGAATAAATCACTTCATTTATTACCTATTACAGTAGGGCTATGAAAGTACTATAACAGGTAAAATCTCCTTAATCAGAAAATATAAAGCCTTGGACATTACATTGGAAGAAAATGAAAATGAAGCTGACTATAAGTTATGAGTGATGATATGTTTCTAGTGTTTAATAATTAGGGAAAACTGAAAACATTCACTAAATCTATAGATTTTATAAAAAATTGGATTTGTTTTCAAATTTTTTTAGATGGAAGGAAGCACTATAACATACTATTAAATCACTGTTGAATATAATTGCATTGAAATAATCACAAAATACAGAATCAAAAAACCTAATGTATTAAAAAGAAAACCAGTCAAAACTGTGAGAAATGAAATAATAATTGTATATTGAACATTTGCTAGCAAAGATTCAACTCTGAAATCCCTTTGAACCTTTGAATAAAAGCTAATTCATCCAGTGAAAATTATATTGTCTTATTTATCTATATCATTAAATTATGAAACTGACTGTGGTTATAAAATTGTTTGCTTTTATACATCATCAGATTGTTTAGATATCAATGGAAGATAAATATTTAATTCTCACATGCAGTTATACATAAATATAAATATGTGTGCATATATATCTATACATATATAAATATAAAGATATCTTAAAATATAAGATACATTGAGAAGATTCTATTCTCTAAGAAAGCAATTATATTTAAGTAAATCATAACAAAATAACCCTTCCCAAAACTAAGTAATAGGGGATCATCACTGAAATTATGTATAACCTTAAATATATTACTTAAATTACCAACAGGTTTTTAAACATCATAGGGAGTAAACAAACGATTTTCTTGAATTTTGAGGTAAACTTGGAGACAAATGTTTACCTATATCAGTGCCATGATTTGCTTTTAATGTTATTTATAAGTTCATACAACTCAAAACAAAAAGAAATTATAGGAAAACACCAGAACCAATGACATTATCAGGTCCTATTTTACCAACCAACTTCTAGCTAATCAACTTTTAGATACTGATCAAATTTAAAACTATAGCTTAAATCTGACACAAAGTACAAAACCAATATTGCATTAGGTCTCCTTACTCTACCTAAACCCATAAAATTAGTTAAATAAATTCATAAATTTAAAATAACCATACTAATAACACATAAATGCATACATCTCTAAATTCATTATGTGAAACATATATGTAATCAATTATAATAAGGTTTGGCTACCTCTCTCCTTCGAGAAGCCCAACAAGTTTGTTTGATTTTCCAGACCACAGCAGCAACCAGTAGAAGGGATAAGAAACAACTGGAGAAAAACAATAAAAAAACAATGTTATGAGCAAAAATATAATTATAATATGGAATCAAATAAAGAAAAGAAATCTCAGATTATTCAGAAATAATTTCCTTGCTTTGAAAAACATTTAACAAAATAAAGATAAGTACACAAGTCTTAAAATACTACCCAAAATAATGTTTTTGTCTCTGCTGAAACTAGAAAATTATCTTCTGGTCAAATATGCAAAAGGTCTGTAAGTCATCAATGAAAAATAAAATGAAATTTGGAGGTAATCTACTGGTAAAAAAAATAATTACCTCTTCTTTTTTATTTTTTTACTAAGACCCAAGAGATTTACAATTCAAGGCTTTCCACAGTGGGAATTTTCCATTTGGTTTTTATTGATATATAATGAGCACAAAAGGAATCTTTTACAATTGCATACAAAAAACATTATTATATTTTGTTACATAGAAAATGCAACTAAAAAGAGCCCAAAAGGTAGTTGTCTTGCTTTGGAAAACAAGATTAATCCTCCTCCAAATATGTATCATTTTTACCAGTCATATTTTATACTTTTCTAAATTTCTACTCTTTTTTGAGAAAACAGCAACATGTAACTTGGGTGGCCAACTGGAAAATCCATCCATTTATTCCTTCATCCAATTATTCAGCAAAGTAACAAATTACTACTATAACTACTATATGTACTACACTAGTTGATGGATATGAGGAAATATAGAAATAAATAAAACAATTCCTTCTCAGAGCTCACAAATCAGTGGGGATGATTAGAAAAGATGCATAGTTGACTATGTAAGTAAGAAAAAGATAAATGCAAATGAGCAATTCAAAGCATCTTGAAACTGTTTGAAGGATAAAGTCTAACAAGAGCATCTGAAAAGGATTACTGGTGGAAGAGACATTTGAGGTGGGATAGGAAGGACAAGGTATATCCCAAGGCAGGTAAAATAGGGGTATCATAGGTGTAGGAAAAAGTACAGAGGAGGAAAAACATGGGATAATTTAGCTGGAGAATGGGCAAGAATGAATATTAGAGGAGGATCTTAAAAGGATTTGAAGCAAGGATGAGAATGGTCCTTGATGAAAATTTAATGATTTTATGTTTCAGGTAATTTAGAGTTATTAAATGCTTGTGAGTAGGGGTGAGGTAGTACTAAAAAAAGTGTAAAGATTGTGGTCACAATAACTTGATACATCTGAAAAGGATGAGACTTTGTTATGATTTTATTTGAGCGTTCAGCGTTAAGGCATTCTCATTGAAAAAGATCAACAAAATTGGGGAGGGGGGCAGCTAGGTGGTACAGTGGATAGAGTACCATCCCTGGAGTCAGGAGGACCTGAGTTCAAATCCAGCCTCAGACACTTTATTCTTAGCTGTGTGACCTTGGGCAAGTCACTTAACCCCATTACCTTGCAACCCCCCCCCCCTCCAAAAAGACCAATAAAATTTTACAAGCATAAATCCACCCTGGTTTTTAAAGTTGAAAGAGTTTGATATTATTTTGAAAAAGTATGGGACTTACATTATTTGCATAAGGCTTTATTTATAATCTTTCCTTTTTTAATTCATTTATGATTTGAGGATATAATTCCTTTTTTTGCTTTTCTCTTGTTTAAATATTTGAGTAACTTTCATCTTATGAAAAAAGTTTGATAGAATACTTGTTTCTCAAATTCTGAGAATTATTGCTATAGATTAGATATCTCATTCTTTAAATGCTTGATAGAGTTCACTTAATAAATTAACATAAAAGAGATCACAAAATTGCATAAGAGTTAGAGCACTAGACTCAGGAGTCTGGCAAACAAGTTCAAATCTTACCTCAGGTTCGTATTAGTTTTGTGACCCTGAGTAAGTTACTTAACCTCTCTCTCAGCTTCAATTTCCTCATGCTTAATGAAGATAATAACAATAACTGAGCAGTTGTGAGTTTCAACTTAGATAAGTTAAAGTATTTTATAAATTGTTAGGTGGTATATAAATACTAGCTAAATATATTATCATTACTTGATAATTATTTTATTGTCTACATTTTCTTTTACTGATATTTAATTACTCTGTTCATCTTGCTTGACTAAAAGTTAATTAGCTTTGTCTGATAACATGATTGAAATCTGCATTTTGATGCACTGTCAATTTTGTTCCAGTTTCCTCTTTTCATTCTGTATGCTTCTTTATTTTTAGAAATGTTTCTTGCATATAGTATATTTTGAGATTTTTGTTTTCTCAGTCATTATGTCATTCTTTTTTGATTTCTTGCAGAATTTCCTGTAGCATAACAAGCAGACCTTATTTGTTACATTTTTCTCAGAGATCCATCCCTGGTCATTTTGTTTCTAAAGTCAGTGGGCTTTTATTTATAATTGCACAAATTCATATACTACCTTTTCAAGTTGTTTCCTTTTCTATTACTTTTTTTTAGGTTTTTGCAAGGCAAATGGGGCTAAGTGGCTTGCCCAAGGCCACACAGCTAGGCAATTATTAAGTGTCTGAGACTGGATTTGAACCCAGGTACTCCTGACTCCAAGGCCGGTGCTTTATCCATTACACCACCTAGCCGCCCCTCTTTTCTATTACTTCTAACAAAGATTCTTCTACTTTTATATGTTTGCCTTCCAAAGGAAATATTCTCTCTCTCTCTCTCTCTGTTTCTGTCTCTCTGTCTTTTGCCTCTAATTCTTTGAAGACATTATACATGATGACTTTTGTCTTCCAAGGTCTGCATCCTGATGCATAAACATATAGGCATATTTATATATATATCATATGTGTGGATATGTGTTTAATACATATGCATATTCATATATACAAATAAAGTCTAAATTCAAGTTGATATTTTAAAAAGTCTACAAAAATGTTGGTAAAAGAAGTAACTTTTAAAATAAAATAATAATACACATGCAGAGGAAATCTAAAAGAGACCAATCCTTCAGATTCAGAATTTAGTTTGAAAAAAAACCTGAAGTAGTCCTTCATACAGTTCAGTGAGAAGGTTTAGGATATAAGTATACAGCCAATAAACACACACACACACACACACACACACACACACAACATACACACAGACATATATACAGATTTGCATTGAGAACACTGATTTCTGACCTATTTTATTCATGATGCCTTGGAAAAGATTTTTATTTTGAATCATTCTGGAGATTTTGTGATGCTCCATGATTTTTGGGAATCCTTAAAATTCTGTTTTTTTACTAGAAAGTTTTTATTTTTTTCTCATATTATATTTGTTAATTTTGTTTTGACCTCTTTTAAAGCTTCCTTTCTTTAAGAGAATGAACATTTTTTTGTTTGTGTATTTATTAGCTAGGTTAATCTTAGACCATATTTTTCAGCTTTATGGTCTTTTAGCTTTTGGTTTATTTATTCCATTCCATTTGTTTATGATTTCCTCCTTACTTTTTGATTCTTCTTCATTCCACTGCAATACAAACTCCCAAATCTTGGTATCCTAAACCTTTGCACATTGAAAGGTGTGAAAGTCCATACTAGGTCACTTTGCTCAAAGTAAACTCTGGGTGTACATGGCTCAGTAGATAGAGCTCTGGGTCTGGAATCAGGAAGAGTCTCTTTCATGAGTTCGAATCTGGTCTCAGTCTGAGCAAGTCACTTAAATCTGTTTGCCTCAGTTTCCTCATCTGTCAAATGAGTTGGAAACGGAAATGGCAAATCTTTCCAATATCTTTGCCAAGAAAACTCCAAATGGGATCATGAAGAGTCAGATAGCACTGAACAGAGGACTGGTCACTGACGGATTTACAATCCTCTACTATGCTTATTATTTTCTATATATTTTTACCAACGCTTTTTTTTTGTTTTTTTGTTTTTGCAAGGCAGTGGGTTAAATGACTTGCCCATGGTCACACAGCTAGGTAATTTCTAAGTGTCTAAAACCCAATTTGAACTCAGGTCCTCCTGACTTCAGGGCTGGTACTGTATTCACTGAGCCACCTAGCTGCCCCTCACTAACACTTGTCAAAGGTTAATGTAAATTTTAACTGGGACTGAAGAACAGTTCTGAAAAAGAAAACAAGCTCCCACTATATTCTTATGGATACATTTTATTATTATAAATTATACAGGGCTTTTTCTTATTTCTGGGTTCAGATCTTTTGCAAGGTATCTTTTCATTGTTTTTTGAAGCTGTAAGATAGCAGTGTTGGCAAATCTTAAGTTTTCAACATACTTCAGAATAACCTAATATATAGAAATCAAAGGAAAGAAATGAACACCTGGGGGAAAAAAGGAGAAGAGTGAGGTTGAAAGAAGCTTTGAGGTAGAAAGGGAAATATTTCAATTTTTTTTAACCTTTCTGAAATGGATATTATTGAAATGATTCAAATACGGAAGCATATCATTGATTAGGTAGCCTCATTTGGGGGTGAAAAAACCTACAATATTTTATAGAATTAACAGTAGAAAGCAAAATGCTATATTTTAGCAAATGTTTTTTGGTGACAAAGAAATATTCTCTGGTGGCAAACTAGCCAGCTGAATGCAGACAGAGATAATATTGTTGCAATATTATGCCAATTTAATGTTAACTGATTATGAGTATCAAGACTGGAATGCATATTCCTAGGAAGTATTATCAAAAGCTGTTTGGGGATTATTAATTTTCCGTTCCTCTGAAAAGGTTAGAAACTAAGGGAATTGTGTTAAAAATGTATTAGGAAAAGCAATGATATCCTTCTCAGATATTGCTATCAGAGTATGTAATATCTCCAAGTAAATATTTAAAACTTTGAGTTTTTCTCCTCCCAAGCAAAGAACTTAGAATTATCTTGTTGACAAAATATAGATTTTACATCTTATTAGTAAATATTTAAGTCATATTGAAAACTCTGCTAGTTATTATTCTTAACCAGTTTTAGTCCACAAAATACTGACTATTTTCTGATCAGGAAGTAAGATGAAAAAGTACAGGCAGGACAATGAGACTCTAAGGGCATTGAACATTTAGATTTTGATTCTAGTCCTGATGTGCTATCATGGATAAATTACTGCACCTCCTTAGGTAAAAATTTCCTCATCAATATAACAAAAAGTTTAGGATGAGTCAATCAGTATTTATCCATCCATCCATCCATGCATCCATGCATCCACCCACTCATCCATCCATCCCATACCTTAAATCATTTGACAAAATATGTACTATGTACCCAGTGGTTGCAGACTACTATGTTAGGTACTATGGAAGTTAAAAAGTTTAGAAAAATATAACACTAAATGAAGCCTCTATACAGACATTAAAACTACAGATCTCACTAAAACAAGAAAAGATCGAAACAAGTTTTCAACTGTAGACATTGTACAGAAACTTCAATGAAGGTCTATCTCTTTGGGCTGGGGGGTGGGGAAGGAGAAGTAAAGCCCAGCTAGGTGGGAGAGCAGGAAAGCCAGGAGGATGTTTTTAGCTGAAGTATAGTCCAAGTCCTGGCTGCTAGACTGTAGACCAGGTCCCAGCAGCTAAATAGCAAGCCGGAAGAGAGGGTCCTAATTCCAGAAGTTTGAACCCTGGGAATAAACCACGGCATGGGCAGAACCTGGACATAAAAGAGAAAACAAACTTCTGCATAGGCAATGCCTGGACTGCATAGGAAACATCTTGGCCAGTGAGAAGCCAGGGATAAGACCCCAGCTTCAGCACAAAAAGCTTGGGTCTATACTACCTATCCCCCAGGAGCAGAGCTCAACAGTCAAAATGAGCAAAAAACTAAAAGAACTCTAACCTTAGAAAGCTCCTATGCAGATAAGATAATAAAAATGCCACCTCAGAAGAAGAAAATAGTGACAAATTACCTACATGGGAAGTCTCAAAGGATTCTATGAATTGGGCTCAAATCAAAAACTTCATAAATGAACTTAAAAAAGAAAAAAGAGAAATGGAAAAAAAAGAAAATCCTGCAGGAAAATTATGAAAAATTGGTCAAAGAAACCAACTCCTTTTACAGTAAAAATAACCAACTGGAAAAAAGAATGCAACTGTTTAAAAATAAAATCAAACAGGTGAAAAAGGAATGCAACTCAGCAAAAGTGAAATTAAGTAATTAAGAAAATAAAACTCTAAAGATTAGAACTGAACAAAGAGAAACCAATGAATCTATGGAACACCAAGATTCTATCAAACAAAGTCAAAACTCTGAAAAATTGAAGAAAATATAAAGTACCTTTTGGGAAAAATAAATAACCTGGGAAATAGATACAGAAGAGACCATTTATGAATTATTGATCTACCAAAAAGTCCAGATCAAAAAAGGGCCTTGAAACTACCTTTCAGGAAATTATCAGGGAAAATGGTCCAACTATATTAGATCAAGAAGTCAAAATAGCCATTGAAATAATATACAGAACACCATCAGAAAGACGCCAGAATAAAAATTCCAAGGACTATCCTAGTCATATTCCAGAATTCTTAAAGTAAAAAAATACTGCAAGCAGCTAAAAAGAAACAATTTAAATACAAAGGAAGCACAATCAGAATTACTCAGGATTTATCATCTTTAAAGGATTGGAGGGCCTGCAAATGATATTTTAGAGGGAAAAGAACCTTGGATTACAACCAAGAATTTACTATCCTGTAAAATTCAGCATTTCTGTCAGGGGAAAAGATTGCTGTTCATTGAAATAGAGGAATTCCAAAATTTCTTGATAAAAGAGCAGAACTGAACAGAGAATTTGGTCTTCAAATTCAATACTCAAGCGATGCATAAAAAAGGTAAACAGAAAAGGGAAAAAAGACAAAAACAAAACTCCTCAGAATTTATTTATTGAGAATGTATTTCTCCTAGGATAGTTCTCTTAGGAATGTATTCAGAATGTATTTCTCTTAGGATAGCTAAAGGGTTGAAAATAGTTGAAGAGATTGTACTTGGAGGATATGGGTAGGGTTGGTTCTTGAACTTCCTTATTGACAATGAGCAAAATGACATCACTGAGACAAATTACAATGCATTCAACTGTGACTGATCAGGCCAATATTAGCTCAAAATGTTCTTCCACAGTTAGGACACTAATAGTCCAGGGGAATTCCTGGGGTGTTTACTCTAAACTTGTACAGCTCATGTTTCCTTTGAACTTTTAAAATTCTGCCTTGATCTCTGATAAGGGTACCCTGTGCCAGTCCTGTGCCATTCTCCCATGTCTTACAATCAATTTTCAAGTTCTTAGGAGAGATCTTGTAGGTGTCCCAGTACTTAGAGGCTCTATATAAAATTAAATCAGAAGTGACTTAACTTTGCTAGATACTTAGAGGTTTTAGTGCACTAGGGGTAGAGGTGAGATCATACTTAAAAGGGTTGAACATAAAGAGGTTAGGAAGTGATCTTAATTTTTAATTAATTTAATTTAATCTTAATCTCAAACTTTAACTAATGAGGGTTTTAGTTCCATGTCTGGAGAGTTAAGGGGGGAGAGTGTGGAAAAGAGTGTACCTGAAACACTGGGGAGAGCTTCAGGGCTATGGGTGAAGTACTATAAAGATGGAGGGAGAGAGTATACTTAGAGGGACTGATAATGAAAATCTCACGAAGAGGTAAGTTTTGTTTGAAGCTTTGGCTACAGTTGGAGGTAGTATGCTTGAGGGGAGGTACAAATGGTTCATGAAATGATGACTTTGCATTGATGCTTTGGTTTGTGAGTATTTGGTATCCATGAAGAGTACTTGAAAAGGAGGTAAAGTATAAAGTGCTTATAATTTGATGACTCTTGAGAAGGGTATTTCTAATGAAACAGAAGAGGGAAAGGTACTTAGAGACTATGAGAATCAACCTTTGATTGATAGTGCTTCTATCAGGTCAGATAATCAAAGGGTTCTGAGGGGCTGAAGGGATTGATGGAATTTGAGAGTTCAAGAGCTGATGGAATCTTGCAGGATGAAGAAATTCCTAAGACATAATGGAGAGATCCAAAGAAATGCCATGGTGCCAGGGGAAAAAGAAGATCAAGTCTATTGGGTACGTCACTGATTTCATGATGACTGATGTCTTCCACTGGTCTTAATGGCATTAGCTAAATTGTCTCTGCTTGATGTCACTCTCCACTATCTGCTTTAAAAATCATCTCTTCAGGTTCACCTGCTGGCTATCTCATCTCTGCTTTTTTAAGGGGGGGGGAGTGACTAGAACCTTTCCCTGAAACAGGAAGTTTGACAACTTTTTAATCTCAGATACTCAACAAAGACAGACACAGGGTCCCCCATCTCTGAGTGAGATGGAAGCCCTCTATTATCTATAATTCTATAAATTAATATTAAATACCTTTTAAGACTGTAAAGTCAAATCTGAATCAGAAAGGAAGGGTAAACTCAGGATGTAAAGTCATTATTTCCTATCTACACAGTCAGATTTCTTTCTATATCATGCTTGTTGGCAGCAGACTTGATGTTTTGGTTCTGGATTTTGGCCAGCAAAAACCTTTCCTTTCCCCATACTTCAATAAATCTGTTATCTTACTGAGGTGAGTATTTCCTTCAAAAGTACAGATGGCAACCCATTCATGCCTTCTTAACGGTGAGACTCTTGTCTATGTCTTTCCATAAATTCTCCATAGGGAGTCCATTCCTTGAACTGTTTCCTAACATCACCTGGGTATCAATATACCAAGCTGGCTATCCATCTGTTAGCCCTCAATATTGTTAATGATAAGAAGCACTAAGAAAATAAAATTTTGTTTCTAAAATGTATGATTACAACTTTCTATAATGCATTTGTATTTAACTAAGGTAAACATTCAAGTCTAATCATAGTAAATAATGCCATCTGTTTATGCAGTCCTAGGACAAACCCAATACCTTTAAATTATTACATGGTTGCATAAAGAACATGTACTCAAACATTAAAAAAAATTAATAAAGGATTTAATTGTCATTGTCTTGCTCCCTATTGACTCTTCACATTTTTCTTATTCCATTTATTCAGTAAGAAATAAAGGTATCAATAGTATAATTTTTGTCTATAGATCCTTAAAGAAAAATACAGACTTTGTTAAAAAAAGAACTAGTGATTTTTAGTGGAAAGAAGACTTATAGTGAACATTTTTATTATCTTAGAATACCTGAAAAGTCATTATTATATGAAGAAGAATTCGAGTTACTATACTTGATTTTAAAAGGCAGACAAAAATCAATGGCTCAAAATTATAGGGAAGCAAATGTTGACTTAACAAAATGAACCTTCAACAGAGCCAGTACCAGAGATAGGAAAATTAGGCAGCCAGTTAGAGTTCAAATGCAAGGGCAGAAGATGGTGGCCTGCTTGGATGCATAGGGTTCCAAATCCCCAGTAAATACTCAGAGAAGCACTGCTCTACTAAGTCATTAAAATGACAAGAACAACAATACTAGGTTCCCCCACATCCCCAGGCATTCACAGGACCCTCCCCAGGATCTTCGATCAGATATACCACCAGAGTTGGTTGAAGGCAAATCACACAGGGCAGATGGTAAGCAGCTATTCCTAGAGACTTTGGGAGGTCTATATTCCAGCTTAAACCTTTTCACCAGCCAGAGACTTGAACTAAAATTTTGGGGAGTTCTGGCTAGTCCAATATACTGTAGTCTCCCTAAGTTACGCAGAGAGAACCTTTCTCATATACAGAGATGGTTGCCTTAATGTTGCCTTAGACTGCTTGAAGTCATAACAAAAGAGATTGGATATTATATTTTAAGAAAATATAAAGAAAACTGCCCTTATGACCTCAAATCAGTTAAAATAGACATTGAAAGAGTCTACTGATGCTACAAAAGAGACCAAAAGTCTACCAAAAGAGATCCCAAACTCTAAAGAATATTATAACCAAATTCTAGAACACCCATGTCAACAAGAAAATATTACAAAAGACCAGAAAGAAATAATTAAATGTGGAGCTATAGTCAAGATTTACATTTTCTAAATTAAAAGATAAGAGGGCTTAGAATGTGATATTTTAGAAGGCAAAAGAGCTAGAATTATAACCAATAATCACTGACCAAGTGAAAGAGTATAATCCTTCGGGGGGAAAAAACGGATATTGAATGAAACAGAACTTTGAAACATTCTTTAAAAAATACCATGGTTGAATACAAAATTTGATTTTCAATTACATGACTTAATAGAAACATAAGAAGATAAACATGAAAAAGAAGACATAAGGGATTTAATAAAATTCAGTTGTTTATATATCCTATATGGGTGGATGATATTTGTGTTTGTAAGAACTTTAACACTATTAGAAGGTATGTGTATGGGTGTCTAAGTTAACTTTGGTAGATGATAATAAAAAATAACTAGGAAGTGACAAAGAGGATTGCACCAGGAGAAAAGGGAAAAGAGAGATAACATGTGATAAATTATCTCCTATGAAGAGGAATGAAAGGCCTAGTACAATGAGGAGAAAGATGAGGCGGTACTTGAACCTTACTCTCATTGGAATTGTCTCAAAGAGGGAATGGCATACACATTTAGACAGAAATCCCTTGCCCTCTAGGGAAATAGGAGGGAAAGAATTAATAGAGATAGGAGGGAGAATAAAGGAAGGCTGGGTGGATTGAGGGTGGTGGTTAAGAGTAAAATACTTTTGAAAATGGAAAAAGAGTGAGGAAAAAAGAGAGAAAGGAAAAGGAAGGAGGAGAGGAGGGAGAATAGAGAAAGCAAGCGAGAGAGAATGTTAGTTTTAAATATGTAAAAATAGGATAGAGGGAAATAAGCTATATACAATAATTATAACTGTGAATGTGAATAGGATTAACTCACCCATAAAATTAAAGTTGCAGAGTGCATTAAAAAGCAGATCCCTACAATATGTAGTTTTAAAGAAACACATTTGAAGCAGAGACAAACAAACAGAATAAAGCTAAGGGACTAGAGCAGAATCTACTATATACTTCAAATGAAGTTTAAAAAAAGGCAGGAGTGGCAATCATGATTTCAGATAAGACAAAGCAAAAATAGATCTAATTAAAAGAGATAAAGAAGGAAACTATATCTTGCAAGGAAGTACCAAAAAAAATTATCAAAACTAAACATTCTTCACCAAATGGTATTACATCCAAATTTTAAGGGACAAGTTAAATGAACTATAAGGGAAAAATAAACTATAACAATGAGGGACCTTAAATTTCTTTTCTTAGTAAAAGACAAATCTAACTAAAAATAAACATAAAAGAATTTAAGGAGGAATAAAATTTTAGAAAAGATAGATATGACAGGCCTCTGGAGAAAACTGAATGACTATAAAAAGGAATATACATTATTCTCAGTAGTACATCATACCTACACAAAAAATTGACCAAATATGAGGACATATAAAAGCCTCACAATAAAATGCAGAAAGACATAAATATTAAATGTAGCCTTTACAGATCATAATTTATAAAAAAAATTATGTCTGATAAAGAATCACAGAAAAAAGAGAATAAAAATTAATTGAAAACTGAATAATCTACCCTTAAAGTATGGAAGGATCAAAGAAGAAACCATAGAAACAAACAATAATTTTATTAAAGAGAATGGCAAAATATAAAAAAAATTTATAGAATATAACCAAAGCAGTACTTAAGTGGAAATTTATATTTTTAAATATTTACATCAATAAAACAGAGAAAAAGCAGATAAATAATTAGGCGTGCAAATAAAAAAACTCAAAAAAAGAATAAATTAAAAATCTCCAATTAAACACCATATTGGAAAAACTGAAAATTAAGGAAAGATTAATAAAATTGAAATTAAGAAAACTATTGCACTGATAAATAAAACTAGGAGCTGATTTTATTTTTTTAAAAAGCAAAATAGATAAACCATCAGTTAATTTGAAATTACCAGTATCAAAGAGGAAAAAGGCAAATTCATCACCAATGAAGAGAAAATTCAACCAATTATTAGGACCTATTTTGACCAATTATCTACCAATAAATAAAGAAATCTAGATAAAATAGATGAATGTTTACAAAAAATATAAATGCAAATTTAACAGAAGAGGAAATAGAATACTTAAATAACCCCATCTTAGAAGAAGAAATTCAACAACTTAAGATATTCAACTCCATAAGAAAAAAATTTTTCAGGGTCAGATGGATTCTAATGTGAATTCTAGCAAACATTTAAAAAAGAATTAATTACTATATAAATTATTGGGAAAAATCAGTAATGAAAGGTTCCTATGAAATTTATTTTATGACACAAATATGGAGCTAGTACCTAAAGAAGGAAGAGAAAGATAAAGTAATAAAACTATGGATTAATTTCCCTAATGAATATGAATTCAAAAATTTTAAATAAAACACTAGCAAGGATATTACAGCAATATATCACAAAGATCATATACTATGAAAAGGCATACAGGTTCAGTATGAGGAAAACTAACAGTAGGATTGACCATATCAATGACAAACACAAAAATTATATGATTATATCAATAGGTTCAAAAAAAGCCAAAATACAACACATATTCCTATTAATAACAGCAGCAAACATGAACCAGTGGAACTCTTATTAAAATGATAAGTAATGTCTATTCAAAACCAAGAGTAATAAATTATATATAATCTAGACAAACTTGAAGCTTCCCCAATAAGATCAGGAATAAAGCAAGAATGTTCATTATCACTACTATTATTTTATATTTCACTAGTAATGCTGAGTATAGCAATAAGACAAGATAATGAAATTTAAAGAATTAAAAATAGGCAATGAGGGAACAAAACTCTTACTCTTTGCAAATAATATAATGGTATACTTAGGAACCCCAGAGAATCAACTAGAATAGTTGAAAAAACCAACTACTTTAGCAAAATTGTGCATAAATTACACATATCATTAATATATCTATATAGTATCAATGTCCAGCAACAAGATATAGGAAGAGTAATTACATTTAAAATAACTATTGATGATATAAAATGATGTAGATGATATAAAAACACATATGAACACAATTAGAAAACTTTTCACACAAAGTAAGATCTTTATCTGAAAAAATATCAGTTGCTCATGGGTAGGCTGAGTCAATATAATGAAATGATAAGTCTAATAAATTAATTTATTATTCAATTTCATACCAAAAATGTTTTAGAGTTAGAAAAAAATTAAATTCAACTGGAAAAACAAAAGTTCAAGGGTATGCAAGTAATTAATGAAAAAAATGTGAAAGTTGGCAGTCTAGCCTTACAGATCTCAAACTGCAAAATAAAAGCATAATCATCGAAATAAACTGATCATTGCAGATCTATGGAGAAGGGTATAATTTACAATCAAGCAAAAGATTGAGAACACTACATGATATAAAATGAATATTTTTATTATAATAAATTTTAAAAGTTTTATACAAAGAAAATGAATGCAACAAAGATCAGAAGGAAAGTAGAAAGATGGGGAACAACTTATATAGCAAATCCTTAGCAAATCTCAAATATATAGAGAACTTAATCAAATTTATAAGAACAAAGTTTATCCCCAATTAATAATTGGTCAAAGGATATGAACTAGCAGTAGTTTTTGGTTTTTTTAGGTTTTTACAAGGCAATGGGGTTAAGTGGCTTGCCCAAGGCCACACAGCTTGGTAATTATTAAGTGTCTGAGACCAGATTTGAACCCAGGTACTCCTGACTCCAGGGCCAGTGCTTTATTCACTGCACCACCTAGCTGACCCCTGAACCACCTAGCTGCCCCGGAAATGGCAGCTTTCTGATGAAAAAAAAATCAATGCTTTATATAGTCAGAAGAAAAATTGATCTAAATCAATATTGATTATATAAATGCAAATTAAATCAACTTTGAAGTACTACCTAACCCTATCGGTTTAATTAATATGACACAAAAAGGAAATGATAAATGTTGGAGGAGAGGTGAAAAAACTGGGATATTAATATACTATTGGTGGGGTGGCTAGGTGGTACAGTGGATAGAGTACTGGCCCTGGAGTCAGGAGTACCTGAGTTCAAATCTGGTCTCAGACACTTAATAATTACCTAGCTGTGTGGCCTTGGGCAAGCCACTTAACCCCATTTGCTTTGCAAAAACTTAAAAAAAATACTATTGTGGATTTGTAAAATGATCTAACTGTCCTGGAAAACAATTTGGAACTATGATCAAAAGGCTATAAAACTATGTATACCCTTCAAACTAGTTTATCAATACTAGACCTGCATTCCCAAATAGTTTTTTTAAAAGAGGGAAAAGGACTTATTATATAAAAAACATAGCAGCTCTTTTTGTAGTGGCTAGGAATTAGAAATTGAGGAGATGCCCATCAGTTGGGGCATGACCATATTGTTTGAATGCCAACTGTATGCTTGCCAAAAAGACTATTTTAAGGAGAACTCACACAAAGCAAATGTTCAAAGGGGAGGTCAGAAAAAGTAAAACACTCAGGGTCTCTCAAGAATTCTAGAACTGATTGTATAGAATGGGAGACTGGCACAAGACCATCCAGTATTGTGTACAAAAGTACAAAACACTATTCATGTAGAATTTGCCATTTGGATTGTTGAGTTGTTTCTACGTCACCATAGAACACTACAACAGACATTGCTACAATGGATAAATGAAAAGAAAGTGACTCAATAAAAAAAATGGCTGAAATGTATCTGTGATGAAATCACTACCAGTCCAGAGATTTTCTAATTTGACCAGAAATAAATTTAATGCATTTTTAACAACATACCATACTATACAATTTAAAAAGTACAAAAACAATGCTGACAATGAAGCCCGCACTATTATTCAAAATTTTATTATTTTAAAAGGCCTTTTATGAGTCAGTCTACATTTGTTTTTCTTTGAGTTTCAGGAAAATATGCAATTAAGGAAAAATCCCCAAAAGAAAAAAAAAACGCACAAAGAAACCGAGTTGAATAACATCATGTTTGAATTCTGGAAGCTCAGCTTTTCTCTTTAATATAATCTTAATTTAATCGATATTGCATGTCCTTATGGAACTGATCAGAGAAATATATGAACCTACAAAGCCTTCTAGCTAGATGATAGATAACAGGGTCATTGACTATCTACTGGAGTTCAATTTATAGATAAATATGAAATTGTGTTGTCTGAACTCAAATTAAGACTAGAACTTAGATTGGGAGGGCAAGAATTAAAATGAATCCTAGACTAGACTATTAAAACATTAGAAATTTTGCAGGAATAAAGGCTCTGATAAATTTATTGATCAACCACTATTCCAATGTACCAATAATGAAGTATGCTACCCAGGTTTTGACAGAAAGGACAGGTTCAAGGTGTAGGGTGAGACATACAGTTTTAGATGAGACCAATAAAAGAATTGATTTTGTTTGATTATGGATATTTATTGTGAATATTTGTCATCTTTTCCTCACTTTTGGCAATTTGCTTTGTGTAAGGTAAAATCTTAGTTGTTTTGATTTACTTTTCAGTTACTCTTAGGGATTTGGAGTATTCTTTCTCATCATTATGGTTGTAATAGTAAGAACTGTTTATTAATATTGTTTGAACAAAATTTATGAGAAATATTTGATTTTTATCAATTTTATCAATTTATCAATTTTATCAATTCTTTAATTTGACATTTTTTATTGATCCACAATAAGTTGTTTCCTTATTTTAATTGCACTGAGAGTATAAGTGACTTGTCTAGAATCACACAGTTAATATAATGTTAGAGACAAACCTAAACCTAAGTTTTTCTACCTGATTAGCTAACTCTATAACCACAATAACATGTTGCCTTTCCTATGAAATTAAAAAACAAGGATTTATTACTGCAGAAGAAATATAAGCTATCTAGAATAGAACAAGCACATGTTATCTTGGCCCTGTTTGCCATTGGAGTTTTCTCCAAGATGTTTTCAGTGAGTTTATAGAGAGTAGCTTCTATAAATACCATCCCAATGATACTTACTCAATTATAAAAATAACCTACAGCATAACCTACAAAATAACCTGCAGAATATTACATTAAATATGAAGCTGACTTCTAGGACCCAGATGATGGTGAGAGCAGTAAATTAACATAATGCTAACACATTTATCTCTAAACAACCATAAAAGAACACCCCAAAGCAAATCCTGGTACAGAAGAAATAGCAAAAAAAGGTGTGAAACAATCTTTTTTAGCCCCCCAAAACTTGGAAAATCAGCAGGAAAGATTTGTTTCACTCAGGTAAAATAGGAGTCCAGTTCAGGAAAGGAAGTCTCCTAGTAAGTTAGCAGTAAGCGCCACCTAAGCAACAGGATACCATGAGCCACATTCTGAAAGAGCAGGACAATGCCAACACCAGGATTACCCCATGTGCCTCAGCAAAGCAGAGGGAATGGCAGGCACAAACTCGGAGAACTGCCACACACATCAGTACATAGCCCCATGCAAACAGGCAGCTGCCAGTGACCAGGCAGATTCAGTGTAGCCCCAAGAAAACACAGAAATACTCCACTGGTTTCAGCACATGTTGGACACCAGCACCAAGAACCCAGCTTAGCACAAGGTAAGCTACCAGATTCCTATATTCTTTAGTCCCCCTCACAGTATCCAACCTGAGGGACCCCTGAGAACCTCAAAAAAACATCAGAGCAACACCAGGCAAAGCCTGAAGGCCCTGGCACAAGAAGTCTGAAGCAATGACAGTATCACCTAGGAACAGAGCTCAAATTTAAAAGAAGGGGAAAATGAAATGATTTATAAAAGAAAACTGTGAAAAGAATAAAAAGCTTTGTAAAAAAGAAACAAAAAAAAATACTGAAGAAAGTAACATCTTTAAAACAAAATTACTCTAATGGTAAAGACATAAAAATTCACCAAAGAATTCCTTAAAAAATATACACCAAATGGAAAAGGAGATTAAAAAAATTCACTAAAGAATTCCTTAATAAGCAAAATTGACCAAATGGAAAGAAAGGAACAAATACTCACTGAAGAAAATAATTCTTAAAAATTTGAATTGGGCATGTGGAAACTAATGGCATCATGCAACAACAAGAAAATAAATATAAGTAACAAGAATGAAAAAATTACGAAAATGTGAAATATGTAACTGGAAAAATAACACCTTGAAAAGTTAAGAATTATTGGACACCTAAAAAGTCAAGATTTTATTTCATGAAATTATGAAAGAAAATTGCCCTAATAGATTAAGAGAATGAAATAGAAATTGAAATGATTCACTGATCTCCTTCCAAAAGAGATCCTCAAATGAAAATTGCTAGGAATGCTATAGCCAAGAAGAAAATCTTTCAAGCAGTCAGGATAAAAAAAAAAGCATTTAAATACTGTGGAGCCACTGTCAGAATCACAAAAAATTAGCTGTTTCCTTATTAAAGGAGAAAAGGGCTTGGAATAAAATATTCTGGAAGACAAAGGATTGTGGATTACAATTAAGAATACTCTATCCAGGGGCAGCTAGGTGGCGCAATGGATAGAGCACTGGCCCTGGAGTTAGGAGTACCTGAGTTCAAATCCAGCCTCAGAAACTTAATAATTTCTTAGCTGTGTGACCTTGGGCAAGCCACTTAACCCTATTGCCTTGCAAAAAAACCCCAAACAAACCTTTTAAAAAAAAAGAATATTCTATCCAGAAAAATTGAGTGTACTCTTTCAAAGGAAAAACTGAATATTTAATGAAACAGTCCTAGACTTTCAAACATCCCTGATGAAAAGACCTAAGATGAAAAAGAAGCATAGAAAGATAATCATGAAAGAGAAGTTATAAGGGATTCAATAAGAATAAATCGCTTATTTTTCATCATGAGAAAATAGGACATATAACTTCTAGGTAGATAATCATCATTAGGGTAGTTAGAAAGATTCTACATGGGTAGAGGGGCTGGATTTTAGTCTATCATGTTGGGATAATCACAAAAGCCTTGAAGGAGTGAGGAAGAGGGGGAGGACACTGGTAGAAGAGGTTAATGGAAGAATGAGGAAAATTATCTCACAAAAATGGTGTACAAGGAAGAGTTTTTACAGTAGAGTAGAAAATGGGGGAGTGTTGGGTAATGCTTAAATTTAATCTTGCAGGACTTAGTTTGAATATATGTATCTACATATATCTATATAGATATAAATATACATGTATATGACTTTATAATGTATACATAATATTTGTGTGTGTGTGTGTATATGTGAAAGAAGCATCTCCCAATTAAAAAACGGTCAATGTATATGAATTGTCAGTTTTCAGAAGAAGATATCAATAGTGTTTATAGTTATAAGAAAAAAATGCTCTAAATATTATAAAAATAGGGAAATAAAAATTCAAAAACTCTGATCTTCCTCATTACATCTATGAGAAATGAAAAACTGGTAGAATTATGGGAAAAATAAGTACACAAATGAACTGTGGGTTGAGTTCTGAACTCCACCACCAATATGAAGAACAATTAAGAACTACGACCAAAGGACTATAAAACTATGAATAATGTCCTTTGACCCAGCAATCCCACTTCTAGATTTGTATATCAATGATAGCATAGAAAAAGGAAAAGAGCTTTTTATCCATCTCCAGAAAAAGAACTGATGAACTGAATACAACAAAATAATTTTTGAATTAAATTTTCTTGGGGCTTTTTTGGGGTTTTTTTTTGCAACAGTCTAACAATTTCAGGTGTTTAATGGGTGTAAGCTCTCTTCCTCAATGAGTGGGGGAGGAGCTTTAGAGAAATAAAGAACCTGGAACTCAAGAATTTAAAAAATTTATAAATAATTAAATTGAAAAACAAAATAGAAAAATAAAATAGTGATGCTTTATATTTAGGTAGGTTGATCATTGGATAATAGATACACTTTCTTACACTAATCATACTTGAGAAAAAAGCTATATTCTGGTTTAAGCGTCAGGATTTATTACTTCTTGTCTGAATATTCAGTTCTGAATCCCTATCTTTATGAAACAAAATTCAAAACCGCAAAATTTAGATTCTTGTATTATTATTAAATATGGAATAAGCATATTCTAAGAAAAACACAGCTTTTTAAAGCTGTAACTGTTAACTAGACTGTTAACAGTCTATATATATTAAATCCTTATCCACAGACCAAATTGTTGTATTATAGGAGGAACTGATTCATATATGTGTGTGTTAACTTTTTTATTATAAACTAAATCAGAAGAAAAACAGATATTCTAACAAAATGGAATGAGTTTCAAAGAATCTTCTCAGAAAGGCAAACAAAGGAGCTGGCTTTATCACATATCCAAAGATAACAAGAAGCACTATTTTGTGGAAAATTTGCTTATTTCTTGTTGAATAGTGCATTAGGTCAGTATTTTTAGAAAAGTCACAAAAAATAATTATAATGAACCATAACAATTATAGAGGATGAGAAGGTAGAAAAGCTTTATGAACTTCATAAAAATTTGCCAAATTAAATAAAAATGCACTGTTATACTCTGCTTTCAACACAAAGACAGGCACGGGTAGGATATAAAACAACAACAAAGAATAAGAGACCACCAAGAATCCTAGAACCCATAAGACAAGAGCCCATTAAGATATGAATTAGCAAGGAGTTGGCCATAGTGAGCAAAAAATCATATCACAACAATTAAGATTATTTTATTTTGACAGCTGGTAAAGGATTCATTATTGATGTTACAAGATTAGCTATCTTTGAACTGTCAGATCATCTTGTTAAAGCAAAGAAAAAAGCTAATGATACTAGAATAAAGAATAAAAAGGGAAAATATAGTCTACAATAAAAAATAACTCTAACTTAAATTATTATAAAAATTATTGACACTAAAAATAGTTGGAAAAATGATGGTCATTGACATTGATCACCACAACTTAAATGTAGGTTTAAACAAATAAATCATTGTCTTAATGAAAAAGACTAAAAAAGGTCTATAAACTCTCTTATTCAGCAAGAGCTTGAAGTACTTGCTAAAAACAAAGGTGTGATAACTAGGAGGAGAAGCTATTTAGAAAATAAAAGCTTTTTTTCAAAATTTTATAGTGTGACAATGTAGCAGGAAAAAGTTCTTTAAAGAAGGCTTGGCAAAAGGTTTATCTTTGCAAAACTATCATCAGTTCATTTAAAGCTTAAAAACCTAAGGAAGAAAACAGATAAAATATAGAAAAGATATGCAACGATTATTGTAACAAACTCTAACAAGAAATATCAATTGGGGGAAGAATACCAGTTGCCTCCTCTGATTTACACATAGAGTTTGGAAATCAAGTTATACCTGATATACACTGCAGGAACAATGAGAGAGTTTAAAATAGAATAGGTGGAGGAGAGTGTGATAGATTGTTTCTGGCAAATTGCTAACTTCTTCAAATGACTCCAAGTTTCTCTTTGAAATGAATAATAATTTTCTAATATTTTCTGATATTACAATGGGTTATAAAAATGATGGAATGTTACAAATGACACAATCACAGAATTATAAAATTTTAGAGTGGTAAGAAACCCTCTTAAATCATATCACATTGCCATTGAAGAATCCCAATATAGTTCAAACATTTGAAGTTGAGGATCACCAAAAAGGCAATGGAGAGGTCAAAGTACATGTCAATAAAACATAATATATTATAAACAAGGATTTATGTGAGATTTAAGTGATGTAAAATGATATCAAAATAACATAAAATAGTCTTATCATGAGGCAGGAAGAGGATATAAGCAATGAATTATATCTATTGTGCTATACTGATACCTTTGCAATATTAAAAGACCACAAAAAATTGAGTGGATTATTGTAATAAATAGATGAGTTGTCATCTGTATTGTTAGGGAGAATACTGACATCAGTGAGAACACCAATCTACTAGAGCACCAAAGGTTATTGTGACCTAACTTAGAAATCTGCCTCCCAGTAATAGCATGACTTGTTGGGAAATTTTTTTCAGAATTCTAAACTCCTAGAATGTTCTTATTGGGAATTTCAAATGAGACCTTAAAATGTGTCCAGCATGTATTTTTAAACAAGATATTACTAATGTCTGAATAGAATATAGTTTCTATCACTTATTTTAGAGGTAAGTTTCAGTAATTCAAATCAACTTTTACTTTCATGGTACTCAATTATAAAGAGATGATTTATGAATATAGATTTAATTTAGTCTAAATAAAAATGATCTGAGAAAAATCCTGGGATAAAAATGATTATTTATCCCATGATAAATATGATATGTTTTTTTACTTGTAAAAATACTTTATTTTTTACAATTTCCTGTGCCACTAAGATAAAATGTCTTCTACAAGTTTTTTAAACTTTCTTTTTATTGATAGCCAGAGCCAATATGATGGGAAAAAGATAGAGTTCATCTGTGATTTCCCTCAAAATTTTCCAAACACTTTTAATGATGTTTCAAAACAAATTGTAGAGTAGTAGAATCCACAAAAGGCTGAGTAAAACAATTTTCCTGTCCAAGGCAACTTAGAAGTTTGGCAGGGTGAGAGAGTACAGAACAGGAATAGAAAACCAGAAATAGGCCTCAGGTGATTGAATCAGTGGTAGCAGTGTAGCAGTAACCTTTTCTGGACATCTCAGCCAAAAAGATGGTCAGAAAACTGTTCAGAAGAAGACTGAGGGAATCCCTTTGCTGGCACCAGGAACAACCCTCTGTTTCATTACTCACACTTGTTTCTAGGTCACAGTCTTAGGTTACCATCCCAGGATGCGGAGAAGCACTAGCATACCAGAGCTTTCAGTTACAAGGGATCAGGGACCTGTTTATAGTTTCAGGCTTGAAAGGAGTACTTGTGGTCACTCATAAACCAGTGTACAGTACAGGAAGGTAGTTAGCACACTTCTCCCTAGATCATATCAACTTGGAAAAGAAAAAAAGTTATGGGCCCCTAGAATTACCTCTGGAAAACAGCTGAACAAAAACCTTGAAACTTGGACAGTTCCCTTTCTCTCTGGAAGTAGAATCCCACTTTAACATAAAGTTACAAGTCAAGAAATAGATTGGACAGAAAAAAATTCTGACCATTGAAAATTACAAGGAAAATTAAAACACACACACACACACACACACACACACACACACACACACACACAGGGACACAAACAGAAAAGACAACAAAGTCAAAATTTCTGCATCCAAAGCCTCAAAGAAAAATATGAATTGATCTCAAGTCATGGAAGATTAAAATCATCAAAAAAGTATTTTAAAAATTAAGTAAAAGAGGTAGAGGAAAAATTTGGAAGAGAAATGAGAGTGACACAAGAAATTCATGGCAAAAGTTAACATTGTGGTACAGAATCACAAAAAATACTGAAGAAAATAACATCTTACAAAACAGAATAGCTCAAATGATAAAAAGAAGCAAAATCCAAAGAAGAGAAGAATGTCTTGAAAAGGAGAACTGGACAAAAGGAAAAAAGACATGCAAAAATACCCTGAAGAAAAGAACTTCTTAAAAAGTAGAATTGGGCAAATGGAAAAGTAGGTTAAAAAAAGCTAACTGAAGACAATAATTCTTAAAAATTAGAATTCAGCAAGTAGAAATGAATAATTATGAGACATCAAGCAACAATAAAACAAAATAAGAAGAACAGGGGGAAAACAATAAATTGTGAAATACCTCAGTGGAAAAACAACTGACCTGGAAAACAGATTCAGGAATGATAATTGAATTATTGGACTACCTGAAAGTCATGATCAAAAAGAGAAACAAGGAAAACTTTCCTGATTATTCTAGAACCAGAAGAATAAAATATAAAGTGATAGAAATTTTTGCCTCCTGAAAAAAATCCCAAAATGAAAACTTCCAGGAATGTTATAGCAAAATTCCAGAGCTCACAAATCAAGGAAAAAAATACTGCAAGCAGCCAAAAAGAAATAATTCAAATATTGCAGAGCCACATAATCAGGATAACACAGGATTTAACATTAAAAGTTTGGAAGGCTTAGACTATAATATTCTGGAAGACAAAGTAGCTAAGATTACAATCAATAATCACTCACCTAATAAAACTACAAATTATCTTTCAGGAGAAAAAATGGATATTTAGTGAAATAGAGGACTTTCAAGCATTCTTGAAGAAAAGTCCAGAACTGAATAAATAATTTGACTTTTAAATACAAAATCAAGAAAAACATAACAAGGTAAACAGGAAAGAGAAATCTTAAGGAATTCAATAAGATTACATTCCTACAAGGAATAATAAAACTTGTAATTCCTAAAAACATTCTCATTTTTAGGGAAGTTAAAAGTTGTATACATAAACAGAAACCATAGATGGGAGCTGAATACGATAGGATGATATTTAAAAATAATTAAGGGGTGAGAAAAAGGAATACTATGGGACAACGAGAAAGGTATTTGACATAAAAGAAGCCCAAAAGAGATTTTATAGGGGAAAAAGTTAGGGCAAGCATGTGAATCCTGTTTTCATTGGAATTGGCCTAAAGAAGGAATAACAAATGTCAAATGTACTCAATTGAATATAGAAATCTTCTGAGAGAGAGAGAGAGAGAGAGAGAGAGAGAGAGAGAGAGAGAGAGAGAGAGAGAAACAAGGGGAAATAGGGAAATGGGATAGAGAAATATATACTAATCATTACTGGGAAAATATACATTCAATTTTTCTGATGCAGATTTCTTTCTCAAATATACAGAGAATGAAGTCAAAATTATAGAAATAGGCCATTCCTCAATTGATGAACAATCAAAGAATATGAAAAAGCAGTTTTAAGATGAAATAAACAAAGCTACTTATAGATATATGGAAAACTGCAAATTAAAACAATTCTGAGCTATCAGCTCATCTCTCAGGTGGGTTAATATAAGAGAAAAAGAAAATGACAAATGTTGAAGGGGAAGTGGGAAAATAAAGACATAAACGAACTGTTGGTGACGTTGTTTACTAATTTAATCAAAGAACTATAAAACCACATATACTCATTAATCCAGAAATGCTAGTATTAAGTTTATATTCCAAAGAGATTAAAAACAAAGGAAAAAGACTTACATATACAAAAATATTTTTAGCTGCTCTTTTAGTGTTGCAAAGAATTGAAAGTCAAGGATTGGGAAATTGGGAAATGACTAAACAAATTGCTATATATGTTTGTGATGGAATACTATTGCATTATAAGAAAAGGCTTTTGTAAAATCCTGGAAAAAACTTACATGAACTGATGCAAAGTGAAATGATGAAAATCAGGAGACTATTTTACAAAGCAACAACAATATTATATAATTTTCAACTGCTATTAATTTAACTATTCTTAACAATATAGAGATCCAAGACAATTTTGAAGGACATGATGAAAAATGTTATCTTTCTCCAGAGAAAGAACTGATGGCATGTGAATACAAACCAAAGCATAATTTTTCTTTTCTTTATTTTTCTTGAAATTTTTTATGAGTTTTATTTTTACAGCATGACTTACATGGAAATATGTTTAACATGACTGCATATGTATGATGGCATGGGGAGAGATAGAGGAAGAATTTGAAACTTAAAATAAAAAGAAGATAAAATAATTTTTACATGTAATTGGGAAAAAATAAAATATAAAATAGGATGAAACAAAGAAAAAATAAGATGTCTCCCTACCCTATCTCCCAGATGTGCTATTTAAAAATTATAATTCTTATATTCTTCTTTCATATATATATATATATGAGTATAATTCTTATACTCTTCTTTCTTTTTTCAATCACTTAATTTTGTTTTTTTAGTATTTCCTGTAGCCTCACTAATTTCATTGATGTTTGACCTATTTTAATTTTCAAGGCATCCAGTCCTTGATTATTATTTGCCATCTGTCCTAAGGCCCCAATTCTCATTGACATTCTCTGCATACAGATTCCATTTTGTTCTTATTGTTTCATTTTTCCAGGGCCTCTGGTAGACCATGGAGGTAGGTCATTTTTTAACTCTGATGCTCCACTTGGACTTGACATGGAGTCATTTTTTCTTTGGGTTTACCCCTTTTGGGTCTTTCAGTCTAAGTTGTTTCTTCATTGTATTTGGTAATTTGGTATTTTCTATCATTTACTCATATCTCCAGTCCAAGTTTCCAAACCAGGGACTAATTCTTGTGTCAAACTACAATCTTGTTTTCCTGCATGGTGCAGGCTGACCCTGCTTGATTCTGAGTATTGTGGCTAAGATTAGGACATTGTACAGGAATTTTTTAGCCTTGTCTCCTCTGTCAGGCTCAGGCTGCCTGGATAATGGGTACAGCAGGGGCTGCTGAAATGCTTTTTTGGAATCATTTTCCTGTGTTATGGGGGTTCTAAAGCATCTCCCATGTTACATCTTGCTTGGGGACATGAGGTCACTAATGTACTGTTCTTTTCCTGAACCCACCCTTCCTTCCTTCCTTCCTTCCTTCCTTCCTTCCTTCCTTCCTTCCTTCCTTCCTTCCTTCCTCCTCTCTCTCTGCTTCTGTCTCTGTCTCTCACTCTCTTTCTGTCTCTTCTCTCTCTCTCTGTCTCTATCTCTGTCTGTCTGTCTTTCTCCCCTCCCCCTCTCTCTCTGTCTCTGTCTCTCTCTCAATCTCTCCTCTTTCTTTCATCCTTTTCATTCTGCCCAGGGCCTTTCTCTTTTTCTTTTCCCTGGCAGGCCATTTGGGATCTTCTATTTTTTTCTCTTTCTGCTATAAACAGGACTTCTGGTGTCTTTCTTCTGTTGCAAAATGCAGAATCTAGGGTCACTCTGTGGGATCGGGTTGCTTTATATTGAATTTCACCTCCAATTTACCCTGACTTGAATTTATGTTCATCAGGATTTCTGCAGCCTTTTTTGTGCAATTCTGTAGAAGACTTTATAGCTTAGGACTTGATAGCTTATTCTCTGTTTTTTTTCCCAGTGTTCTATATTTTTAGTTTCCTGGGATACTTAGGAAAAATTTATACTCTTCTGATTCTTTCTACTCCAATCTCTTTCCCCCAAACCCTTGGACCCTCTTTTCTAAAAACAAAAACCCCAACAACATCTCAGTTCTTTCATTTTTATTTGATGTATTTTTGGCTGTTTTGTGGAGGTACAAAAGAGCTAGGCTTATTCATGACACCTAAATTCTAAGGGGGGAAATTTAGATTCCTAATTTCCTTTTTATCTGTCATTATAACTGCTTATGGTCATGCACATTTGGCTATTCTTATGGAACTTGCTTGGATCTGAGTACTTTATCTCTATAATCTCTATGAGGACCTAGGAGAGCTATTCCATGGACCTTTTTTTTTAAACCAGGATCCAGCTTTTTCTTCCTAAATCCTCAGTTCTCTGAAAACTTCTTCCTCCTTGAACCTGGGATTAGAGGTCTTATCCCCCAAATATTTTATTGCATTGTCAGATTTGTCTTGACCAAGAAATTCCCTTGTTACCTGCACAGTTCAGGTTATAAGTTACAATTCAAGTGAAAAAAAATAGACTATCCATTTGAGTACAAATAATTTGCATTTCATTTTTTTAGTTTATTAATTTAGGTCATAATTCACATTTATATTGCACTTTCCTAACAATATCATTGGGATATATGTAATGCCAGTTTTTCTATCTCTTTTTCATAGTTGAAGACTTTATAAAGGCTCAGAAAAATTACAAAACTCATCCAAAATCTCATAACTGATGAGTGCTGAAGTTTTTTGCAGGAAATAGTTTGACTGGTGAGTTGGTGATCAATTATCTCCATTCTAAAGATACTACAAAAATATATCAGACGCTGACAGTGAACTATTGCCAAATATTCCTCTTGTAAAATCAAAATAACATTTTCTACCTTTGTGATGCAAAGTTAATATTGTTTACTATTGATCCCATTCTATCCCTTCATGCAATTTTATTTTACCAGTTAGCCCACTGGGTATTCTTATTAGGTCAACAGATCATGACATGATAAAAAATGTACTTCCAGTGTGAACATTCCTTTAATATTTTCCACCAGAAAATTGATTTAAGTCCTGAACTGATCCTTTGTAGGATGGAGAAGTTATCTACTGAAAGTACTTCACTCCTTTTATGTTTGACAATATCTATTATTAAATCTATTCACTCACCTTTCTCTAGTTTCCCTGAAAAATTAGAGAAAAAAGTATGTGACTATTTACTAACAATCTTACTTTCCCAAATACAGGCAAGAATTAAGGCCTCATTTTTACAAGAAGAGTTTCTGATAAAAGTAGATTTTCTTGTGTTATATATAGCCCAAAGGAATGGATTTGCTATTGATTTCTTCACAAAAAGTGTAACCACTCTCTTTTCACACTTTGATATCCAATCTATGATGCTTTGAGGGGTAAAAAATAAAATTGGCCACATAGGAAACTAAAATATAAAGGCAATCCTGAAGACTGCAAGCCATCGCAAAGGTCTTGCATCCATGACTTCGCATAAAAAAGATTAAGCATTCTCAAGCAATCTATTATTAATTTATTTCTCTTTTAGCCAATCATTTTCTTATTATCCTCATGGTTTAGAGAAGAGTGAACTAAGTTACAATGCACAGCAAAAAGTCCAGAAGGTGATCAATCTTATAAATTCTTTCTACCAATGTATGATTTCATCATCATTATTTAAATCAAAACATTAAACACAGCTTTATGAGGAATAATAAAGGCACCCATGCCTTATTATTAGGATACCTTTTAGTCATATTACATTTTTCAATAAACCCTTGGATTTATAGGTTTTTATAGGATTTATTATTCTCATAGCTCTTATTTATGATGAATATGAAATCTTCTTCATGAAATTTACCATGAACCACCCATTTGGAAAGTATTTCTTGCTAAAGATAGGAGAAGCTGATCATTTAACACCTCTCTGATGAGTCTTTTCCAGACTCTCCAAAACACTGAACCATGATTTGAGTTCAGTTTTTCTGACTCTGAGACTACTAGTATTTCAATATTCCAAGCTGTTTCTCCAAGATCAAGGTCATGAAGAGAAAAATTCTTTGAAGAACTTAACCAAGTAGCACATTAAGTCAGCAGGTACTGTGATATTCAATAACTTTGATGTGAAGGTCGATGAAGCAAATGTTTAAGTTACAATTCAAGTTAGCCAAGAAGATTATGGAGTAGTAGAGAGAAATATACCTGAGTTCTATCCCACAATCCCTCTACAAAGATCTAGAAAATTTTCCAGATTGAATCCTGATCCATAAATCCAGAAAAAAGCGATACATTTTTCTAACCCATGAAGGCAAAAAAAAATGAGAAGTCTGTGAATTCCTAGCCATAAATAGCCACATGGAATATTTCAGAACAGAAAGAGGTTATAAACCAGGGCAAGAAAAGGACCCAGATCTAGTTTAAAGTTCCTGATATTGTATAAGACCTGGGAATAATTGCCAATTCATAGCTCTACTGATCATTACTCAGATCTAAGTCATACATCAAATGTGGAGGGTGAAATAATTTAAGAATCATTGAAAGTCCTGAGCTTGAAAAAATATTTCAAGAAATAATGAAAGAAATCTATTTAAATCATTAAAAATGTCCTAACTCACTACTGATAGGAAAAAATGTGAGTTGTAACAACTCTGGGTTACTACCTTATGTACTGGCTAACAGGACAGAAGAAGACAATTAACAAAGGGTGGAAGAGATGTAGGGAAATTGAGACACTGATGCACTGTTGGAGGAGTTGTAAAATAATTCATCACTTCTGTAGAGCAATATAGACTCTGCTCAAAGAGTTATAAAACCTATAATTCCTACCTTTTGTCCTAGCAATGACACTGCTAGTTCTCTATTCCAGAAGAGATGAAATGAGGGAAGAAAAGATATTTATAGTCATTCTTTTCTGGTGGTAGGTAGCTGGAGATTGAGGGGATACCCATCAGCTGGGGAATGACTGAACAAATTGTGGTGTGTGATTGAGATGAAATTCTGTTCTGTTATGAGAAATGAAGAACCGGATACTCTCAGTTAAAAAAAATTTCCATGAGCAGATGCAGTGGGAAATGTACTCTCTATAAAGAAATACTATACATGGTATCTGAATTTGGATTGTAGCATACTCCTTTTTTTCACTTTATTTTTCATGATGTTTCTCTTTTTTGGGGGGAGAGGTTATGTTTAGGTTTACAACATGACTATTGTGATAAATGTTTTTCAAGACTACATATTTTTTATCTGTGTGGTCTTGGGCAAGCCACTTAACCCCATTTGCCTTGCAACACCCCCCCCCCAAAAAAAAGTCTACATATTTTTAACCTATATTAATCTTATTTTCTCATTGAGGTGGAGTGGGGTGGAAGGAATTGAGACTTTGGAATTAAGTTTTGGAAATCAATGTTGAAACTTGTTTGTGTATGTAACGGGGGAAATACAATATAGACAGAGAGAGGGCAAAGTGAAAATAGAAAAAAATCTATCAGTTATATCCAGAAATCTTAAGTGAAAAATTTTAAGGAACATTTATATTTAAGGACAAGGAAGTAGAAAACATAATTCAATTATCCAGGAGTCATAGTCAGGCTCACACAAAAGTTAACAGCTTCCATTTTAAAGGAAGAGAACTTGAAGCAATATAACAGCAAAAAGGAATAGAATTACAGTCATAATAACATCATAATAATTTACTCAAGAAAACTGAAAATAATCCTATAAAGGAAAAAGAAAACTTTTTTTTGAAAGTGTACCTGCAAGTATTCCCAATGAACTGAGAAGAACTATGTAGAAACTTCAAGTGTGAGCAGAGATAAGAGAAATATAAGGTAAATATGAGTGAACAATTATAAGGAATTAAAAATACTATAGCCTATTTACACTCTAATATGATTAGAGAACATGTGCCCTTTCAGAGTCCTATCAATAACAATATTCTATAGAGGGAATTTGGACAGAGGGTTTGGGAATGGTTCTATAATATTTTGATAATTTTAAAAGAAGAGCAGAAAGGGAAGGGAAATCTATCAAATTTTTTCACATATGGTGGAAAAATAAAAGTACTCAAGCAAAGCAGAAGGGGGTCAGAGGAATGATCGATATTTGAACATTCTTCTCATCTGAAATGGTCAGAGGAGAAAAGAATGTACAGTTGGTTGAAGAAATATATTCCATTTGATAGGGAAATAGGAGGGAAACAAAACAAGCTAGAATATAGGGAAATAAGAATAAATATGGATTAAAGGAGGGATTATTCCTAAATGAAACAAATTAAGAATGTACACAATCTTTATAGAAGCTCTTTTTACAGTAGTTAAAATATGGAACTTAAGGAAGAGCTCAAAAATTTGAGAAGGATTGAATAAGTTATTATATATGAATGTGACAGTATATTATGATATCAGAATGTTGAAGAATATTATTGTTTCAGAAAAACCTAAGAAGACTTAAATTAACAGAACTGAAAATTGTAAAGATAAATAACTCTGAAAAACTAGTGAACTATATGATCCATTAATGTTCCAGAGGACTCAAGATAAAACATTAAAGAGAAGTGAGTCTCAGAGTGTAGGGGCAGCTAGGTGGCCCAGTGGATAGAGCACCGGCCCTGGAGTCAGGAGTACCTGAGTTCAAATCCAGCCTCAGACACTCAATAATTATCTAGCTGTGTGGCCTTGAGCAAGCCACTTAACCCCACTGCCTTGCAAAAATAAAGGAGAAAAAAGAAAGTCTTGGAGTACAGAATGAGACAAATGTTTTTGGATACGTCTAATACAGGAAAGTAACTAGAGAGAATATCATTTATTCCCAAATATGAATAAAAAGAGAATAAGCTTGCCTGCATGAATTCAAATTATTTTCTTGTTAAAGCAAGGGTCAAAATCAATTCCCAAGTGAAAAGATAAATATGAGAAGATTCAGTATTGTGTAATTTCAATCAGACTTGTTTAAACAAGCTGTTATATCCGAAAAAGAGAAAATGGATAAAAGTGGACACTGATTTTTGTCAGTATTTCTTAGAGAAGTTTAACAGACCTAAAATAGTTACTCCATAAGGGTAAGAATCACTTTCATTATGAAAATGACTGATTTTTGTTTTCTAAGAAGAGAAAAGTATATTATGTCACAAAATATTTTTAAAAAGAGTACATGGAAAATTATTTTGCAAAAATTTGGAATGAGAATTTAAAAGTCAGGTTATCTCAAGAACATTTATAAATGAAAGTAAATGGAGAACAGGTTATGCTTTTCAGTACACTTCTAGCAATTTTTTTTTTTTTTTTTTTTTTTTTTTTTTTTTTAGTTTTTGCTTGCCCAAGGCCACAGGTACTCCTGACTCCAGGGCCAGTGCTCTATTCACTGTGCCACCTAGCCGCCCCGCACCACCTAGCCTCCCCTGTCATTTCTGATGAAAGTAGAATTACCACATATTTTAGATTCTAAGCTCCTTAAGGACATAGACTACGTATTTTTATTTTCTTATACTCAGCATCTGCCATAATTTATTATACACAGTAAGTAATAGCTTTGCTTCTTGCACTGGAATTCAATAGATTTTGTAGAATCATTACATGATGGCTAATATCAAATGTATTTATTTATGAGATTTCTTAGCATCAAGAGAGGTCTCTTTCCATATTTTTATCTCATTTGGGATCATTGGACATTTGGTATTTGATAAGAATGAATCCATAAGGGGGCAGCTAGGTAGCATAGGGGATAGAACACTGGCCCTGGAGACGAGAGGACCTGAGTTCAAATCCAGACTCAGACACTTAATAATTGCCTATCTGTTTGACCTTGGGCAAGTCACTTAACCCCACTGCCGTAAATAAATTGAAAAAATTAAAAAAGAATGAATCCATAAGATATATTTTTTAAAACCCTCAAAATTCTTGATAACAATAGAAAGGATACATACAGACATTTAATATTAGCAATATAATGCATTAATGGGCAAAGTTTTCCAAGTCCTCCTAAGGATGACCTTAGCAATTGGAGTATGCTTGTGATTGAAGAGTCTGTGCAATCAATCAATAAATATTGCCAAGTCAAACACATGCTAAGGAGTGGGGATACAGAAAGTTAAAAAAAAGTCAATCCCTGTATTCAGGGAGTTTGTAATCTAATGAAACAATAAGCAAATATAAACACAAAGCAAATAATACACAGAATAAATAAGAAATAACTAAGAGAGAGAGAGAAAGCTATAGAATTAAGAGGTATTGATAAAGAATTCCTGTAAATGATAGGATTTTAGTGGGGACTTAAGGAAGCAATCTTCCTTATTATTTCCTGATTAGCAATGACTTATATGGGATTTGTCAAAAAAAAAAACCAACCAAAGATGTTAGAGTATTTAGCTAATTTGTGAAGCTGATAAGGTTCTTTCACTTAAATGAGAATTTGAATGGGCTTCTTGCGATTTTAATTGTTCTTTAATCATGTCCACCCAGCTTTTTTGACCCCTTTCTGGGTTTTCATGGCAAAGATACTGGAGTGGTTTGCCATTCCTTTTCATTCCTTTATAGATGAGGAAATTGAGGCAAGCAGGATTAAGTGACTTGCCTCACAAGTAAATCAGTGTCTGAGGCTAGATTTGAACTCATGAAAATGGGTCTTCCTGATTCCAAGTCCAGTTTTCTATCCCCTGTACTATCTAGCTGCCCTTTTATGATTTTCTCTAAAGGACAATACTCTATTAATCTGCTAAATATATCCTTATTCTGGGTGTCTATATTGTATGCCTAAGATTGGGAAATGCATATAGTTTTTGAATTTTTTAATGTCCATGTGGCCAAGTCAGACCATTTCATTTAGACCTGAGGCTTGGGGAGAGTGTAGGCTGCTGACTTTTGACCCCAGTTTGAACAATGGAGGACTCCCATTGTATAGAAAAAATTTGAAACCCTATCATCTCATTTTTTAGGCTTCATTTCCCATGTCATCAAAAACTAGGTTTATGTGATTCAATTGTTAAGGAATGGGGTCACAGGACCTTTCTTTTTGATAGTCTTTGTACTTATTTTTAGTGAAAGAATAGGTTGTAGAAAATTACACACACAGAATTGATCACCTCCAAATCATCTTGATCATTGAGAATTCTACCATTAGTTTTTGAACTACTAATGATTCTCATGAATGTGCCTTAAGATAATATTTTTCTCTTTTTCACATCTGTTGCAACAAATCCTACTATTTTCTACATTGTTTAGATTTTCCAGCCTGCACCTGGGCTCTCATTTTCTTTTCTTGCTATTTTTTTTAAACTTTTGTTTGTATGTTGCTTATACATGCCCTCTCAAAAGCATAGAACAACTTGCCAATAGTATTCATTTTTTTTCAGGTCCGCATACTCTTTTTTAAAAAAAATTATTTAAGGCAATGGGGTTAAGAGTGACTTGCCCAAGATCACACAGCTAGGCAATTTTTAAGCGTCTGAAGCTGGATTTGAACTCAGGTTCTCCTGAACCCAGGGCTGGTGCTCTATCCATTGAGTCACCTAGCTGCCCTGATCCTTATACTCATAGAAACCACATGAATACCACGTGACATTCTGATAATTGAAGCTAATGACAACCTTCAAGATACTACATTATAAGCATAGGGCAATATCACCTGTATAAATGAAAATCCCTCATGGCCATGTTCTGTTACTGAACAGATATATACAGTTTTGCATATTTACTCAGCTATAGAAATCATAGCATTCTAACATCTAAATGTCTAAATTTTTTAAGGAACATATTCAAGGCACTGCCCATATCCATATCTACTGTATTTACAGAGATACAATTTAAATTGCATCCGATATTCATATTCCAAGTAAAAGTAAAATTATATAGTTAAATGTTCCCTTACAGGGCAATTTCATTAAACAATTTTATTAAGTTTCTATTTTAAAGCTTATTAGTTGTAATTCCTTATGAACTTGGATCTCTCATCAGTGGTAATAATTAGATTTAAAATTTTAATAACTAAAGAAGCTAGAACAGCTTTAATACTCTATCTTTTTTGTCCCTTTGGATTATTACAATTCAGCTCAAGGACCAGCAATATTTCTTTACTGCTGTAAACAGGTTGCTCATTTCTTTGATGTCACTCATTTTGAGAGTGCTGTACCCACTATGTCTGACAGGGATGGAGACTGGCAGACTAAGAAAGCTGTTTGTCATTTGTTATAACATAAGATGACATTATTGCCTTGAGCAAACTCTTACTCTTCTATTTTTTTAAATTCTACTAACCTTCACCCCACGATACCACATGCTTATATTTCTAAAGATGAAGCCTCAGAATTAACATTTGCTACAAGTTCACAGACTATGACACAGGAGGACAGAGCTGTTTCTGTTATGAATGTAAATGAAGAAAGCATAATTTCAAGACCATTTGTCATAGCTGAGTATGTATTCTAGCAGGTCTAGCGTTAGCTTTCAAATTAAAGGATGATGGAACTGATTTATATAAAAGGAAGTGATCAGGACTAAAGGATGGGCACAAGACAAACAGCTCTCAACAGTAGCTTATTTAACATAAGAATATAATTTATTAGCACTCCCTATGAAAACTCTATATCAAATATAGATGACTAGATTCAGAATATGTGATAAAGCATCTAATTGAAACCATTTCATCTTCTTTCAAGAATAAAAGATCTGAAGAAGTTAATGATTTAGTGAAAATAATTAAAGCTCCAAATAAATTGAATAAGTATATATAATAATATATTAATCCATGTCTTTATATATGTTAAAATATGCATTTGCATAGATATTTGATCTTTTTTGTGCATTTGTAGGTACATAACTGTCTATGTACCCTCATTTCGAATGTATATATCAAATGTCCAACATAACGACTCAACACATTTAATAAAGATAAATAGAATATTTCCCATTCATCAAATACAGAATGAAGTTATCTACATTGCTGACTTTTCTAGAGAACTAAATTTTATTCTAAGAGCCAAGAAAGTAAGGGAAGAGATTCACCTGAGCTCTCCCAACAAATACTTTTAAATAATAACTCTAGACAAATTCTAGAGCAATAAAACTCAGAAAAAGAAAGAAACAATTTTCTAGTCCAAGACAACATGGAAGCCTGGCACGAAGGTCTGTTGCACCAGGGTTAGTGAGGAGCATGGTACCTGGCCTAGTAAACCAGAGCAGGTCTTGGGAGTCACTGAGTCAACAGCAGCAGCAGCTGCAGCACTAGCCCACAGATGGTAAGGTCAAACAAGGGGACCTGTCAAACAATGGTCAAAAGGAGATTATAGGGCTCTTTGCTAGCCCTTAAACAGGCCTTTGTTGCTTTGCTCATACTTGAATCTGGGTCACTCTCCTGGATGGCAGTTCCAGGATGAGGAACAATAGTAGCACATCAGAGATTGTGGTCACAGGGGATTGGGGACCTCCTCCTAGTCTAGACTACAAAAAAAAGTATTTATGGTTGTTCATAGACCACAGTCTAGGTCAGAAGCGTAGTAAACACTTCTCCTTAGATCATACTCCACCTTGGAAGAACTGAAAATTTATAGGTTACCAGAAGTATCTCTGAAAACAGCTGCAAAAAACCCCATAAAAGCCTGTAATAGTTTGTCTTCCACGATGGAAGAGGAGCCCTACTTTTTAATAAAGAGTTAAAATCAAGGCACAGGCTGGGAAAATGAGCAAACAACATAAAAAAATCATATGTGATAAAGAAGAACTAACATTCAGAAGAAGAAAACAAAGTCAAAGTTCCTATATCCAAAGCCTCCAAGAAAAATTTGAATTGGTCTCAGGTCACAAAAGAGCTCAAAAGGGATTCTGAAAATCAATTAAGAGAGAAGAAAAACTGGGAAGAGAAATGAGAGTGATATAAGAAAATCATGAAAAATTAATTAGCAACTTGTTGAGGGAGACACACACACACAAAAATACTGAAGAAAGTAACACCATAAAAAACAGACTAAGCCAAATGGTAAAAGAAGTACAAAAAAGAATCAGTGATATATGAAAAACAGAACTGGCCAAATGAAAAAGGAAGCTCACTGAAGGGGAAAAAAACCTTTATAATTAGATTTGAGCAAATTGAAGCTAATGACTCTATAAGAAATCAAGAAACAATAAAACAAAATCAAAAGAAGGAAAAATAGAAGAAAATGTGAAATATCTCATTGTAAAAAACAACTGGCCTGGAAATTAGTTCTAGGAGAGATAATCTAAAAATTGTTGGATTATCTGAAGTCCATGATCAAGGAAGGAAGGAAGGAAGGAAGGAAGGAGGAGGAGGAGGAGGAGGAGGAGGAGGAGGAGGAGGAGGAGGAGGAGGAGAGAGAGAGAGAGAGAGAGAGAGAGAGAGAGAGAGAGAGAGAGAGAGAGAACGAACCTAAACATCATCTTTCAGGAAATTATCAAGGAAAACTGCCCTGATATTCTAGAACCAGAGGGTAAGATAAAAATTAAAAGTATCCACCAATTACCTCCTGAAAGAGATCTCTAAGAAATGAAAACTCCAAGGAATATTAGAATCAAATTTCAAAACAAGTCAAAAACAAGGTCAAGGAGAAAGTACTGCAAGCAGCCAGGAAGTAATTATCATGGGGCCAGTCAGGATAACACAAGATTTAGTAGCCTCTATGTTACAGGATTGTGGGGTTTATATGATATTTCAGAAAGCAAAAGAATTTGCAATACAACCAAGAATCAACTACCCAGCAAAAAAGGAGCAGCTTTTTCAAGGTGGGGGGTAGACATTCAATGAAATAGAGGACTTTCAAATTTGTTGATCAAAGGACTAGAGTAAAACAGAAATTTAACCTTCAAATACAAGACTCAAAAGTAGAATAAAAATATGAACAGGAAAGGGAAATCATAAGGCATTTAATAATATTGAACTGTTTATATTCTTGCATGGGAAGACGATACTGATAACCCATGAGTTCTTATTATTAGAACAATTAGAAGAGAGAGCAAAGGTGTGAGTTGAATATTATAGTATGCTACATGAAAAAATAAAATGGGGAGGGGGGAAGGAAGAATGTAGAGGGAGAAAGGAAAGAAGAGAGGTAGGATGGGGTAAATTATCTCTCAAAAGCAAGGCAAGAAAAATGTTTTACAGTGGAGGAGAAGGAGGAGCTAAAGTGGAGTGAGTGAGCTTTATTCTCATGAGATTTGGCTCAAGGAGGGAATAACAGACACAATTAATTGGATCTAGAAATCCATCTTATCCTACAGCAAAGAAGAGGGGGATGGGGAAGGGGGTTAGAGATTGAGGAAGCGGGTAGTCAGAAACAAAACACTTTTGAGCAGGAACAGGGTGAAAGGAGAGAGAGAGAAAGAGAACAAAATAAATGGAAGGGCAGAAATAAGATGGAGAAAATAAGGAATAGTAACTGTGAAAAAAATCTGAAGAGAGTTTCTCTGATAAATCTCTCATTTTTCAAATATATGGAGAACCAAGTCAAATATATTTTTTCATTTGTTTTACTTGATTAATTTTTTTTGCAAGGCAATGGGTTTTTTTAAGGCAAGGGGTCACTATATTGTCTGTGCCACCTAACTTCACTGAGTCAAATTTGTAAAAAAAAAAAAAGTGATTTCCCAACTGATGAATGTTCAAAACATGTAGTTTTCAGATGAACTAATCAATATTATTTATAGCTATATTAAAATGTTTTTACTATCAATTGCAGAATTGCAAATTACAACAATTGTGAGGTACTAGCTTATACCAATGAGATTGACTAATGTGACAGGAAAGGAAATACCAACTCTTGGAAGGGATATAGTGAAAATGAGACTTTAATGCACTGTTTGTGGATTTGTGAAATGGTTCAACCATTCCAATTCCACTTCACCATCTGTATCCAAATAGAGATGAAAAAGAAAAAGGAAAAGGACCTTTATGTTCAAGGATAATTGTGGCAACTCTTTTCTGGTGGCAAAGAATTGGAAACTGAGGGATACCTATTAGTTGGTGAATGGCTGAACAAATTGTGGTGTATAATAATGATGGAGTGTTATTCTGCTGTAAGACATGATGTGCAGGATGCTCTCTGAAAAACCTGGACTTACACAAGCTGCTGAAAAGTGAAATGTGCTATGTACAAAGTAGCAGCAATACTATCAGATCATAAGCTGTGTCTGAATACAGATTGAAACATATTTTTCTTTTCTTTTGAAGTTTTTAATCTATGGTTTCTTTGACAATATGAATATTATGGAAATGTTTTGCTAGACCACACATGTATAACCTATGGTGAATTGCTTGCTTTCTCAATGAGGGGGTAGGAAGGGAGGAAGGGAAAAAAATTGGAACTCAAGGTTTTTACTAATGTTAAAATTGTTTTTATATGTAACTGAAGAAAATAAAGTACTAGATAAAAATGGAAATTTAAATTAAGAAAATAAATTCAAATTAAAAAAATTTTAGAAAGGCAAACAGCACATTGATCAAAGATAATTCTAAAAGACATGTGATGGAAAATGCTTTGGAGTCTCAATGCAGATCAAAGCATTCTATTTTCACTTAAAATTTTGTTTAGATTCTTCTTTAATAACATGAAAAATGTGGATATATAATTCAAATGATTATATATGAATAACCTATATCAGATTGTTTGCTGTACTGGGGAACACAGGGAGAGGGAGAAAGGGAGAAAAATTTGAAATGTAAAATCTTACAAAAATGAATGCTGAAAACTTTACATGTAATTGAAAAATATTATTAAGACACATAAAACAAAAACAAACAAAAAAGAGTCAAAACTATTATTTTTAAAAATGTTTGGATGGGACAGCTAGGTGGTGTAGTGGATAGAGTAGTAGTCCTGGAGTCAGGAGGACCTGAGTTCAAATCTGGATTCACTTAATAATATTCTAGTTGTGTGACCTTGAACAAGTCACTTAACCCCATTTACTTAAAAAATTTAAGATAAATTGGACAGTTTTTTCATCAATTATTAAAATCTCTCTTTTTTATTAAGCCCACTGAATAAAATTAAAATTTCTCTTGATGATCAATATTTCAATATTTCAAAACACCTATATGATTTCACTGGTATGAGTACTGCTTCCAAGGGTATTGCTTACTGTTTCCCCCTTCTAGATCATATTCCTTATACATCTTTATAATTAAGTCATTACAGCAAAAAAGTTATCATATGATGACTATTTTTTTTTGATGATAAAATCAGTCAAGTTGGTTCTCAGATTACAGCCAATTCTATTGTTCACAGAAGCATTCACCATTTGGCACAAATTTCCTGAGTCTTTAATTCATTGGTATAGAATTCAGGAACTCAGGATCACCTCCACACTACATGTAGGCATTGTACATCTATGGTCAGAAGTATCATTATTAATAACAATTGTTCTAATATTATACAATAAAATATTGCCTTTAGAGGCTCTGTTAAAATTTTGATATTAATCAGGGTAAGATTCCTATTATTTTTAATTCCTCTCAATTTTTTTTAGTTTTGTTTTTTATAGAATTATCAGTTTATTCTTCCTGCTTGATCTAGATAAATTCCTACATTTCCCACTATCATTTAACAATTAATAGTGATGCAATATAACTAATATGTTGTATAATAGAAACTTAGGAGATATTTTTTACATTATTGTACATGTATGACTTATTTCAAGGAGGGAAGGAGAAAAATTTGGAACTCAGAAATCTTTCAAAAATGAATGACAAAAATAGTTTTTACATGTAATTGAAAAAATAAAATATTATTAATCTTTTAAAAAATGATGTCTAGGGGTGGCTAGGTGGCACAGTGGATAGAGTACAACCGGCCCTGGAGTCAGGAGTACCTGAGTTCAAATCCGGCCTCAGACACTTAATAATTACCTAGCTGTGTGGGTTTGGGCAAGCCACACAGTGGTTTGCAAAAAAACCCTAAAAAACCCCCCCCAAAATGATATCTGCAGTTTTTTTAAAATACATGTATCCAAAGTATAACAATCAACATTTAATATATATCCATATGATGTTTTCCTTTATATTAATCTTAGATTTATCTTTATCTTCTCCAATGAATCTTTTCCTTTATACTATAGCATATATTAGAATAATTGGTGTCAAGAATGGTGCTCTTAATTAAATGTATATTATAATGCCTATTTGGAAAGAAGGGGAGATGAATGATTCTAGGTTGCTGAAGATCAGTTGAGTGGACTGTAAATTTTTAAAAGATCATGGTAAGTTGTAAAGCTTTCAAGAATGTAAGATCAGGTTTTTTGATTTTGCTTTTGGAGATAAAAGCAAGATTAATATCAAATGAGAAAATGAATGAGAAGATATCATGGCAACTCCCACATTTTAAAAAAAAGTTATTTATTTATTTTGAATTTTACAATTTTTCCTCTAATCTTGTTTCCCTTCCTCTACCCACCCCCCACAGAAGGCAGTATGTTAGTCTTGATATTGTTTCCACAACATGGTTTGTTTAAAAAAGCTGTGGATATAAAAAAATAGGAAGTCTATAAAATAACAAATATTTCTTAAGTATATTAAGCAAAATGTAAATTAATTTCTACAAGGAGACAACAAGACCTTAGAATTTGATTCAGCTGGCAAATATACAATCTCCTTGCCAAGTCGAGAGATATGGCAATTAAAGGAAATACTTTTTAGAACAAAATAGTTCTGAATATAGAGTTTAGATATTAAAAAGTACCCATTCAATTCAGACCAAATTTGGTGAAGAAAAATATATGGAGGAGAGTAATAAGAATGATAAAGTATCTCAAGTTCATTCCATACAAGACTAGTTGAAGGAACTGGGAAGATTTAGAGAACTTAATTCAAGTAGTTGAAGGCTTACTCTTTTTTTCAATTTGGTTCCATAGGACACCTTTAGGACTAATGAATAAAATTTTTAGAGGGCATATTTAGTCTCAACTATAAGGGAAATTTTCTAAAACTTAGAACAATCCAATTGTGGAGGTAGTAGTTTGGTGAACATATTCAAGAAAAGTCTGAATGACTAGTTTGTAGGTCAGTCATGAAAGGAATTCTTGTTCACATAAAGGTAGAATTGGCTACTGAAGTTCCTGGCAAATCAGATATTCTATAATTCTTTTGAAGTCATAGCTCATAACTTATTCATGAAGTTTTCTTTTCAAATCATAGATTGCCATTCCTACTCCCAACTCTATATTGTTGTTATTCATTCTACACTTATCATTACTTGTCAGTTATTTTCTTAAGAATATACATTCATGAGAGGTGGCGGAGCCAAGATGGCAACAGAAGAGGACCTCTTAGTTGCTCTGGAGCAAAACGTATGAACCAAGGACTCTTAACTAAATTTTCAAGAGACAGAACCCACAGAGGGATCCAGTGAGGCAATTCTCCAACCCAAGGTAACCTGGAAAAGAGCAGAAAGGCTAGGCTGTACAGGGTCAGAGGGGCGGCCCACCAGAGGGGTGGCCCACCAGAACAAAGAAACTTCAGTCTCCTGGAGGCTGCTCTAGGGCACTGGGAGCAGAGGCTCGTAGCAGCGGGGGCAGTTTCCTGCTCTACACCCCAGGGAGCACCAAGCACAACTTGGGGGAACAGTGGGGGAACCTCTGCCAGAGTGAGCATGTTTAGTCCAGCCCTTGGGGCACACAGTTAGCAGGGTGGCCAGGGCAGCCCAGATCCAGGAACCAGAAGCAGGTGGAGCCAGTAAGCAGGAACCCCCAGGGCATGAGTGCTCTGAGTCTAGGGAGGAGTGGAGAGAGACTGCAGAGCTCTGTCTTCTGTCCCTGGAACAGGACTCTGGGGCTCTGACCACATTCAGATCCTGATCACAGCCTAGACACCCCCACAGAACAGCAGGGCCCCCCCACCTCAGTCCTGTGGTGGTGGTGGTGGGGGAAGCTGATGGTCATTCACAGACCAGGAGGGAGGACAGAGCCTCACACACTGAGATCCTTGTGGGCATGTCCCAAAAGCTCAGGAAGCACCCCAAAACCAGGCTCAGGCAGGGAAAATGAGTAAGCAGAGAAAAAAGAGGAACACCATTGAGACATATTTTGCCTGTGACCCCAAGAAGGATCAAAACACTCAATCTGAAGATGAGGAAGCACAAGTTCCTGCATGTAAAGACTCCAAGAAAAATAGAAATTGGGCTCAGGCCATGACAGAGCTCAAAAAAAGACTTTGAAAATCAAGTGAGGGAGATGGAGGAAAAATTGGGAAAAGAAATGAGAGAGAGAGATGCAGGAAAAACATGAAAATGAAGTCAGCAGCTTATTCAAGGAGATACAAGAAAATGCTGAAGAAAATAGCATGCTAATAACCAGCTTAGGTCAAATGGATAAAACAGTTCAAAAAGTTACTGAGGAGAAGAATGCTTTAAAAAGCAGAATTGGCCAGATGGAAAAGGAGATAAGAAAGCTCTCTGAGGAAAACAAATCCTTCAGACAAAGAATAGAACTCAGGGAGATTGTTGATTTTATGAGAAATCAGGACTCAATACTTCAAAACCAAAAGAATGAAAAATTAGAAGAAAATGTGAAACATCTCATTGAAAAAAAAGAACTGATATGGAAAACAGATTTAGGAAAGATCATTTAAAAATTATTGGAATACCTGAAAGTCATGATCAGGAAAAGAACCTTGACATCATTTTCAAAGAATTACTACAGGAAAATTGCCCTGATATCCTAGAAGCAGATGGCTAAATAGAAATGGAGAGAATCCACCGATCTCCCCGAGAAAAAGATCCAAAAAAAAAAAAAAAACCCAGGAATATTATAGCCAAGTTCCAGAACTCCCAAGTCAAAGAGAAAATATTACAAGCAGCCAGAAGGACACAATTCAAATATCATGGAGCTGCCGTCAGGATCACACAGGACTTAGCAGCAACTACCTTAAAAGCTCGTAGGACCTAGAATATAATATTCCGGAAGGCAAAAGAGCTTAAAATGCAACCGAGAATCAACCACCTAGCAAAACTGAACATCCTCTTCCAGGGGAAAAAAATGGACTTTCAATGAACCAGGGGAATTTCAAATATTCCAAAGCTGAACAGAAAGTTTGATCTTCAAATACAGGACTCAGGTGAAGCATAGTGAAGGAGAAGAGGAAAATATGAGGGACTTAATGATGATGAACAACATGTACTCCTGTATAGAAAAAATGATACTGATAATACTCATATGAAGCTTCGCATTTAATAGAGCAAGTAGAAGGAGCTTTTATAGATGAAGCACAGGAGAAAGCTGAATTTGAAGATGTACTGTGGTGTAAAAATGGAGTCAGTAGATAAAAGGGAAATGCAATGGGAGAAAGAAAAAGGAGAGAAAGAATAGGTTAAGATATTTCATTTAAAAGATTTTTCTTTATTACAATGAACTATTGCAATGATATGGAAGGGGGGAAGGTGAGGTGGAATGAGGGAATCTTTGCTCTCATCAGAGGTGGCTAGGGCAAGAAACAGCATATATACTCAATGGGGTATAGACATCTGTAGTAAGGAGAGAAGGGGGACAGGGGGAAGGGGGGGGATGTGAGTGATGGAGGAGAGGATGGACCATGGGGGGAGAGTAGTCAGATATAACACATTTTCTTTTTTACTTCTTGCAAGGGGCTGGGATTGGATGGCCTGCCTGGGACCATAGGGCTGGGTGGATGCTGGGTAAGGGTTGGTATGTGGGTTCGGGGCCTCTTGGCCCCAGGACCAGGGATCTCTCTGCTGTGCCACTCAACAACCCTACAGCAGAGACAGAGTAAAAGGAAAGAGAAAATATAGTTCATGGTAGTAAAATGGAGGGAGTTGCGATCAGCAATGGCAATGGTGGAAAAATATGGAAGTAACTTTTGTGATAGACTTATCCTAAAGACCATGATCCACCCATGACAGAGCTGGTGGTGTTGGAACACAGACTGAAGCACATTTTTTAATATTATTATTTTCTGGGGGGTGTTGCAGGGCAAATGGGACAGGGTGGCCTGCCTGGGGCTGCACAGCTGGGTGACTGTTGGGTGTCTGAGGCCGGATTTGGACCTGGGTGCTCCTGGCTAGGGCCACTGATCTGTCTGCCACCGAGCTGCCCATACTGTTATTATTATTACTATTTTATTTTACTTTGGGTCTTTTTTTTTGGTTTTTGTAGGGAAATGGGGTTGGGGTGGCTTGCATGGGATCACATAGGTGGGTAATTCTTGGGTGTCTGGGGCCAGATTTGGGCTCAGGTGCTCCTGGCTCTAGGGCCGGTGCTCTGCCCACTGTGCCACCTGGCCATACCTACAATTATTATTATTATTTTTTATTTTAATTTTAATTTTTTTCTTTCCCCTTTACTTTATCACTTATGTGGGTCTATATTTTCTTGGGGGAGGGGGTATTATGTTTACTCTTAAACAAGAATATTTTAGTAATGTATAAAAATATTATTTATACAAAATAAGAATAAATAAATAAATTTAATCAAAAAAGAATATACATTCATGTAAATAAAGTACCAGTCTTAGAGTCAGGAGGACCTAGGTTCAAATTTGGCCTCAGACCTTGGGCAAGTTACTTAACCATATTGCCTTGCAAGAAAAAAAAAAAAGAAGACTGTAAGTTCAGAGTTCCAAATAAGAACTGTTTTTGAAGGTCTTTCCATTAAAAACTATAATTCTTCATAACACCTAGTACATAGTAACTACTAAATAAATATTGACCAAGTGGCAAATCATTTATATTTGGCTTAGGAAGAGGTATGCGTTTTAAATTTTAATCTCCTTGACATCACTAATTTTAACACTTTGATGGTAGGGAGCAGGCACATCCACCAATGTCTTTGTTACTTAGGGATTCTTATTTTACAATTTATTGGCCTTAATATAAAAAATAATGATCCATAGATTACCCTGCTTTTTCAAACTATCAGCTCAGACACTGAATATTCTGAGCAAAAGATTCCACTGGGTAAGTTTTTACATCTTTTTAAATCCATCATCCACTATTACTTCCCTAAAAATAACCCCCCCTCCCTTAAAAAATCAATCTGGAGATAGATAGTCTTTTAAGAATATTAAATAGAAATCCTTCAAAATGGATACTCAATTGCAAGAAGTTTGTATCATTCTGATTCTAACCTTATTAATAATTACTTATAGAAAACATTTCATTTTAATTGGAAAATGCAAATTGATATGAAGTAATTTAATACCATATATGTGCTGAAAATCTTTACAAGAGTATCATTATTTTAATTTCATTTATTATTCCTTTAATTTTTTTTGCAAATATGGGAAAAAAAATCTAGCAAAAAGTAGAGCACTACTCAAAATCAAAATCAAGCACATAACAAAGAAATGAAAAACAAAATGAAAGATTATCTAAATATTTTTGTCTTTCACATTTTCAAAACCAATATAATCACTATTAGTAAACTGCCAAAATTAAACTGTAATCGTTTCTTGAAACTTTGAAAGCATTGTTTGTATGTTCCTTAAAAATCTATAAGCTATATTTTATTAATAGTCTTAAAGACTAGTACCTTGCAGAGACTGGTTTCATTTCACTTTGAGGATAAAATTTCAATATATGAAAAAGTACATTTAGATCATTCACATTCACAGTTTATGAATTGTTCTAGTGATAACATTTTATTTTTTTTTCTGAAAGGTGAAAAAATCAGAAAACATTTATAATTTCTTCAAATGTGCTGTGAATTTTAGTAATAGTATGATTTTTCAGAGAAAATGATGAAGCAAACTTCCATTTTGAACTTATCTTGACTAATAAGGGGGAACTGATTACTGAAACACAAGTAGGAAGAACATTGGAAAGAAATGTGAGGAAAACCTGGCATAGCTTGCATATGACATAGAACTGGTGAGGGTAAATTAGAAAAAATTATGGAAATTATAGATAGGATCCAATGGGAAACTTTCTATAAAGGAAAAAGGTATTTGTGGGGCAGAGAAGTTCTCCAGATTGAAGTTTTAAAGATATAAACCCAAAGACTTTTTTCAAAGAAATAAAAGAGAAACTACTAATGAGACCAGAATGGTTAAGGAATACTCAGCAATTAACCTGCATTAAAAAAAGAAAGAATAGAAAATGAGGGTTGGAAACAGAGAAAAAGTGTGATCTTATTAAAAAAAATGTCAGTGTCCTCATCAGAAAAATGGATTAAGACCTCTGAAATCCAATCTAATTCTTGATCTAGGATCTAAAGATAAGATGAATTTTAATAGGAATAAATTTAAAGTCTTTCTCTAGGTCCAAAATCAATGATACACATATAGATTTTGTCTGGGTGGAAAGGTTAGAGAAATTGTGCCTGGGAAATATGCACACTTCTCTTCCTCATCTGTTATGTTTGGGGTCATGAGAAGAAGGGATACAGTTCTGTCTTCTGACAGATTGGTTGAAGTGGGAAGACACGTGTCCATCACTGAAAATAATTGGAAGTGGGAGAAGTGGTATAGGGTAAAAGGAAGTTTGTTAAATGTACAATCTGAAGGCCTGAGGTTAGAGCATATAAAATCATGGAATTGTATAATCCAAACAGAGGGAGGCAAGATTTTCAAAGCTAACCTGAATTTGTGAAGGAAGATACCTTCCACATCCAGAGAGGGATTTTTAGTTCTAAATGCAGACCAAAGCAAATCATTTTCCATTTAAAAACTTTTGTTTCATGATGGAGCCAAGATGGCTGCATGAAGGCAGCATTTCCTGGAAAATCCTTTCCCAAAAAACTCCAAAAGCCAACAAATTATGACTCTAGCCAAAATTTAGAGGGGCAGAATCCACAGAAAGACTGAGTGATACATTTTCTGAGTCCAACATAACTTTGAAGATCCATGGGAAAGGTGTGTTTCATCAGGACTGGGGGTTGGAAAAAAAAAGCCCCGACCACAGCCAGCACAGCACAGCACAGCACAGCACAGCACAGGGATCACTGGGAAAAACTTGAAGGGATGGTGTGACAAATCTGCTACACTATAATGAGTATGGAGTGAGGAGTACCAGCTGCAGAACTTGCAGTGAGAATTTAGGGGAACCAGCCTGTACCTCTAGAGCACAGCCCACAGATGTTAAGGGGGTCTGGGGAGACTGCAGGAATCTCTCTGCTCTCCCTGGGGCAGGACTGTGCTGTTTGCACACTCAGATCCAGGTTGTAGTTTGGGCTTCCATATTAAGAGAGCAGGGACCCTCCTCCCAGCTCCAGGGCAGAGGGGCTTGCCTGTGGTCATTTATATATCAAAACAAAGGCAAGAGAGCATAAAGGTTCCAGTGGGGTTCCCCTCCCAATGCCTTGGAAGTGCTATAAATTAGTCTTGGGCTGAGGAAATGAGCAAACAACAGAAAAAGAAGAATCTGACCATAGAAAATTACTTTGGTCCCAAGGAAGACCAAAAACACATACTCAGATGATGACAAAATAGAAGCTTCTATATCCAAAACCTCCAAGAGAAATAGAAAATGGGCTCAGGCTATGGATGAGCTCAAAAAAGACTTTGGAAAACAATTAAGGGAGGTGGAGGAAAAATTGGGAGGAGAAATGAGAGTGATGCAGATAAATGATGAAAACCAAATCAGCAGCTATGTGAAATAAATAAAAAAAATACTGAAGAAAATAATATGTTAAAAACCAGTTTAGGCCAAAATGGCAAAAAGCAAAACAAAAGGCAAATGAGGAGAAGAATTCATTAAAAAGCAGAACTGACCAGTTGGAAAAGGAAATAGAAGAGCTCTCTGAAGAAAATAATTCCTTCAAATGCAGAATGGAACTAAAGGAAGCTGATGACTTTGCGAGAAATAAGGAAGAATTAAAAATCTTCCAAAAAAGACAAAAATTAGAAGAAAATGTGAAATAAGTCATTGGAAAAACAATTGACTTTGAAAACAGAGCCAGAAGAAATGATTTAACAATTATCGGGCTACCTGAAAGCCATGACCAGGAAAAGAGCCTAGACTTCATTTTTCAAGAAATAATACAGCAAAATTACCTCGAGATCAAAGAAGCAGAGGGTAAAATAAAAATTGAGGGAAATCACCGGTCACCTACTGAAAGAGATACCCAAAGAAAACCTTCCGGGATTATTATAGCCAAATTCCAAAACTCCCAAGTCAAAGAGAAAATTACTAAAGCTGCCAGAAACAAACAATTCAACTACCATGGCTCTATAGTCAGAATTACATAGGATCTGTCAGCATCTACATTAAAAGCTCATAGGGATTAGAATATGATATTCTGGAAGGCAAAAGATCTTGGTTTACAATTGAGAATCAACTACCCAGCAAAACTGAACATCCTCTTTCAGGGGCAAAGATGGACTTTCAATGAAACAGGGGACTTTCAGACTTTCCTACTGAAACAACCAGAACTGAACAGAAAATTTTATCTTCAAATACAGGACTCTGGTGAACCATAGAGGGGGTGGAATATAAAGACTAACTATGAGGAACTTAATGATGTTGAACTGTTTGTATTCCTGCATGGGAGGAAGATACTGAAAACTCATATGAATCATATGAACTTTCTCATTTATAAGAGCTGTTAGAAGGAGTATATATATATATATATATATATATATATATATATATATATACTCCTTCTAACAGCTCATATATATATATATATATATATATATATATATGGCATAGGAAGGAGAGGAATATAATGTAAAATGTAGGAAAAAAAGATGGAATCAATGGGCAATAAAGGGAAATACTGGGAGGAAGAGAAAGGAGAGGAAGAAGGAGGTAAGATATTTCACATAAGAATCAAGAAAAAGCTTTTACAATGGAGTGGAATGGGAGAAGGTGAGGGGGAATGAGTGAGCCTTCATTCTCATCAGAAATGGCTCAGAGAGGAAATAACATACACACTTAATAGGGTATAGAAATCTATTTTACTCTAGGGAAAAATGAGAAGAAAGGGATGGGATATCATTAGTACTATCTTTTTATGGAAGTATTTCAACTTGTCTATTGTTGAAGCACTGTCAATGTTGTTTCATCAGAGATAGAAGTGTGAGATAAAACTTCATTATTATCATACAACAACTCTATTGGGTTAAAGTGTTCTGAGAATTCCTCTTTCGTGGGAAATAATGTCCTCTACTACTATAAAACATATTAGTTGTGTTACTTTTATTACTTGATAATGGTGCTATCAACATCCATTACCACAGTAAATCCACTCTAGTGAATAAGTTTTCATGTGGTATGTCAAATACAGTTTCTAGGCTTTCAACACTATTGATCTTGAGTAGTTAATATATTAATTATAATATTGTTAAAATCCCATGGAGTATTGTGTGTCCAGGGTGAAGGATTTCAATCATATTTAACTTTGGGGGGGGGGTTCTTTAAGATTAACATTTTAAAACTTAGATTTTCTAGATTTTAATCCAAAAAAGAATTAGCAGATATGTTTATATAGATTTTCAATCTTCCACCCCTAATGCTTGTAAACTTTTCATTACCATTATTCTCTTGGTTATCCTTTTATCAAAATTATGACCCTTTCTATTTTTGTTCTATTTTTTTCCCTATATGACACATCAGGAGAACATCTTTTACTTTTTTTATGAAATTACTATTTTGCTTTATAATTTTTCTTGTACATGGATGGAAGGATTAGGGTATAATAAAATTGTTAGATTCTTTTAATATTACTTGCTAATTATGCCATTGAATTAAATCATTTTAACTCTTACATTCCATTTTTTCATTCCACACTACTGAAAAAAAGAGAGGATTGAACTTGATCTCTCTAGCTTCCTCTCAGTTTTATTCACTGATACATGGACACTTCTGTGGGCTCAGAATGTTTTTGGACATTGAACTGATAACAATTTCTATACAATATGAAAGGGGAAAAATTTAACATTAAAGGCATTTTTATAACTTTATGCTCTTTTTGCCTACAAATCACAAAGAACATGCAAATTTTGCCAAATGTCTTTATTAACAAGTTGAAAAATGTTATTCCTTTTTTCATAGACTTGTCTAGCTAGTGAAAAGAGAAGAATCCAAGCAATTTGAATGAAACATCAGTTTTATCAGAATGATTGAATTCTTTTTCATTGAAATATTGGCTAAAATGATCTTGCAATAAAATACTTATGGAATTGGAAAAAATGTATTCAACTAAAATCCTCTTAATGTCATTCAATTATTTGTCATTGCATTATTGAATTAATTCAATAATTTAATGCTATTAATGATGAACCAGGAACTGAGCTCAAGGTAATTTTTTTATGAGAAGACTTCATAGATAGTCAAAATTATTAGGGAAAGTAATTTTGAGGAATAAAATAGATGATACGTCAATTAATTGAGAAGATAAAAAACTTTTCAAGTTCACATGCTTTGGAACCACCCATTAACATACATTTTTGTGGCAATCTAATGTAGTAATCTAATGTTCTAATCAAAGAAGATGATCTTGGATTATTAGTTTACACCTGCCAGACTGGTTAAACTGATAGAAGGAAAAAGAGGCAAATATTAAAGAGGATATGGAAAAATTGAGACACTAATTCATTGTTGCTGGAATTACAAAATTATCCAGCCATTTTGGAAAGCAATCTGGAATTATGTCCAAAGAGTTATTAAATTATCTATGCCTTTTGGACCAGCAATACCAATACTTGATCTATTTCCAAAGATGACTGACAGAAAAGGAAAAGAACTTTTATGTCCTAAAATGTTTATAACAGTATTCTTTATGATATCAAAGAACTGGAAATTACAGGGGATGCCCTTCAGTTGAGAAATGGTTGAAAAAGTTGTGGTAAGAGATTGTCATGGAATACTACCATACCATAAAAACTGATGAGCTCAATGCTTTGTGAAAAAAAAACATGGAAATACTAGCATGAAATAATGAAGAACAAAATGAACAGAACCAAGAGAATACTGTACACAGTAACAGCAATATTATTTTAAGAATTATTTAGAAAGAATAAGTTACTTTGTCTATTATACTAAAATTAACAATAAAAAATATAAAGATGCTGTCTGTCTCCAGAGCAAGAACTGAAAAATAGAAGCATGTATAGAATAATTTTACACATACACATATATGTCTAATATTAGCTGGGGCAAGAGTGGGGGAGGAAAGAGGAGAAAAAAGGAAATTTAAATGACAATTTTATTGTATATTTGAAAGGAAAAGGAATTTGTATATAATACATTTGCAGTTTCATGTATAATCTTTTTTATAGAAATGCATATTTTTACCATAGTTAAAAAAATATAACTAAAATATACTCAAAATGCAGATATTTTGATACTTTGGTTTCAAATTCAAGATGTTTCATTACTTCTTAGTATTATATTCTTCTATGAAATAATTATAGAATTTTTAAACTTGTATAGGACCAGAGAGATTATATTTGTCCTATCATTTGATATTTAGGAAAATGATTTATCAGAGGCCAAATAGGTCAACTCAGAATTAAAAGTAAACTTTTTGCAGCAATGTTTGTGTATGTTCTTCACACAAAGATTCATATCAATAACTTAAGTGCTAGGGCCATTCAAGTGTAGGGCAATTTTGCCAGGGAAATTTCCCTGACTACAGATGATCTCCCTGTAATCATGGCTCAAAAGGTTTCATATTTACCTTGACCATTAATAACAAAAAAGTCAATAGCAGTAGTAGCAATGAGGATAGCATATATTACTGGCCTGACATAAAGATGACTATTACAGTGTAACTTGCTACCCAAGGACTAAAGGTAAAGGTACTGCCTAATTTTTCACTCTTACCAAGCTTCCTCATAATATCTGTGAAATACTTCAGCAAAATTTATTCAGATCAATTTGGGATGTAAAAATTTATTTTTAATATAACAATAAGTTTCAGCATGTTTTTCCTACTTTAAAAACTTTCTAATTTAGTGATTATATAAAAAAATCAACTTCAAAATATTCTGGGCATTTTATTCCTCAACAATAAAACAATCTTAAAACAATTTACATTTCATTGCTTGAAGAAATTTCAATGACAAAAAAACCTATCAAATATATTTTGTCCTGCACAATAATTAGAACGTTTTACTTCCCTCCATATTTAATGACAATCTAAATAAACAGAACCATCTCCAAGACAAGGTGCACATTAACACCAAATTTCTTTTACCTTATAAAAGAGCTATTGAATTTAAAGAAGCTCACAATTTTAAAATCTCAAAATGTGAAGCCTAAACATATTTATGTAATTTGCATATATATTCAACTTTGTGAATTTTTATAAGATAGTTGAACTTTTCAGAATTGTTCAGTCCAACATTATTCTGTATCAAAGAATAGTTCTATTTTTATACATCAGGAATATTCATTCAATTATAACTTCTATTAGTATCCACAAACATACTGTAATTCAACTAATGGCTTTAAAGGGTTCACTTCTACTCAGAATTACAAAGGTACAAAATGTCCAATCTGATTTAGATCATTTCTGCAATTGAATCTTTTTAGAAGAAAAATTTAAAATTTAAGTAAAAATTTACTATTTCAATGGAATGATATTTTGTTCTTATAAATATCATTTTCCTAAATAAATTGTATACCAAGAAAAGGAATATAATGGAGATAGTATGATTAAGATGATTTTTTTATGAATCTCATGTGACTAATGAATAACAATGTATTTAACATAAAAAAAACCTAACTTCAACTCTCAACTTTACAAAAACTGTCCCCTTGACCTTAGGTTAAATAAACCCATTTATTAATCTAGAAAATAGGGATAAAATACTAATAGGTTTGTTGTGAGGAAAATACTTTGGAAGCTATAAAGTTCTATGTAAATGAGTTATTATTATTTTGCATTATAATTATCTGTGCTTATGCTTCATTTCCCCTTACCAGATTTTAAGCTCCTAAAAGTGGGGACTGGATATTTATTGGTATACTGGTGGACTTGAAGTTAGAGGGACCTGAATGAAGTTACTGTCTCTTATATTTACTGGATGACTTAGTAAGTAACCACACCTCTGTGATTCCATTTCTTCATCTAAAAAATGAAATGAACTTGATGATCTTTAAAAAGTCATTTCCATGACTAAATATCCAATGATTACATACATATACACACATACACAGACATATGCAGACACAGACACATACACCCACCTGTCTTTATCTCTATGTGCATCAATGTGCATTGATTTCATTGGTATAGGGAGCATCCCATGAAAAACTTCCTCCATTCATGAAAATCTTGAGCATGAACATTTAATTAGAAAATTGCCATTGAGAGACTTGCCCAGGGTCACCGGCCAGTATGTATCAAAAGCAAGATATGAACACATCTTCCTGACTGAACTCTATCCACACCATACAGTACAGAGTAGATGCTTAATGCATTTCTTGTAGTTAATGCTGAATGAAAGAATGAATGACTCTATATAGTCTTCTACAGCTCAAATATCTTTAAGAAAATTTTGTTAATTTATTTCAATTTTTATAGAATTTCTACTATATAAAACCCTATTAATAACAGAAAATAATTTCATGTAATCCCTACCCTCCAGAATTATATAATGTATTGCTACATCAGAGATAAGAAAATCATAGAGTTCAAAAGGCCACAATAAGGGGCTATGCAGTCCAAGCAGGGTAGAAAATATATGTTTTCTCTAACACACCTGAGAAGTGGTTACATGAAAGCTGTCCTCAAATAGAACAAGTGTCACTTATCTCTAAGTACCCTTTGATTTTTTTTTCCTATTTATCTCAGGAGAGAAAAAGTAGGAGCAATGAGTGGAAGTTGATGAGGGGAAAGAAAAAAAAAGTTTACAATTCTATGGTCACAAACACAGAATAAGCTGCCTAAGAAGTTTGCTTGATCCTTCTTGCTGGAAGTTTTCACACAAAGACTGGCTAACCACTTCTCAAGTGTATTTAAGAAAACATATATTTCCTGCTCCAGTTGAACCACAAAGCCCCTTATATTCTTTTCATCTCTATGATTCTCTTATTTCTGATTTGACAGGACATTTAGTATATCTACATTATAAACTTCTTGAGGGTAGAGATTATATGAAATTATTTCTTTTCTGTTTCTAACAGGGTCTAGCATAGTAGGAATTCAATAAAATTTGAATTAGGTTTACCTGAATTAACTTAAGTGTGACTACTCATAGTACTTGAAATATAGGCAGTTTGTAATCATTTAATTAAGTTGCCTACAAATTATCTAGGCTAGAGAACCCATATTTCTGCAAACTCTTTTCCATAAAAAAACTATTCCTCATTATATTATGGAACAAAAAGATCTTCTATAGGACAAGGGAAATTAGAGTTTAAGATTTCCTATGCTCGATGAGGAGTGCATTTAAATTGAATAAATCCTTTCAAGGCATGAAGTATGATATTTTAAGGTTAAAGAATTCCAAATTACATAACATATTGACAGGACATAAATCATAATGCAGGCTTAACAAGTCAAAAGTCAGCAAAAGCAATTTACCTGAAGAAGGTGACAAAGAATTGCACAAGATCCATGATAGTATTGTGCTGTGAGAATGCAATCTGTAAATCAAATGAAAAGCAAAGTGAGTATAAAATTTAGTAAGTCTTTTCTTTCCCTTTGGATTTCTAAGATACTATAAAATTTGCACTATTTTTAAAACACTTGTTTTTACAACAGGAAGTTAATTTTTATCATGCTTTAAAAGTATAGATTTAAAAATCACTAATCATAGGTAGATCTTCATAAATATTTGCAAATGATTATGTTGTCAGAATTCTGTACATCCTTTACCATCAAACAATAGGATATCAATGATATTTTCTTCACATATATAAGAGTAGGCTAATAAGAATTTTATTCAAAACTTAAAATGGATGAAATATGCCCTATAAAAGACTGACTCAATTGTTTTCCCAATCTAATATCTAAAGATCCTTTCAGATACAGTTTATAAAATCTCATTTAAAAAGCAGGGGAATAATTTTTGAGTAACAAAGATATGTTCATTGTAATAGTTATCATCCCCATTCATTCTTAAATAAAGAAGAAATGTACACATTATACATAATATAGAATTCCAAAGAATAAAACATTGACACATAACTTTAAGACTCTCAAATGATCCAAAAGAATTTTTCTTTCCTTAATGTTAGCTAATAATATAGTAATATCTCATCTATCCAAATGCAAATAACTTTTCAATCCCTTTTTATAGTCAAAACTTGAAGAAATACTTTTACCTTAGATCTTTTTTCTTTTTTTTTAGGTTTATTTTTTTTTTTTTCCAAGGAAATGGGGTTAAGTGATTTGCCTAAGGCCACACAGCTAGGTCATTATTAAGTGTCCGAGGCCAGATTTGAACTCAGGTACTCCTGACTCCAGGGCTGGTGGTCTATCCACTGCACCACCTAGCAGCCCCACCTTAGGTCTTAATAGAACAAAAGTATATCTAGATTCATAAATAGATTATTTTTTCTTGATAACACAAGATCATCACTGAGAAGATTCATTCTTCTAAAATTTAAACTTATGATATGCTCTTCTTTCCTTTCACAAACCTATTTCACAGATCTGTTTTTTTTTCTATGATAGATTCTACAATTTTCTATTTCTATGTTCTTGCTTAAGCTGTTCCCTATAGATGAAATATCTTTCTTACTTATCCCCATCTATTAGAATAGTTACAAGCCTTTAGGATCCTTGAGAAGTAAATGTAAGATTTAGGTAAAGAAAAAAAAAATTCCTAACCATTAATGTTATTCAAAAAACAAAATGGGCTGCCTTTAGAGAGCTAGTTGGCAAAGAACATTAGAGATTGGGGTTAGAGTAAAGAAAATTGGAGTTCAAATTTAGCCTCACAACTTACATTTCCTTATGGTTTAGTCACTTAATTAATCTGTCTCAATTTTTGGCATACAGGAAAGAGTTCTGAATTGCAAGAATTTCATTCTTGCCCTAACTACAATAGATTTTTTGGCCTTTGGGCAATCATTTAAGGTGTCAGACAATATTTCATTCATCTATAATATTAGCATAAAATCACTTACTCATGGAATTGATATATAAATCAAATGATTATATGAAAATGCTTTTAAAACCTGTACTCTAAACATAATGAATTAGTGTATCTATTTTCTACATCCCCTTTAATATTTCTTGTTTTCCTTTTCTTTCATGTTCTTATGAGTTCATATAATAAGAGAGATGGCATGTAAAAAATTAGGTACACATAGGTATACTGTTTGTCTTTCATTTTCCAAGAAGACCACAACAAGAGGGAGGTGAGGCCATGACAAGCAGCTGAATTGGATTTGAGTGTGGGGGATGCTGTGCTAAGTCACCAGCTTCACTTTCTCCTTCAGAGCCACTTGCTTCCAGTGGACTGATGCTTGAGCTTCAATTCAGGACAATGGGAGATGTTTCTGGATGCGAGGCAACAGAGTTTAAGAGACTTGCCCAAAGTCACACAGTTAGAGTCACGACAGGTATAAGGTGGTATCACAGAATTGCTTTAATTTTCATATATCTAATTACTAGTAATCTAGAGCATTTTTATTTGAATATTGATAGCTTTGATTTCTTCTGAAAATTGATATCAATTGGGGAAAAACTTGTACTCTTTCTACATGACAGTTTCCAAGTTATTTATTAATATTTACCATCAAAATTGCTTTTTTCAGCTTATTCATATTATGTATTTATCACTTTGAACTCTTTTAAATGTGGATGTTTTCTATATCCATCTTAGTCCCTTTAATAGACAGAAAAGTCCCCCAAAACTCACAGGTACATATTACCAGATGAAAGGAGTTTTCTATTTCAATTTGGGTTTGACATTTATATTTTTGTCAATTTGTTTTAGAAAGAATTGACTTGTTTTGCTAGAAATGGACGTATTATTAAAAAGTTATCAGGATATATCTCAGATATAACATATACACTTTTCTATTTGATCAGGTCTATCATTTAAAATATTAGCAGGTGGAAAGAGAATAATTATTTATATAGTCCCTATTGGGTATCAATCACTAGGCTAAGAAATTTTTGTAAATATCTCATTTGATCCTTACTACAACCTTTTTTACAGTTCAGGAAAATGAAACAAATGGTGAATGATATGTATTTGGTCACACAACTATTACGTGTCTGAGGCTGTATTTGAACTCAGGTATTCCTAATTCCTTGGGGCAGATGGGAGGTTCGATGGAATTCAGTGCTGAGTCTAGATCAGGAAGACCTTAAGTTAAATGTGGCTTTACACACTTCTAGTCATGTCAGCCAGTCACTTAACCCTGTTTGTTTCAGATGCCTTATCTGTATGAGCTAGATAAAGAAATTGCAAACCACCCCAGAATCTTTACCCACAAAGTCCCCAAATGGGGTTACAAAGAGTTGGACCCAACTGAAATTACAAGAACAATAAACAAGAAGAACCTTAACTACTGTGCCATCAACTACCTCTGAAGGGCTAATTGAAATAAGACCCAATGAAAGTTTCAAATGGGTATGGTACAACTTTGATAAGACTGTGGGTGAGTGAAAATAAATGTTGAGGTTTTGGAAGCATTTATATAATTCTAAACTATCTAGATGTTACAAAAAAGTCTCTTTTGCACTATGCAGTAAATCTGTGTGAAAGAGCAAATAGACAAAAGACAAATATTTAGTTCTTTTATTTAGTTTTCTCTTATAGATGATAAATATTAAAGTGGTCAAGGGGTAGATTGTTTATTAGAATCATCAGATGACAGCTACAGTGAATTATCTCCTATAAAGGAACATCCATTCAAAAGCTAACAGATGACAACCACAGGCAGAAGAGAAAACAAAGAGCCAGGGTCAGTTTAAATTATATTTATGCCAAATATACTACAAATAATTTTGGTTTCTAAAAAACCTTTTAACATTATATGTCCTCATTTTCCAATGGATTATAACTTGATATTGATGTGCTTGTTATATTTTAATAATTTTGTCATGCAATTTTCATTATTCCTGATTTCAATTTGCTGACTAAAAATAAAGAAGATAAAATTTAATTATCTAGGCAAGTCAAACTTTAAATCCCATCTTCTTATTAGGAGCCATCTTCCAGACCCATAATAGTATTTCTGCCAATGTAATATGGTATGTATGAATGATAATTCATATTACTGACAAATTAATTAAAATTAAAACCACTGTATATTGACCTAATAACCATACATATATGCTTAAGATATTGGAGAGAGAGAGATGATTGGAGGAAAAACTATATCTGCACCATTCAACCTAAGAATAATTGAGAAAAATTTCAATAGTAGACTGTGTATTTGGTGATGAATTCTTTTATCATTACAAATTATGAAAAAAAATTAAAAATAGTCTCTTTCTGGCAGTGATGGCAGCAATATGGTAGAAAAGGGGAAGACCACAAATTCATTTAGTCCTTGGCTCTCTAAATGTGAGATCCTTGTCCAACAAGTAGGCATAATACTAGACAAAGAAATCATATCAATCTTGACAGTGGCAGTATAAATGAAATCTTAAGTCTAAAGAAAATTACATCAAAACAGAATAACAGACTTTCCATGATCTTAAGCAAACTTCTTGTGCATCTTCAACATATACACATGCATTCATGTTTTATTAAATAAAATTATTTTTGACATTTTATATCTATTTTTGTTATTTGTTCTTATGAGTACCCCTCATCACTGCTAAAGGGATTTAAATTTCAAATATATTAGAGATATAATAACTGAATCCACAAAACCTGATGTATTGAGAGGAGGGAAAGAGAAATAAAGAAAGAGAGAGAGAGAGAGAGAGAGAGAATAAGAACAGAGGAAGAAAACTATGTTATAGAATTAGATGGACCATCCATAGAATTGAGCCACCAATACACATATTTCAAATAGACATTATTCCTGGACAATGAGCTGAATCTAGAATTGAAGCATAGTATTGAAACCATAGCCTAAATTGCCTTTGAGAAATGGTGGAATACTTTTATGGAACTCACACTTCTTGATAAAACATTCCTCTTTTTAACAACAGGTTTTCATTGATGCTATATATAGTTATTACTGAAACCTGGCTCTCCCCTGAGGGCAAAGTCTCCCTGGCTAACCTTTCTATTACTGACATTACCTTTATTCATTCCCTTTAACTCCCTGATAAAGATGGGGAAATTGGAACTTTCCTTTTCTCTACAGCCACTTCTAGGTTCTTCACGTACCTTTATCACTCAGTAACCTTTCCTACTTTGCAGTTCATGCAATTCAAATCTTTTACCCAAAGCCCTGATAGATGCCATCTAGATTTCTAAGTCACTCCCCTTATTTCCTCTTTGATTATGGTACATGATGCAATTTTTCTCCTTTCTTCAACACGTGCTTCTTACTAAGGGCCTCCAAAATACATATCGACTCTCCCTCAAAAACTCAAACCACTAATTCTTTAGCTTACTCACTTCCCATGAGCTACTACCCTCTCAAAATATGTCCAAACCTTTCAACTTGCCATCACCCAAAATGAACCACTTCCATGGTCAAGATTTCTAAAACTCTCTTATTTGATCATAAACTATTGGATTTTCACTTCTCCCTTTGTATTCTCTTACAAAAATTTCATTCAGGGAAAATGGCCAGAGGGGTTGAAGGTATTGGTTTGCTCTGAACTATCTACTTTCTCCTCTTTTCTTCACCTTGACCTTCTGATAAATCAACTCTACACTCTTTTGTGCATTTCTAGCTCACTTTATCATTTTGCCAAGTATACCTTTCCAAGTCTTAGTTTTTGGATCTCTACTATCATTTGTACTTGTCTTCAGTGCAAGCATATGCTACTGAATGAAGGTGCAGAAAATCATGCAACCATTCTGATTGGATTTAACTGCAAATTTATGTTTTACAACTTCAACTGGGCCTCAGCTGGGTAATCCTTATATATCTGCCTTATTAGTTCACCATCTCAGTCTCTACAGTGGCTCTTCCAAACCTTTTCATCCCTTCTCAAACTTTCTTTTGGTCCCTCTCTTGCCCACATTCTTGAAAGAGAATTTTGACTCATATTTTATAGCCAGCAGGAGTTCCCTTATGTCACCTTTTTTTTTCATCTCATGTCACTCATTTGCTTTCTGCCTACACTTCCTCCTTCATCCTCCCTCACTGGATGAAGACCTTACTCCTTTCCAAGTCTAACCTGTCTATATGCTCAACCAACTATGAGCTCAACCATTCCATTCCATCTCCTCCAAAAAATTCCCAAATCTGTTATCCCTACTCTGCTATTTATATTCAATCTTTCACTTTCTTCTGTCTCATTCTCTAATGCCTATAAGCATGTTCATGTCTCTTCTGTCCTTAAAAAATCTCCACCTGCTCTTTCTATCTCACTAATTATTATTCCATATCTTTTCTGAACTCTATGATGAAACACTTTGAAAAAGTCATCTAAAATAAGTCTCCACTTTCTCTCTTATTATTATCTTCTTAACTCCTTGCAATCCAGCTTCTAATGTTACCATTTCTCCAAAACTATTCTCTCCAGTCACCAATGATCTTTCATTTGCAAAATTCAATAAACTTTTCTCAGCTTTTTTTCTTCTTTGAAATTTCTGTAGCCTGAACTCCTCACTATCTCTCAATCCATTATATCAATTTGTTGCCACAGTTCTAGATATCACTTTCACAACACCTCTCAAATACATTCACCCTTTTCTCCTCTGACATGGTCACTAGTCTGGTGCAGGCCTCCATGACCTCACACCTGGTGCAATATCTTTCTGGTGGGTTGGCATATCTCAACTCTCTTTCCATTCTAATCCATCCTCCATTCAACCAATAAATTGATTTTCCTAAAGCACAGATAAACCATGTCAATCTCCTACTCAATAAATTCTAGGCACTGTCTATTGCCTCCAGTATCATACTAAATGGTCCATTTGGCATACAAAGTCCTTCATAACCTACCTAGTCTGCATTCCCAATATTTTCAGTCTTCATAAACATTATTCCATTTAGATACTATTCTATTTAATGATATTCTTCTTTTTGTTATTACATGAACAAACTTCTTGAAATTTTCTCTTGCTGTCCCCTTTTGCCTGGAATACTCTCATTCCTCATCTCCATTTATTGGCTTTCCAGCTCCCTTTAAATCACAACAAAAATCCATTCTACTATGTGAACCCTTTTTTGAACTTCCCAATTTTAGTGCCTTGTTATTAATGAATTTCCACTATCCTACATCTAACTCATTTGTTTGTATTTATTTATTTATTGTTTCCCTCATTAGATTATTCTTCCTTTGAGGCAGGAACCATCTTTGCCCTCTTTCTGAATCCTCCAAGCTTAGCATAATGTTTGGCACCTAGAAGATGCTTTAGAAATGTTAATGATTGATTATATGGTTACAAGTCATGAAACACCACAGTCTCCAAAGAAATTAAGGTCAATGGCCACCCAAAGAGATAAGCCCATAACACTTTATTATACAAAAATTATATAACAGAAATGGTGGAAGGGGTATCATCACAGGGATATATGAGTAGAAAATTGCAATCTTATATGGCAAGTGCAAGGGATAATTTGCGATCTTCACTGGAAATATATTTAATTAATGCTTATAGAAATAATAGGAAAATTGCCAGAACATTGACTGAATGTTACTTGGAGGATAAAGAAGAGAAGGTAATGGACAAGAGTCCAACCACAGGAGAGGGAATAAGTTGTGGTGTCCACTCTGGTAGGAAAATCCCCACTGATGCAATCACAGATCAATGGATGCAGTCAAGCATGCCAGAGCTGTATTGTTATTAAACTTTCCTTAAAAATTGTAAATACTACTTGTATTACATTATTGGATACCAGGAGCAAGTGATTAACTAGAATCCCTTTCAACAACCTTTGCAAATATGAAAAAGTATTGATAATATAAGTTATAAAAAGGTTTTGCCTTCAAATGAATAAAGCACATGATTCAGATTATAGAAAGTAAAGTTTTGTCACAATCTTACTATATGATGCACAACCTCTTCATTTTTTATGTCTCTAAAATAAGGTCCTAAATTCATTATCCATCATGAAATAGAATTAAATGTGTTATACTGAAAAGCATCATGAATTTGTATTGAGGTCCTGAATTCAAATGTGAGTGACCTTAGGCAAGTCCCAGTAGTTCTCTGATACTCAGATTTCTTATCTGTAAAATGAAGAGATTGAACCTGGTGTTCTCAATGTGTCTTTCCAGCTTTAAATAAACAAACCTATGAAACACAGGCCTTCAGATAAGACAATACCTTAAATTTCTTGGTATGTAATATTCTAAACTCCTTTGGATAAAAGTATAGGATCAGAAGATGAAATGATTTAAAATGTATCTTTGTTTATTTGGTATAACTCATGTGGAAATAAATGCATGGTAAAACAGGAAACTAATGACATTCTTTCCTGAGTAAAAATCCCTAAATTGTCATTAAACAATGTATACTTTGTGCTCAGATTTCAAGTCCATAATAATTTTAAGTTTCATTTTGAAGAAAATACATTTGCTAATCTAGAGGATGTTTTAAATATATCTTTAAGTTCTCTGTCATAGAAAATAAACATTTTCCAAATTCTCATTAGCAGGTAAAGAAGAAACAAAATCATTAGCTCTATAAAACTTCTGTATTGATTAAAAAATAACTTCTCAAAATATATATAATGTTTAAAACAGTAATTTCCCTTTCTAGAACATTTGTCAGAATATAATGTTTCAAGGGACATACTAGCATACAGAGACAAAACACAAGCAATTTTCAATAGATTTCCTAAGTGACTCCATTAAAAAGCTATTTGTCAGGGAAGGTTTTACATTTTACATTCCTGCAATTATTTTCACTTAAAGTGTCAGTATTTGTAGGAAATGTCCCTTATTTCAGAAACAATTATTGTCAAGGAAAACTATGGCAATCAATATCTACAGTTCTTCTGATTATAAATGATAGAAATATAAGATAACTTCTACATCAAATATTTCCATCAAAGGTCAATACCTTAATTCCTCTTTTTCTGCATTATATTATATACAAAAGGCCTTCATTTATAGCTATTGAATAAACTTTTGATAGCTTTAAGCTATTAAGGTTATCCTCTATAAATATTTACAATGGAGAAGAGCAATTTTTAACAGATGTAGTCATGATAGAATGTGCATTTCATCAGGTAGCATAAACCAGTGAAACCACAGAATAAGGAAAGTGTCAGATTGATAAAATGCTGAATTTGTAGGGTTCATCAAAATTAGCCCTCACTAACTGCAATGTCCCAATCAGAAATTATCCTTCCATTGTTAGAGGATCAGCAATAGTTCTTTGCTTGATTTACATGTTCTCATTATATTATACTTCACATTGTAATTTATTTATCTTTATCCTTTAAGTTCTTTAAATATATTCATTATCCCTTTCTAATAAAAGTTCCATGACCAAAATGACACCATTATGTTTGAGACAAATTACAGTGTGTCTAACTGTGGCTGATCAGACTAATCATCTACCACAGCTTGAGAAAAAATAGTCCATGTGTATACCTGAGGTGGGGACTGTAAACTTATGTGTGTCATATTTCTTTTGAGCTACTTCAATTCTGCCATCCTCATAAAGTATAGCACCCTCACTGATGAGGGCATGCCATGCTGGGCAGTCCTGTGCCAGTGTCTCCCATGCTGTACATTCAATTCTAAAGTTCTTCAATGAGACCTTTAGGGAATCTGAGTATTGCTTCTTATGACCCCCTTGTGAGCACTTGCCCTATGTGAGTTCTTCATCAAATACTATTTTTGGCAAGCATACATCTGGCATTCTAACAACATGACCAGTCCATCATAGTTGCACTCTGTAAGTAATGTTGGATTGCCAGGAGTTTAGCTAGAGAAAGGATCTTAGTATCTGGTAGCTTCTCCCGCCAGGTGGTCTTCAGAATCTTCCTAAGACAACGTAGATGGAAGCAATTCAGTTTCCTGAAATGGTGCTGGTGCACCATCCAGGTTTCACAGGCATATAGCAGTGAGGTCAGCACAACAGCTCTGTAGATCATCAGTCTAATACCTCTTCTCTCCCACACTTTCTTTCAGAGCCTCCCAAATACTGAGCTAGCTCTGGTAATGCTTGTGTCAACCTCATTGTCAATATTACCTCCCTGGAAAGAACACTGCCAAGGAAAATGAACTTGTCCACAGTATTCAGAACTTCTCCATTTGCTGGAATCGATGGTTCCACATATGGATGGTGTTATGCTGGTTGATGGAGCACCTGAGTTTTCTTTGTGTCAATTTTTAGACAAAAATTAGCACAAGCAGCACAGAATCGATCCACACTTTGTTGTATCTCTGCTTCAGAGGCTGCATTGAGCCAGTCATCTGTAAACAGAAGATCCTGCACCAACACTCTTCCACTTTGATCTTGGCTTGTAGCCTTTTCAAGTTAAATAATTTGCCATCATTGTGGTAACTTATCTCGATGTCATGTTCATCCTCATTGAAAGTATTTGATAACATGGCTGAAAATATACTAAAAAGCATGGGAGCAAGGACACATCCTTGTTTCACTCCATTGGTGACTGGAAAATTTTGAGAGCATTACTCACCATCCAGAACCGGGGTATGCACACCATCATGAAAGTGCCATACAATTCTGATGAACTTCCCAGGCAACCAAATTTTAACATAATTTTCCATAAACCCATGTGACTGGCAGTATCAAAACCTTGGTCAGATGTACAAATGTTGTATACAGACCTCTGTTCTGTTCCTGGCATTTTTCCTGGAGTTGTCAGGCAGCAACACTATATTGACTATCCCTCTACCTTTTCTGAAGCTCCACTGACTCTCAGGAAGGAGACCAACTTCTAGGTGAAGGATCAGCCTATTGAGGAGTCTGGCAAGAATATTACCAGCAATGACTAAAAGAGAAACACCTCTGTGATTGTCACAGGTCAATCTATTCCCTTTACCTTTATAGAGATGGGTAATAAAGGCATCCTTGAATTCTTGGGGGATAACCTTTTCATGCTATATAACCTGGATAATTTTAGTCAGTTTTGGGATGAGCAGAGGACTGCCCAACTTGTGGATCTCATTTGGAATAGAATCAGCACCAGATGTTTTGCCATTTGAAAGGAGCCTAATGACATTCAAAAACCTCTTCTTCAGTTGGAATTTCAGATAGGGACTGATTGACATCAACGTGAGGTAAGCGGTCAAATGGCTTCTACACTGATTGATGATGGTCTGTTAAGAATACTATAGATGTGTTCAGCTCATCTCTTTAAGCTCATTTATTAACTATAAAGTGTCAATTATTTTTGTACATGCTCTGGATAGAATGAACAAATATATTAAAAAGAAAAAACATATGTGGGATCAAAAGGAAATAATTAAAATAGAAAAGGCACAATAAATGAGAGGCTGGGAAAGAAGTCAAGTAATATGGTATTTTAGCTGAAAGTTAAAGGAAATGAGGAAGCAGAGAGAAAGAGTGAGAGCATTCTAGGGAGGCATGGGGAGCAGACTGAAAAAGTTATCAGAACCCATAGATGTAGTGTGTGGTTCAGGAACAGCAAGAAGGACATAATTATAAATTGTTTTCCAGAACAGCAAAACCAGTTCATGACTCTTTTAACAATGCATTAATATACCTATATTCTTACAGTTCCTTCAAGAATTATCATTTTAAAAATGTTTTCAACAGTTGTTTTTAATTCTGAGTTTCTAAATCTATTTCACTCATGGAAATAACCTCTCCCTACTCATTGAGAAAACAAACAACATGATACTCATTATACAGTTAAAGTAATTTACAGTGGGGAGGATAGCAATTTTTAACAAATATAGTCTGAATACAATATGCTTCTTAACTATTCTGCCAAAAAAATGGAAAGAAAAATAAAGTGAAAAAATATGATTCAGTAAACACTCAGAATTCATCAGCATTTTTCATAAAATTGGCTTGAATCATTGAGTTGGTTAAAATAGCTAAGTTTTCACAGTTGATTACTATTATAGTTTTGATTTTTTAATTTTTTAGGTTTTTTTGCAAGGCAAATAGGCCTAAGTGGTTTGCACAAGGCCACACAGCTAGGTAATTATTAAGTGTCTGAGGCCAGATTTGAACTCAGGTACTCCTGACTCCAGGGCTGGTGCTCTATCCACTGCACCACCTAGGCACCCCTGATTACTATCATAATATTACTATTGCTGTGTAAAATATTATGCTACTTCTGCTTACTTCACTTTCCAACAGTTCATATAAATTTTCTTAGGTTTTTCTAAAACCATCTTCTTCACAATTTCTTAGAGAACAATAGTATTTTCAGTCATTACCCAATAACTGAGCATCCCCAAAACGTCCAATTCTTTGCCACCACAAAAAGAGCTATATAAATATTTTTGAACATTTGGGCCTTCCTTTGACCTATTTGGTATTTCTACATCAAAGGATAGGTTCAGTTTTATAGCCCTTTGTGCATATTTCTAAGCTGTTCTCCAGAATGGTTGGACCATACTGGCACACCCAACAATGCATTCACGAACCTATTTTTCTATATTTCCTCCAGCATTTGTTATTTTCCCCTTTGTATTTGTTATCCAATCTTATAGATATATAGTGGTATCTCAGAGTTATTTTAATTTGGATTTCTCTATTAGTGATTGAGCATTTTTTATCTAATGATAAGTTTTGATTTCTTCTTCTGAAAACTACCTATTTATATCCTTTGACCATATATTAATTTGGGAATGACTTTTTCTATAAATTGGGCTCAATTTCTCAGTTCTTGAGAACTGAGGCTTTATCAGAGAAATTGTCTGCAAATTTCCCCTCAATTTTCTGCCTTCCTTCCAATATACAGTGCATTTCTTTTGTTTTCGCATAATTCTTTTACTTTCATGTAATAAATATTATTGGCCTCCTGGATCACTATCTTGCGATGTTGGAGGGGCATACATGACTCAATGTAATGAAGAACAAACAGAAATACTCATGTGGGTCTTAGTGGAGACTTCTGACAAATATAATTCACCAGAGAAAGAAATGGCAAATCACTCCAGTATATTTGCCAAGAAAAGCCCATAGATAATCTTAAAATAATAAAAATATGACATCAAAAGATGAGTCTTTTATATGTTAGAAGAGCAGTATTTTAAACAAGAACAAGTAGCTCCAGAATTAAGGACAAAAATGGGAAAAAACTGAAAGGAAGCTTAGCTGCAGATAAGTCTGGTGATGAAAGCAAAGTCTTATGCTGCAAAGATTAATATTGTGTAGTAACATACAATGTAAGGGCAGTGAACTATGGTAAGCTGGATTTGATCAAACAGGAGCTAGGAAGATTATATATTAACATCTTGAGTGTTAGTGAACTTAAATGAATGGGAATGGGTGAATTTAAGTGATCACTGCATATACTACTGTGGATAAGAAGCCTTTAGAAGAAATAGAGTAGTCAAAACGAGGGTGAGAAAAGCAGTACTTGGTATAGTCTCAAAAATGACAGAATTAGAGTTGTTTAACTTGAAGGCAAACTGTTAATATCACAATAATAAAAGTTTATGCTCCAACTACTGATGACTGAGGCAAAAGTTGGTCAGTTCAATGAAGATATAACACCTTCTGGAAATGACACCTAAAAATATATCACATTCACCATAGAGGATTGGAATGTCAAAGTAGGAAATAAAAAAAATAATTGGAATAAGATAAATTTGGCCTTAGAGTATAAAATGAGATGGGTCAGAGATTAATAAAATTCTATCAAGCTCACAATTTGCAACAAACCCTCTTTTTGAACAATTCAAAAGCCAGCTCCACACATGGACATCTCTAGCCAGTCAGTTTTGAAATCAGATTGATTTTGTACTTTGTAGTCAAGGAGAGAGAAAAAGCTCTGTCTATACAATTAGAAGACATGGAGCTGACAGGCTCAGCTCATAAGTTTCAAATTGCAAAGACAAATTGAAGACAGTAGGGGAAAACCATAAGTCCATATAATTATGACCTAAATAACATTCCTTATGAATATGAAGCAGAATCAATGAATAGATTTAAGGGATTAGATCTAGTAGACAGAGTTCCTGAAGAACTATGGACAGTTTTACAATATATATATAGGCAGATGCTACAAATAATATTCCAAAGAAAAAGAAGAGCAAGGAATCAAAATGGTTGTCTGATGAACTGATGGAAAAAAAGAAAGCAAAAAGTAAAGAAGAATCAGAAAGATATACCAACTGAATGCAGAATTCCTGAGAATAGCATCTATTAAGAAAGTTTTCTTAAATGAACAATGAAAAGAAATAAAAAATAAAAATTAGAAAGACAAGTTTTTTCCAAGAGAACTAAAATGATCAGTCAATACCTAAAGAAATTAATTCAGACTATCCACTGGAAGGTCAAATAGAGACCTGAAGATTAAATACTTTGGGTACCTGATCAGAAGATAGGACTCACTGGAAAAGACCTTGATGTTGGAATAAAAGGAAAAGAGGATATCAATGGATCAGATAGATAGACAGTGTTCTGGGAAAAAAAATGAACATGAACTGAGACAGACTTTGGTAGATAGTGGAGCACAGAAGAGCCTGGTCTGCCATGATACATGGAGTCATGACAGAATATCAGCAACAATTAAATGGAAATTATACATTTTGCCTCTCACAATTCTCTCTATCTTTTGTTTGATAAACAAAAAACAAAAATTCTTCCATTATCTATAGACCTGAAAGCTAACTTTATTCTAAGATTCCTTAAGTTGTTTATTATATCAGCTATAGATCCATACCACATATATGGCATAAAGATATTGCTCCAGAGGTTGCAAGACTGCTTTCTAGTTTTCCTGGAAAAATTATTAACTTGTCAGCTAATGCATTCTTGTTCCAAAGACTTGGATCTTATGGTTTATCAAACAGTAGATTGTTGTCATGATTTACTTCTATATATTGAGTTACTCAATTCCTACTACTAATCAACCAATTTCTTTCTTTTTTTCTTGAAAAGGTTATTTATTTTATTTTTTTAAGAAAAATTGTATTTATTTTGAGTTTTACAATTTTACCCCCATTCTTGCTCCCCCTCCCCACAGGAGGCATTCTGTTAGGCTCTACATTATTTCCATGGTATACATTAATCTCAGCTGAATGTGATAACAGAGAAAACATATCCTTAAGGAAGAAAAATAAAATATGAGATAGCAAAATGACAAAATAAGTTTTTTTTTCTAATTTGAAGGTAATAGTCTTTGGTCTTTGTTCAAAGTCCATAATTCTTTCTCTGGCTACAGATGGCATTCTCCATTGCAGATAGTCCAAAATTGTCCCCTGGTTGTTGCACTGATGGAATGATCAAGTCCATCAAGGTTGATCATCACCCTTATGTTGCTATTAGGGTGTACAATGCTTTTTTGGTTCTGCTCATCTCATTCAGCATCAGTTCATACAAATCCTTCAAGGCTTCCCTGAATTCCCATCCCTCCTGATTTCTAATAGAACAATAGTGTTCCAAGATATACATATACCAGAGTTTGTTAAGCCATTCCCCAATTGAAGGACATTCACTTATTTTCCAATTCTTTGCCACCACAAACAGAGCTATTATGAATTTTTTTTGTATAAGTGATGTTTTTACTTTTTTTCATAATCTCTTCAGGATATAGATCCAGTAGTGGTATGCCCTTTGGACATGATCCCAAATTTCTCTCCAGAATGGTTGGATCAGTTCACAGCTCCACCAACAATGTATTAGTGTCCCAGATTTCCCACATCCCTTCCAACATTAATCATTGTCCTTTCTGGTCATATTGGCCAGTCTGAGAGGTGGGAGGTAGTATCTCAGAGATATGTGTTAATTTTAATTTCTCTAATAAGTAATGATTTGGAGCAATTGTTCAGATGAATACAGATTGCTTTGATTTCCTCAGCTGTAAATTGCCTTTGCATATCCTTTGACCATTTTTCAATTGGGGGAATGGCTTTTTTTTGAAAATTTGACATTTTTTACAAGTTTTTACAATTTAATATAAAATTTGACATTTTTTACAATTTTTTTACAATTTAATTTAAATTTGACTGTCTATTTTAAAATGAGTCCTTTGTCAGAAATACTAGTTGCAAAAATTGTTTCCCAATTTGATACATTTCTTTTGATCTTGGTTACAGTGGTTTTGTCTGTGCAAAAGCTTTTTAATTTAATGTAACCAAAATTATTTATTTTGGTTTTAATGATGTTATCCATCACTTCCTTGTTCATAAACTGCTTCCCTTTCCAAAGATCTGACAGGTAAACTACTACTTGATCTTCTAGTTTGCTTATAATATTTTTTTTTATGTCTAAATCCTGTATCCATTTGGATCTTATCTTGGTATAGGGTGTGAGGTGTTGGTCTGATCTAAGTTTCTTCTATATTAACTTTCAATTTTCCCAACAGTTTTTATTGAAGAGAGAATTTTTATCCCAGTAGTTGGACTCTTTGAGCTTATCAAACAACAGATTACTATAATCATTTCCTGCTATTGCACTTAGTCTATTCCACTGATCCACCACTCTGCTTCTTAGCCAATACCAGACAGTTTTGATGACTAATGCTTTAAAATAGAATTTTAGATCTGGTAAGGCTAAGTAACCTTCTTTTGCACTTATTTTTCATTGAATCCCTGGAAATTCTTGACTTTTTATTTCTCCATATAAATTTACTTACAACTTTTTCTAACTCATTAAAGTAATTTTTTTGGAATTTTGATTGGTGGGACACTAAACAGGTAGTTTAGTTTTGGTAGAATTGTCATTTTTATTATATTAGCTCGACCTTTCCATGAACAGTTGATGTTTGCCCAGGTATTTAAACCTGATTTTATTTGTGTGAGAAGTGTTTTGCAATTGTTTTCAAAAAATTTCTGAGTCTGTCTTGGCAAATAGACTCCCAGGTATTTTATTTTGTCTGAGGTTACTTTGAATGAGGATTTCTCTTTCTAACTCTTTCTGTTGTATCTTGCTAGTCATATATAAAAAAAGGTGAGTATTTATGAGTGTTTATTTTATATCCTGCTACTTTGCCAAAGTTGTTAATTATTTCTAGTAGTTTTTTAGATGACTTTTTGGGATTCACTAGGTATACCATCATGATATCTGCAAAGAGTGAGAGTTCTGTCTCTTCCTCCCTATTCTAATTCCTTCAATTTCTTTTCCTTCTCTTTTTACTGAGGCTAACATTTCTAATATGACACTGAACTGTAGTAGTGATAATGGGCATCCTTGTTTCACCCCTGATCTTATTGAAAATGCCTCAAGCCTACCCCCATTGCATATAATGCTTGTTGATGGTTTCAGATAGATACTGGTTATTATTCTAAGGAACAAAGCATTTATTACTACACTCTCTAATCTTTTTATTAGGAATGGGTGCTGTATTTTGTCAAAAGCTTTTTCAGCATCTATTGATATGATCATATGATTTCTGATAGATATGTTATTGATATAATTAATTGTACTAACAGTTTTCCTAATATTGAACCAACCCTGCATTCCTGGGATAAATCCTACTTGATCATAATGTATTATCCTAGTGATAACTTGTTGTAATCATTTTGCTAAGATTTTATCCAAGATTTTTGCATCTATATTCATCAGGATTAGGTCTATAATTTTCTTTCTCTTTTTTAAATCTTCCTGGTTGAGGTATCAGCCCCATATTTGTGTCATAGAAAGTTAGGCAGAGTTCCATCTTCACTTATTTTTCCAAAGAGTTTATATAGGATTGGAACCAATTGTTCCTTAAATGTTTAATAGAATTCATTTGTGAATCCATCTGGTCCTGGAGATTTTTTTTCTTAGAGAGTCCAACAATAGCTTGTTGAATTTCTTTTTCTGAGATGGTGTTATTTAGGCTTTTAATTTCCTCTTCATTTAATCTGGGCAACATATATTTTGTAAATATTCATCCATTTCACTTAGATTGTCAAATTTATTGGAGTTGGGCAAAAGAATTCCTAATCATTACTTTAATTTCCTCCTCATTGATGATAAATTCAACTTTTTCATTTATGATACTAGCAATTTGGTTTTCAGGGGTTTATCAATTTTATTGGATTTTTCATAGAAACAGCTGTTGGTTAGTAGTTTTCTTGCTTTTGATTTTATTAATTTCTTCTTTAATTTTTAGAGTTTCTGATTTGGTTTTTAATTGGGGGGATTTTAATTTGTTCTTTCTCTAATTTTTTAGTTGCATATTTAGTTCATTTATTTCTTCTTTATCTAATTTATTCATGTAAGCATTTAAAGACAGCCGCCTTGAGTGTATCCCATAAGTTTTGGTATGTTGTTTCATTATTGTCATTATCTAGGATGAAATAATTAATTCTTTCTCTAATTTGTTGCTTGACCCTCTCATTCTTTAAAATGAAGTTACTTAGTTTCCAATTAGTTCTGGGTCTATATCTCCCTGGCCCAGTATTGCATATGATTTTTATTACATTATGATCTGAGAAAGATGCATTCACTATTTCTGCCTTTCTGTAAGTGATCATTAGGTTTTTATGCCATAGTATATGGACAATTTTTGTGTAAGTACCATGTACTGCAGAAAAGAAAGTATATTTCTTTCTATCCCCATTCAGTTTCCTCCACAGGTCTATCATATGTAGGTTTTCTAACAATCTATTTATCTCCTTAACTTCCTTCTTATTTATTTTTTAGATTTAACTAAATCTAAGAGCAGCACATTGAGATCTCCTACTAGTAGAGTTTTGCTATGTCTTCCTATAGCTCTTTCAACTTCTCTAAGAATTTGGATACTATACCATTGGGTGCATACATATTTAGTATAGTCTATGATACCTTTTGGGAGAACATTTTTTCCTTCCTTATCTTTTTTAATGATCTCTATTTTGGCAGCTGCTTTGTCTGAGATAAGGATTGCTACCCTTGCTTTTTTCACTTTAGTTGAAACAAAATATATTTTGCTCCAATCTTTTACCTTTACTCTATATGTATCTCTCTACTTCAAATGAGTTTCTAGTAAGCAGCATATTGTAGGATTCTGGTTTTTAATCCACTCTGATATTTGCTTACTTTTAAGGGAGAATTCATCCTATTCATATTCAAAGTTATAATTACTAACTCTTTATTGCCCTTCATGGTATCTTCCTTCTGTTTGCATTCCCCCCTTTTTTCCCTTTGTCCATATTCCCCAGTGTTTTGTTTCTGAATACTTCCACCTTCATTATTTGCCCTCTTTTATCAACCCCCCCCTGTCTTTCCCCTTTCCCTTTTCCCCTTCTTCCCTTCCTTCTATTAGATCCCCCTTTCCCTCTTTTAATGCTTGAAAGATAAGATAAGTTTCTTAACTGAGCTACGTTAACTTTTAAGCCAAGTCTGATGAGATGAAGGTTCAGGTGGTTCTCCCCTCCTCCCTTCTTGCCCTCATTACAAGAGGTCTTTTGTACCTTTTGATATAAGGAGATTTACCCCATTCAGTCTCCCTCCATCCTCCCTTCTACTTATTTTCCCCCTTTTAAAGGAGGTATTGTTTTTAAATCATTCTATCTGAGTCACAGAAAAGTTATGAGTGTCCATCACTTCTGGCTTTGTATTTTCTCTCTAATAGAGTTACAATTCTCAAAACTTTTTAGACTCTTTCTCCGAAGTGGGTATATAGCCAGTTTCACCTTATTAGATAGCAGTTTTTTTCTTTACCCTTTTTTAAACCTTTTCATGTGTCTCTTGAGCCACCTGTTTGATGTCCAAATTATCTGTTTAACTCTGTTTTTTTTTTATCTTGAAATCTTGGAAGTCTCCCATTTCATTAATTGTCCATCCTTTCCCCTGGAAGATAAGGCTCTACTGGGTAGTGGATTCTTGGCTGCATTCCAAGCTCCCTTGCTCTTTGGAATATCTCATTCCTTGGAATGAGATCAAAGGGCTTGCCCTTTGATCCCTTAATGTTTCTGCAGCCAGGTCATGTGTAATCCTTATTGTGGCTCCTTGGTATTTAAAGTTTTTCTTTCTGGATGCTTGCAGGATTTTTTCTTTCATCTGATAGTTCTGGAATTTGGCCATAACATTCCTTGGCATTTTCATTTTAGGATCTCTTTCTGGAGGGAATTGTATTCTTTCAATAATTATTTTGCCCTCTGGTTTCATGATATCAGGGCAATTTCCCATCACTAAATCCTGTTATATTAAGTTCAGGCTTTTTTTCCTCCTCAGTGTTTTCAGGAAGGCCTATAATTCTCAGCTTCTCCCATCTTGATCTGTTCTCAAGGTCAGTGGTTTTGCTGATGAAGTATTTTACATTTTCTTCTATTTTTTGATCTTTTGATTTTCTTTAACACAATCTTGTTGTCTCATGAAGTCATTCGTTTCCACTGATTCTATTCTTATTTTAGAGAAGATTTTTCTTCATTTAGCTTTTGCAACTCCTTTTCCAGTTGGTCAATTCTGTTTTTAAGGAGTTTTCCATTTGCCCAAGTGAAGTTTTGAGAGAATCATTTTCTTTTTGTATTTGCCCAATTGAAGAACTGAGAGAGTTATTCTCCAATTGTATTTTCCAACGAGTTGTTTTCTTGTTGTGAGATATTAATTTTCTCTTGAGTTTCTTTTCCCAATTTTTCCAATTGATTTTTAAACTCCTTCCTGATTTCTTCAAGGAAGTCTTTCTGGGTTGGAGACCAATTCATATTCTCCAACCAATACATATTCTCCTCAGAAATACTAGATCTCTCTGGGTTAGAATCTGTCTCTTCTAAGTATTTCTCCATGGCCAACCCTCTACTCTGGACTTCCTTCATCTTTCTAGGATATTGTTGTGTTGGGGGCCTGGCTCTCAGAGGTTTTCTTTTGAATATCCTAGAGGCTTTGTTCACTTGGCTTAGTAATTTCAGGGGACAGCCAGTAAGGGGCACTTGTTGCTCTCTCTGGAGTGTTTGAGGTCCTCAGCAGCAGGGTCTGAGTTGACCTTGAACCCTGGGCTTGGCCTGGAGGAAGGGAGCTAATCTCTTTCTGTTGAGTGAACTCTGTTGCCCTGAGGAGGTGGGGGGTGGGCTTGTTTATTGTTTGTTCTGGGCAAAGGTCTGTGCTGAAAGTATGGAGCTCAGGTCCCTGGCCCAACTGGTTGTTTTTCAGATGTGCTCTGAGACTCTGTGCTAGAACTCACCCTCCCTTAGCTCCCCTCCCCCCCCAGCCCCTAAGACTCAGCGGCTGAAGTTGGTTCTCACACTCCCCACTCACTGAAGTCTTTATGGCTGAGGTTGGCTCTCTGTCTTTCCCCTGGCTTATGCCCCGGTCTGATCCTCTGTTCTCATCTCCTGGTTCACCCATGGTCCCCTGAGACAGACCTTCTTGGTAAGGGAGGGTGGAAGGAAATTTTGTAACTTATGAAATATGCATAGGAATATGGATGAATGTTAAAAAAGACCTTTCAAACATGTATTTGGAAAAGGAAAACCAATGAAAAATAAAAGGAAAAATATTTCTAATTAGTTGTTCAATGGAGAATTTTTAATTTCTTCATTTAATAATTTATTTCCTTCCATAATTAATTGATCTGCTCTTTCTCTTTTTTTTGAGGGTAGCAATTGATATAAACTTTTACTCTAATTAATATATTGACTGGATACCACCAATGTTTGTATATTATCTCTTACTTTTGCATGTTGTCTCATTACTGCTGTCTTTAGTGAAATTATTCCTATAATTTGTTATTTGACTCATATCTTCAGGATAAAATTATTCAATTTCTAATTAATTTTTAATCTATGCTTACAAGTAGTTATATTTAATCTATTTTTATTGCATTGTTCAAAAAGAGCACCTTTAATATTTGTTTTTCTGCATTTATTTGTGAGATTTTCATGCCATAGTACATTTTCAATTTTTTTGAAAACACCATATATCTCAGTGAAAAAAATGTTATGTTTTGTTTTTAATCCATTTGAATTGTCTCTAGAGAACTATTATATCTACCTTTTCTAAAATTCTATTCATCTCCTTAACTACTTTTCTATTGTATGTTTAGATTTATCAAGTTCTGAAAGTAAAATTTAGGATCTCTCCCAACATAATTTTACTCTATATTTCTTCCTGTAATTGATTTAAATCATCTTTTAAAAATTCTGATGCTGTGCCATTTGGTACCCTCATTTAGAATTGATATTACCTGAATATCTATCACATCTTTCAGCAAAATACAGATTCCGTGCTTGTCTCTTTCAATTGGGTCTTTTTTTAGGTCGTGCTTAGCTTGAGATCATGATTACCACCTGTGAATTTTTTTTATTTCTTTTTTTTAATTTTTTAGGTTTTTGCAAGGCTAATGGGATTAAGTGGCTTGCCCAATGCCACACAGCTAGGTAATTATTAAGTGTCTGAGGCCAAATTTGAATTCATATATATATGTATACAGAGATTGCTAAGTGTTTATATCTCCATGTTGGGGAACAAAGATGGCTACAATTACCTGAGCATAAAAATGTGCTCTTTCCTCTTTGAATGAGTTCAGATTCAATAATATTCAAGTATTGTCCATTTTTTCCTTTCCATTCTAAAATTTTTATTGATTTTTCTTTTATGTAAACCTCATTTTTCTTTTTCTTCCCTACTTCTCCTAGTAAATCCTTTATTATCAGTATTCTAGTCAGTTTTTTTGAGATCATCCTGACAAATCAGCCTCACACCAATTTATTCTAAGTAGACTCATTCTAACTGCCCAAATGGTGATAAATATAAACGATTAAACCTACTCAAATTTCTCATGACTTCTTATTAATTTTGACCTTTTTTTTATTTTGACCTTTTTTTAATTCCTCTCTTGAATCTTATGTTTGAATGCCAAATTTTCCATTCATCTTTGATCTTTTCATCAGGAATGCATGGAAGTTCTCTAATTAAAGATAATTTTTTTTCTTTGTAGGATTATTCTCAGTGTTTTGGGGCAGGTTTTCTTGGTTATAATGCTATCTTCTTTTCCTTCAAGAATATCATAGATCTAAGCCTTCCTTCTTTTAATGAGATAGTTGTAAATTCTTCTGTGATTCTGGCTGGAGGCTTATTTGTCCTTGAGTTCTTTCTTTATACCTGCTTCCAACAATTTCTCCTGGGAATAATATTTCTTTTGAATTTGAAGTTTAATGAGATGATTGGTAAAGTCTTTTAATTGTTATTTTCACTCTGGTTCTAAACTTTCCATCTGGCCAGTTTTCCTTGATAATTTTTTGAAATGTTTTCTCAGCTTTACATGACTTTCAGGTAGTCAATTGTTAAATTATCTCTCCTTGATCTGTTTTCCCAAATCAGTTGTTTTTGTCATAAGATTTGTCAAATATTCTTCTTTAAAATACTTTCAACTTTATTTTAAAATTTCTTGATGTCTCATTAAGTCAATAACTTCCACTTGCCCAATTCTATCCTTTCAAAAAAATTATAATTTTCAGCTTAGTTTTGTATTTCTTTTTCAGTATTTTTTTATGCCTCTGACCAGGCTGTCCTCTTTTTCTAATTTTCTGTCATTATTCTTATTTCTTTTTTCCATTCTCCTTATACCACTATTTTATTTTTAAAATCATTTATTGATATTTTTAAATCTTTAATGCTGAATTTTTGTTGGACTAATTACCAATTTTCATTCTTTTGCTGTGAAACTTTATGACCATTGATTTTCATAGAGCTATCAAATAAAAAGGAAGGTTCTCAAACCCATATTTTTTTTCATTCTAAATCTAGTCCTAGTCATTGGATTATGCTGCTTCTCCACTTTCTTCCATTATAATTTTAATATCTGATTTATAGAAAAATTGATAACTTAAGCCACTTTAAAAATGAAGTGGGGATAAGGTATAGCAATAAAGCATCAACTGCTTTGTTGTGAGATACATATTTTGAAAATTATAAATACCTTTGAAATGTATAATAAATAACACAATTGCCAACCATAACATTCATATAGCTTATTACTTCCATTACAATTCTTTTGTCAGAAACAAGAAGTTAAAATATCTATTGGCTTTGATGTTAAATTAAAAAAAAATTATCACGTCTCTTTACTACAGAAAGATAATGTTGAGTTCTTGATTTTATTCTAAAAACTAAAATTTTTTTCAGAAAAAGGCAAGGACAGCAAGAGAATTTTAAAGGTGGTAACTTTTTCTTTTGCAAACAAAAGAACCACACTTCCTTAGATAATGTATAGCTCTGAGGTCAATGGAAAGATCAGCTAGGCTTATTTAACATAATTGCCAACTTAAATACAGTGGCACTCATTTTTCTGGTTATCATCATGCATAAGTAACTCACAAGTCACTTTAAAAGAGATAGAAGAAAGATAATTGCTATATGAAGTTGCTCATAGATTTTCATAAAAAATATGTCTTAGGAGATTAAAGGAAGGAGGATTTAAAGTTTAAAGAAAAAAAACCTGCAAATGTCTTTGTTCTGGTGATTTTCAAATAGAAAAAAATAAAAAAGGCAATATACCAAAGAGATAAGACTCAAAAGCAACCTTACACACATAAGAGAGTGGTTAAGATATTTAACAGGAAAATTCCACAGATAACAATAAAATAATTTACTGGATACAAAAGAAAATACAATATAAAAATGATCAATGACTTATTATATTAATTTTGTCATATAATGGATACTTAACAAATACTTGCTTAATTAAAAACTGAAACATTTAAAGGTCCTTAATAAGATAAAGGAATATTCTGAAGATGATACTACAGAAATACTTAGCTAGCATTGATGCTCTAATCATTATTATGGAAAGAGCTACTAAAAAGATTATTCTTATTGAACCACCAGAGCATTACTAATTGAATAAAATTAAGTATATAGTATTTAATTGTCAAAATATGTATCTTTTGGTACCAGGATGATGAAGTGAGGAAGGAACCCTCTAAAACCCTCCCCAATTCCCCTCCAAACAACTAGAAAACTGCCTCAGAATTGATCTAGTAGCAGGGGAGTACCTTGCCAGCAAGGCAGGGAAGAAAGGTTGACCTCCTCGGCTGGGAGGGGCGGGCTCCCAGAGTAGCCCCAGCAGCCAGCCTCACAGCAGGGGTTCTGCAGGAAGGCTCTAAGTCTAGGAAATCCATCACTGAAGACCAACTTTCCAGCAAATCTGCAGCCTTCTAGGCAAGTGAAGAGTTTGTGAAACTTCTCCCCAGCACAGAAAATCAGAAAGGTCTTGATTCCACTGCTGACCAATAGTGAAGCCCTGTTCCCAGGGTGACCAATAGATCTCTCCCCTGGGGCCTATCAGCAGGATTTCCATGACAACCCAGAAACAGGGTTCTATCCCTCAGGAAGATCATCAACAAAATTACTCCTCCAGGTCCTCCTAATAGAGAGATCCTGCTTGCATGGTAATTGAAAGCATGGACCCACCCCTGGGTCAGATCAGCAACAAGATTCATCTTCCAAGGCCAGCCACCAGAAAGACATAGCTACCTAGAAGCAAGGTCCTAGCCCTGGAAGAGGCTTAATTAAACATTCTCAAACATTTAAAGGTCCTTAATAAGATAAAATAAATAATGAAATAAAATAAAATATTATCTTCATTCTAAAGATGACCCCACATGGTGGGGAGCCAAAGGGAGTCCCCCCATCCCCACCCATTACAAGCTAGAAAGGAAATCTACCCTCAGACAAAGCAAGCAGCTTTGCCTTGAAATCCTGGGAAAGCCAGCAATAAGATCCCGAGTCCCAGTACAAAAGTATTGGGAAAGTGTTAGAGCCCAAGGCTCACACATAAAAGAACCAAATCACAAAAAGGCAGGAAAAAAACAATGAGCAAAAATACGCAAGGAAATAACTTGCCTATAGAAAATTACTGTGATAATAGGGAGTATCAAGGCATAAAATTATAAAAGGAAAACCAGCATCAAAATGAAGCACATAAAGAAACATGTATTATGATCTCAGGCTCAAAAAGAATTCTTGGAAGAGGTTAAAAAAGAATTTCTAAAAGCAAATTAGAGAGAAGAAAAACTGGGGAAAGAAATGAGCATTGCAAGAGAATTATAAGAAAGCATTAAAAGCATGGGAAAATATGTATAAAAATTTACCAAGAAAAATAACTTCCTAAAAATAAATTGATCAAATGGAAAAGGAAGTATAGAAGCTTACTGAAGAAAATGATTCTTAAAAATTAGAATTGAACAAGTAGAAACTATTGATTCTATAAGATATCAAGATACATTAAAACAAAATAAAAAAACTTAAAAATAAAATGTGAAATTTCTCATTATAAAAACATCTGACCCTAAAAATAAATCCGGGAAAGATAATATAATAATTATTAAATTACCTAAAAGACATGATTTTAAAAAAGGCCTACACAACATTCAATAAATTTTCAAAGAAAATTTCCCTGATATATAAGAACCAGGGGGTAAAACATAAAAATTGAACCAAATAACCACTTCAAAGAAATCCCCAAAACAAAACTCCCAGCAATCTCATAGCCAAATTCCAGAGCTCACAGATCAAGGAGAAACACTGAAACAAGCTACCAAGAAACAATTCAAATACCATGTAACCAAAATCAGGATTATTCAGGATATGACAACTTTCACATTAAAGAACAAGAGAGTCTGAAATACGATATAGCAGAGGACAAAGAAGTAGGAATACAATAAAGATTCATCTATCCAGCAAAATGAATATAATCTTTCTTGGGGAAAAAATGGATATTTATTGAAAATCAAGAACTTTCAACATTTCTACATGAAAGACCAGAGCTGAATAAAAATTTGAACTCACAAGACTGAAGGGAAATATAAAAATAATGCAGGGAAAAGATGTAGAGTATTATGACTGTAACTGAAACCAAATCTGTAATCTTAAAACTTCTTGAATCTTGTTAAATTGGGTGGAGGTTTCCTGCTCTTGAACTGTAAATTAACTAGAAATAGAGCATTATAAATGTAACTGAAACAAAATTTGTAAACTTAAAGACTGTTAAATCTAGTCAATTTGGGTGGAGATCCCCATTCTTGAGATGTAAATTAACTACCACTGATTCATTGTTTAATGGAAAATTTATATCCTGATCTCCTTAGGTTTAACCCTCTTCCTAATTTCAGGTCTATTAAAGGGAAGGGAGTTCACCTTTTGCCCTCTGGATGAGAAGCAAGACATAAAAACCTGGGTTGGACTCTGGTCAGAATGGCCAGTCTTCTCTGACTGCCTGACAAGCTCAGCTTTGACTGCTCTTTTGTCTCTGTCTTTCTTTACCTATCATTTTCTTATGTGTTGTAACTTCTTCAATAAATTTCTTTTGTTCCTACCCTTGCTTTCCCAAGTCTGAATAATGATTCCTTATAGGCAGAACTGAACTCAAGTAGCAAGCAACTACAAAAAGGTAAGAAAGAAACAAAAGAAATCCAGTAATACTAAACTGTTTATATTTTTATATGCCAAGATAATATTTGTGCCTTTTAATAACTTTATTACCATAAAAGCAATTAGAAGTATTTGAAAGGGGTGTATAGGTGGCACAGTGGACAGAGTACTGGTCTTGGAGACAGGAGTAGCTGAGTTCAAATCCAGCCTCAGACACTTAATAATTACCTAGCCGTGTGGCCTTGGGCAAGTCACTTAACCCTATTACCTTGAAAAATTAAAAAAAAGAAGTATATGAAAACAAAGGGTATCAATATAAAGTGGCTTTGATAGATGTTTCCCAGAGAAAACAAAATAAAGTGGTAAGAGTAAATTTCACTGAAAGAAGAAGGGAGTAAATTATCCAATAAAAAAGAAGTATTATAGTGGAGGGGAAGATGATGCTGGCAATGGTGGGTAAAGGTTAAGCCTATTCTCATCACAATTGCCTCAAAAAGGGATACACACTCAGCTGCATATAGAAAACTATCTTACCCTATAAGGAATTTAAAAGGAATGGTGATAACAGAAGGAAGAGGAGGGATTGATAAAAGGGAAGATATTTTGGAAAAGACAGTGATCAAAAGTGAAGCATTTGTGAGGAGGAAAAGGGTGGGGTATAAGAGAGAGAAATAAACAACAGAAAAATAGCAAAGAGGAAACTATACAGTTATAACTATAAATGTGAAAGGGGTGAAATCACTCATTTGAAAAGAAGCAGCTAACAGAATGGATTAATAATCAGAATCTTACAATATGTTGTTGAAAATAAACCCATTTGAAGCAGTGAGATATATACAGAGTAAAGGTAAGGGGCTGGAACTGAATCTATCATGCTTAAAGCAAAGAAATCAGGTGTAGCCATCAAGATCTCAAGCAAAGAAAAAAAGCAAAAATAGAACTAATTAACAGATATTAAAAAAGGAACTACATCTTGCTGAAATATACCATAGATAGTGATGATATATCAATACTAAACATATTTGAATCAAATGGTATGGCATCTAAATTTTTGAGTAAGTTGAATGAGTTACAGGAGGAAATAGATAACAAAACTATAATAGTGTGGAACTTCAACTTCTCTCTCTCAGAAATAGATGAATCTAACAAAAAATAAATAAGAAAGAGATTAAAGGAATAAAATTCTGGAAAACTTGGACATGATATATTTCTGGAAAAATAATGAATGGGTAGAGAAAGGAATATTCCTTTTTCCTCAGCAGTCCATGGCACCCATGCAAAAACTGATCATTTATTAGGGCAGAAAAGGAGAAATTGTAAATACATATTTTTCAGATCATAATGCAAATTTGATCATAAATAGAAATATATCTTTTAAATTATTTGGAAATTAAATAATCTCATCATGAAAAACACGTACATCAAAGAACAAATCATAGGGAAAAATTATAATTTTATAAAAGAAAGTTACAACAATGAGATAACACACCAAAATTTATGGGATGCAGAAAAAGTCTTCATAGGGGAAATTTGATATCTCTAATTGCTTACATCAATAAGATAGAGGAGAAAAACAGATAAATGAATTGGACATGCAACTAAAAAAAACTAGAAAAAGAATAAATTAAATTAAATAAATAGCAAAGTGGTGAAAATCAAAGGAGAGATGAATAAAAATAAAACTATTGAATTAATAAATGAAATTAAAAGCTCATTTTTATGGAAAAACAAAATGATAAAAGAGAAAAACCACAGGTCCATTTGATTTTAAAAAGGAAAGAAAAAAAATTAAAGTATTAGGATCAAAAAATAAAAAGGCTGAATTCACCACCAATAAAGAAGAAATAACAGCAATTGTTAAGAATTATTTTGACCAGTTATATGCCAATAAATTTGACAATCTAAATTAAAGGGATGAATATCTACAAAAATATGAATTACAAATAGAGAACTGAATCAAATTTATAAGGCTACAAGTTATTCCCCAAATGATAAATGGTCAAAGGATATGAACAATTTTCAAATGAAGAAATTAAGGCTATATATATCATATGAAAAAATGCTTCAAATTATCAGATAAGCTATTAGAGAAATGCAAATTAAAACAACTATGAGGTTCTTCCTCATACCTATCAGATTGGCTAAGGCAAAAAGGGAAAACCATCAACCAGTGGCTACAAAAAAAAGGTAAAAAAGAAAGAAGAGAAACATAAGAAATTCATTAATACTAAATTGTTTATATTTTATAATACTAAATTGTTTATATAAATGTGGCAAGATTATATTTGTGACTCTTAAGAATTTTATTAACATAAAAGCAATTAGAAGTATATGTAGACAGAAGGTATCAATATAAAGTGGCTTTGATAGGCTGTAGGAGGATTGGGACATTAATTTGGAGGTTGTGGGAGGATTGGGACATTAATGTATTATTGGAGGACTTGTGAACTGATCCAACGATTCTGGAGAGCAATGTGGAACTATTCCCAAAGAGCAATAAAATTGATCATACCATTTGACTCAGCAATATCAATAATAGGCCAATATCTAGAAGAAATCATAAAAAATGGGAAAAGTTCCACATGTTCCAAAATATTCATAGCAACTCTTTTTTTTGTGGCAAAGAATTGGAAATTGAGAGGATGTCCACCAATTGGGGAATGGTTGAACAAGTTATGGTATATGAATGTTATGAAGTACTATTGTTGTACTATGAATGGTTGAACTCTAGAGAAGCATGGGAAGAATTATAGGAACTGATGCTGAGTGAAGAGAGCAGAAATATGAAAACATTTTACTCATTGACAACAGCATTGTGAGTTGATCAACCTTGATGGATATAGCTCCTCTCAGCAGTTCAGAGAGTTAGGACAACCTGAGGAGATCAACTATAGACAACACTATCCACATTCAGAGGAAGAAAAACAAAACAAACAGCAAACATACAGAATCTGAATGAACACTATATTCACATTTTAAAATTTCCTCTAATGTCTTTCTTTCCTATCTCATGGTTTTATTTCTTTTCTCTTTATCATAATTCTTCATATAGAAAATGACTAATTTGTAATCATGTTAAACCACAAATATGTATGTACAATATCACCAGACTGTTTGCCACTGAGGGGAGAATGTGGGAAGAGAGGATGGAAAGAAATTATTTAACTTAAAATATGCATATGCATGTGGATGAATGTTGAAAAACTTTTATAAGATATAAGTAGAAAAATAAATAAAATATCAATTAAAATATGAATTACCTAGGTCAGCAGAAGAAACAAAATACTTAACTAGCCCAATCTGAGAAAAAAGAATTTGACAAAGCCATCAATGAACTTCTGAAGAAAAATTCTCCAAAATCAGATGGATTCACGAGAAAGTTCTACCAAACATTTCAAAAACAATTATTCCCAAAACAATATAAGCTATTTGCAAAGATAGGTGAAGAAGGGATTCAATCAAATTTAGTTTACAATACAAATATGATGCTGACACTCAAAACAGGAAGAAACAAAATTTTAGATTAAATTCTCCAATGATGCAAAAATTTTAAATCCAAGAGTAGCAAAGAGATTATAATATTTCATAGCCATACACAATGATAAGAGGGATTTAAACCAGGAATTCAGTGCTGGTTCAATATTAGGAAAACTATCCCCATAAGTGACCATATCAATAACAAAGCCAATGGAAATGATATAACTATCTCATAGATACATAAAAAGCTTTTGAAAAATACAACAGCCTTTCTTATTAAAAACATTAGGGAGTACAGGAATAAATGGAGCTTACTTAAAATGATAAATAACATTTATCTGAAATCCTTAGCAAGCATTTTCTGTAATGGGAATAAACTAGAAACCAGTCCAATAAAATCTGAGATGAAGTAAGTGTGTCCATTATCACCTCGATTATTTAATATTGTATTTTAAGGTTTAGGTAATAGCAATGAAAAGAAAAACAACTTAAAGAAATTTGAATAGGAAGTGAGGAAACAAAACTACTATCATTCTTAGCAGATGATATGATGAAAAAATCTAGAGGACCAACTAAAAACTTTAGCAAAGTTTAGCAAAACTTTAGCAAAAATGATCATATCTACCACATGATAAACCTGAAGATTCAAGCTTTTGGAACAAAAAACCCATTATTTTATAAAAATTGCAGAGAAAACTGGAAAAGAATTTGGCAGAAACTCATTATAGACCACCTCTCACAACATAAATCAAGGTAAGGTCAAAATGGATACATGATTCATCTATAAAGTGTGATACCATATTCAAATTTAAGAGAGCATTGAGTAGTTGTGTTTTTTATTTTTTTAGATTTTTGCAAGGCAATGGGGTTAAGTGGCTTGCCCAAGGCCACACAGCTAGGCAGTTATTAAGTGTCTGAGGATGGATTTGAACTCAGAGACTCCTGACTCCAGGGCTGGCATTCTATCCACTGCGCCACCTAGCTGTCCCCACTGAGTAGTTTTTAATCTGTCAGATTTATATATAAAGGAAGCTTTTAGAAGCGAAGAAAATATAGAGAACATTATAAAATACAAAAAAGGTAATTTTGATTAAATAAAATTTAAAAAGTTTTTAGACAAACAAAACCAATGCAACCAAAATTATAAGGAAAATAGAAACCTGGGGTGCCATATTTGGTTTGGTTGTTTTTTAGCCCACATACAGGTTCCTCTGGAAACAAGACAATTTTGGTATTTGCATCTCTTTGAGGACTTACCACAAATTGTTGTGATCTACATAGTCAAAGCCTGTGCTATTGTTAATGAAGTGTCTATTTTTCTGGAAACCTCTTGCTTTCTCCATCATACAGTAAATATTGTCAGTGGGGTTTCTGGTTCTTTTGTCTTTTCAAAAACCAACCTGCTTATCTGGCATTCTCAGTTTACATATTGCTGGTTTGAAAATGTATTTTGAAAACTTTTAAGCATAACCATGCTGGCATATAACCATGAGAAATGAGCACAGCTATTCTGTAATTTGAATGTTCTTTGGCATTGCCCCTCTTTACAATTGGGATGAAAACTAAATTTCTTGAGTACAACACAAAAGAGAGAGAAAAAGATTTCCAACTGCCAGGAGCTATGACTTAGCCCTTTGCCACATGTGCTCTTCAGGCATGAGCCCTTTCTTCCAGAATTTTTGCAGATCCTGTTGGGAGAATAGCTGGAATGGTTTGCTATTTCCTTTACTGGCAGATCAACTTTTGTCAGAACTTTTCATTATGATATGCCCATTGTAGTTAATACTGTATGGCATAGTTCATGGTTTCATTGATCTGCACAAGCCTTCCACCACAAGGCAGTAATTGCCAGAAGAAGGATTTATACTTTTATATGCACATATACATGTATGTATCTATTATGTATATATATTTATTTAATCCTCACAACCAATCTATGAGACAAATACTATTACTGATCTCAGTTCCTAAGTGAAGAATCTGAGGCTGAGGGGCATTTAGAAGGACTTTGGAAATGTCCTTTCTTAAAGTTCTCCATTTCTACCCTTCCATTTCACTATTCTTGGTTAGTGGAATCAATGAGTTGGACTAAAAATCTCTAAGACCTTGTCCTGGTTTGCTTCCCAAGCCAAAAACTGGGAAAATGAAATTGAACAATGAGCAGGAGGCCTAATCACTCTGTTGAAATCCAATAAAAACATAAATATAAAGGATAATTAAGAAATTAAAAGGGGGGAAATCACTGGAATTAAGAGGGCTCAAGGAAGGCTTCTTAGAGGATGTGTGTGTGTGATTTTTAACAAGATCTAAGGAAGCCAAGGGAGGTCGGTATCTGAGAAGAAGAGGGAGATCATTTTAGATTGTGGAGACAGGCAAGAAAGAAAATGCTCAAAACTAAGAAATGGAATATCTTGATGAGGAACAACTGGGAGTCCAGTATCAATAATCTGAAGAGTTCATGATGGAAAACAAGGTATAAGAAGACTGGAAATGGTGAGGATGATCAGGTTATGAAGGGCTATAAATGCTAAACCAGATTATTTGTTCCTGTAGATAAACTAGTGTTTATTGAGTAGGGGGTGCCTTGCATTTTAAGTTAATCATCTTAGAGACTGAATGAAAGATAATTTAGAGTAAGGTAAGATTTGAGGCAGGAAGACCCATCAGCAGGCTTGTATAATAGTTCAGATGATGCTCGAGGGTGGTGGCAGCCTCAGACAAGAGAGGAAGTATCTGAGAGATACTGCAAAGGTGAAATTGAAAAGTTTTGGCAATAACTTGCATGGGGATATGGGAGGGGAATATAAAAAATAGTGAGAAATCCAATATGAGTCTTGGGCTGTTTAAGGGACAGCTTAGAGATGATGCAATCCTCTACAATAATAGAGAATATAAGAGGGAGAGAGATTTTAAAGGGAAAAAAATACATTGAATTCAATTTTGAACATATTGGATTTACAGTGTCTATCAGATATTGAGTTTGAGTTGTCTCATAGGTAACTGGAGATGAAAGAGTTCCTCAGAGAAATTGTGACAGAAAAGATGAATTTGAGAGTCATAAGTCTACTTTATCAAAATTCTTCTTCTACTACTATAAAGTTAATTCCTTCTTTCTTACCACTTGTCTTCCAATAATGCCTTTAAAACTTTAATCTATCAGTTTTTATTTAACATGAGAAATAATCCAAATGTATTTCTACTTTCCATTGAATAGATAATATGTGTGGAACAAGTTCACTGAAAATTGTTCAAGTTCTTGCTATCTCCTTCATAATTTTGAAGCCAATACAATGCATAGGGATTTTCTGGATACTTAACTACACAGTTTATAATGCTGGCATTCACTGCTTAACATTATCCTCACTTTGGAAGTAGCAATATGATGATGCATAACTCAGTTGTAGTCTATGATGGCCTTTGGTTTAAAATAAATCTGATGGAGAGCAATATGGAACTATGCCCAAAGAGCAATAAAACTGTACATACACTTTGATTTAGCAATTCAAATTATAGGCCTATATCAAGAAGAAATCATAAAAAAATGGGAAGCGTCCTACATGTTCCAAAATATTCATAGCAGCTCCTTTTGTATTGGCAAAGAATTAGAAATTGAGGGGATGCCCATCAATTCGGGAATGGCTAAACAAGTTATAATATATGAATATTATGTAATACTATTGTTCTATAAGAAACCATAAATGGTCAGACTCTAGAGAAGCATGGAATAACTTACAGGATCTGATTCTGAGTGAAGGGAGCAGAACCTTGAGAGATCAATGTACATATTAACAACAGCATTGTGAGATTAACCCAAAGCAGCTCCTCTCAGCAGTTCAGAGAGCTAGAACAACCCTATTAGATGAGCTATGCTATCTCCATCCAGAGGAAGAAAAACAAAACAAAACAAAAGCCTTCAAAATCTGATGAAAAATACATTCATTTCTTTTTTAGGGGTTTTTTTTTTTTTTGCAAAGCAATGGGATTAAGTGCCCAAGGCCACACAGCTAGGTCATTATTAAGTGTCTGAGGCCAAATTTGAACTCAGGTACTCCTGACTCCAGGGCCAGTGCTCTATCCACTGCACGACCTAGCTGCCCTTACATTCACTTTTTAAAAAATATCTCTTACGCTTTACTTTCCCTTAATCTTAATTCCTCAAACTGAAAATGAATAATTTATAAACATGCTTAATCCAAATATGTATATACAATATTAATTTGACTGTTAACCACTGAGGGGAAGGGGTGGAAGGGAGAGTGGAAGGAAATTTTGTAATAAAAATACACATATGACAAACTTTCATAATATCTATTTGGACAAAAATATTAATAAAAAAGAAAATTGGAAAAGATTTTAAAAAATCTCTATTTTAGCCAAAAAAGCAAGAAAAATAAAGTGAGTAAATATGAAAAAAGTCTAGTGCATAAAACACCAGAAAAAAATCTGAAAAACACCCAAAACACTAGTCCTTATTTCTGTCATTCCAGTCACAAATTGAAGTTGTTAAATTCTTGTCCTTAGTTCTCAGGGATGAAAGAGTCTGTCACCAACTTATTTTGCCACCTGAAGCTTGGTTATACATAGTAGTGAACTACCCACAGGTGACCTCCTTCCAAATATTCTCTTCTGCCCTTGCCCTTTTTCCACTCAAAGCACAGATTTTATTCCTTTTAAATATATCCAAACCCATTTGCTTTCCTTACTTGTGATCCATGAATATTAAATACTTTTCTTTTCTCAAATGTAGAATTGTATTTCAAATTGCAACTGTTATATATGATGAGATGGAATGTATCAATAATCTCTGATTATTGGGGGGGGGAGTATTACCACTCAACCTATCCTTTTAGTTAAAATATATACTATGATAAAAGTTTAAATTTTTTTTGCTATTTTTATTACCAAAAAGAGTTATCACTTTATCAGTGTTCTGGAAAGTTAATTTACCTGCTACAAAAATTCTATCTTCTGAGCCTACTTTAGTCACCACAAGATAAAACATATTTCTATTAATGACTGCAAAATAATTAAAACAACAGTTATTTTGAGAACTCTTGAATTTTTTTCTTTAGCAGTACTAATAATGTGATCCATTTCCTAATGAAATAGTCTGATAACACTTTCATTCCAGAGCAACACTAACATATTAAATAATCTTCAAAGCACTATAAGGTTAATGGTATTTATTTTATAGTCTAGATGACCTTGAACAATATATATTTCTGTGCCAATATATAGCAACACATGCCTAGGACTTTTTCTCAGACTTTAATCAAAGTAAAATAGTTTTCTCACAAAGACTTTGCCTGAAATATGACATAGAGTCGACTATAATATGAGCCAGACATTTTTCTGAAATCAAACAATATGAAAATGGTTTCTTTACATGTCTTTTCTCTTACCCCTACTCAAATACCAAAATTTTAAGGATCACCAATATATCTTTAAAGAGCAAACATATTTTATTTTGTAATGACATGCTTCTGGAGTTATATTCCATTCAAGTTCCTTCTATGCTAAATTAGGTCACTTTGTATGTAGCATGATATGATGTGAAAAAATAGGTGGTGCCCTTGAAAGAATAATTACTTAGTAAGTTGGATTTAGAATAGTACTTTTTCATAAAAATTTCAATGTAATTGTGTTTTCTTTATGAAGAAACTGTCATCAAGGAAAGAAAGAATCCAACAGTCTACTATGACATGTAGGAAAGAGGCTTTCTTTTATCAAATTCTTCCCAGAGAGACAAGAATACTAATCTTATTTGATTAAGACTACTTATTTATCATTTACCCTAAGAGATTGCTTTCGCTTATAGTTTAATGCAGATATACTTTAAAGTTACTTACTGCAGATCCAACCATTCTGGAGAGTAATATGGAACTATGCCCAAAGAGCAATAAAACTATTAATACCCTTTGACCCCGCAATTACAATTCTAGGTATATATCCAGAAGAAATTATAAAAAATGGGAAAAGTCCTACATGTTGCAAAATATTCATAGCAACTCTTTTTGTGGAGGCAAATACTTGGAAATTGAGGAAATCTCCATCAATTGGGGATTGGCTAAACAAGTTATGGTACTTGGTTCTATGAAATATTATTGTTTTATAAGAAACCATAAATGGTTGTACTTTAGAGAAGCATGGAATGAGTTATAGGAGCTGATGCTGAGTGAAGGAGCAGAACCAAGAGAACAATGTACATATTGACAACATTGTGAGATGATCAACCTTGATGGAAGCATCTCCTTTCAGAATTTCAGAGAGCTAGGACAACTGGATTAGAATGGCTAAGGATAATGTCATCCCCATCCAGAGGAAAAAAAACAAAACAAAACAACCCTTCAAAATCCGATGAATACTTAATAAAAAATTGTCTCTTATGCATGTATCTCTTTCTCTTAATCCTAATTCCTTATACTGAAAATGACTAATCTGTAAACATGTTTATCAAAAATATGTATGTACAATGCTAATTTGATTGTTTGCTGCTGGGGGGGTGAGAAGGCAGGGTGGAAGGGAACTTTATAGTTTAAAAATATAAATGTGCATATGGATGAAAAATAAATAAACACATTTAAAAATAGTAATTTACTGCTCTTCATTCTGTATCACTGAAATAAATTCTCTGAGTTCATATATTTCTTTTTATTACTCAATTTATTAAGAGATATCACAGGTTATATGATCTAAATCCTGAATCTAATCAATGATATCTCTTCATAATAATGTCTTCTTCACTATATTTTTTTAAATTTAATTTTGCCTTAAATGACTAATAAATCAATGTAGTTAACTACCCAAGTTAATCAAAATGTGAGTATTGATTATACTTGTGTAAATGATATCATATTGAAAGAACATCCTCAAAGTGGTATTCTAGGCACTAAAGCTTAAGGTAAATATGTATTTTTCTCATATAAATAGCAAGGAGTGATCAGATCATATGTCTATGACTTACCCTAAAAAATATACTAAATGCAGTTAGATACTGATTCAGTCTACTAGTTTGATATTTTCCACAAAATGTCAGAATTTACAAGTTGGGGAAAAAATAAGCTCACACTGTGAAGGGCAAATTAGTGTGTGCAAAATGTCAACTCACCACAAATAATAAAACCTGATATTATATACAAGATAAACAAAGGAAAAACAGTACATAAAGATATATGCCAAGATTGCCATGTTAATCAAACATGAGTAATAACATATTTTCAAGTCAATAATCTTTCAATATGTTCACAGAAAATTAATTACACAGTGAAAGTTTGTTAAATAATAATTGACCTATATTTTGGTTGGTTCAAGACAAATGACTTCACAATTTTTTTTTTAGGTTTGTGCAAGGCAAATGGGGTTAAGTGGCTTGCCCAAGGCCACACAGCTAGGCAATTATTAAGTGTCTAAAGCAGGACTTGAACTCAGTTATTCCTGACTCCAGGGCCAGTGCTCTATCCATTGCACTACCTAGCTGCCCCAACTTCACAATTTTTAAAATGTCATATACATGTAATAATAATAATTATTATTATATCATTTATATGATAATCATATTTAACATATTTCTTTTTTATAAACTAGGATCTTTTAATAATCTTACACTTATTTCTGAATTTTCCCTTCTTCCCTCCTTCATTCAAGGACACTTCCCTTGGAATAAAGATTTAAAAAGAAAAAAAAGTTTCACAAATCTAATTTATCCATCAAATTACACATAATAGCTATGTAATATTCCACATCCAGGGTTAGGTTGGAGAAATGCATATTTTCTTATCTCTCTAGTGTAACTATAATGACATGTTCAAATTTATTGTATTGCTCTTTGATTTTCTTTGTTAATTTCACTGTATATATTGTTTTACTGCTTCTGATTGGTTTATTCTCCATCAATCCATATTAGTCTCATGTTACTTTAAAATATTCATAATCTGTTATTTCTTATGATTATAAAGATATGTAATATAGCAATATATGATCACATCCATGTATTCCGTGTTATTTTAGGTCTTTCTCCAGTACCCTTTCCTTTAGATAAGCATATAAAGATATTAGAACACATTGATATGTACTCTATGTGATTTAATTGATCTTTCTTCATATCACAACCCCATCCAAGATCGTTTATCTGATGAAAATATTTGTCAGATTTCTCTATCCTTAGAGAAATTCTCTCAATTTGTATCACCCAATGCACTGATGTCTTTTCTATGAAGGATGTATTGAACATTGCTGAGATTCTGATGGAATAGCTGAGATTTTGATGGGGAATAGCTAGGTTATCTCATAACATCTTCTGCATAGTCATAAATCTTTCTGTTATTATCCTATACTTCTTTTGTACAATTGTTAATAAGTAATCAGTGATTATTAGCACTTACCAGAAACCTTTCCAATGTCTTTTAGATTATTTGTAATTAAAACTGCAAATAAATCATGTTATTTAATGACCTAAAACCATACAATATCAATGAAAAAATATTTTAAGAGCAAGGAAGCTTGTTTCAAGGAGGAATTTAGGGGAATTAAAAGCCCCATCAAGTCCATCCTCCTCATCCAGTTCAATTCTGATCTCAACTCGTTAATATACCCTTGTACTGAGGTCCTATGCATGGAGACTGTCTGAGAGATTAGCACTGACAAAACTACTCTGTAGATTGGTCATCCAAACTGGCCATCCAAGTGATGGTCTAGCTAACAGATTTTCTTAATGTATTTGGTTTTTCTAATATAAAGAGCTAGACCAAACTCTTCTGAATAAATATTCAGTTCATTCATAATTCATATTGGTAAGCTCATATTTAAGCTTTAAGGATTAAAAATATACTGTATAAAATAGGTAAATAAGACCCAGATGATAAATGAGAGACAGACAGATAGTAGATCATTTGATTCTAATAAAGTTCCTTTGAGGTAAGTTCTCTTATCCCATTTTATGAGAATAAAACTGAAAGAAAAGTGAACTCAATGTCTTATAGCTAATAGATATCTAATGCAGTACTTAAATCCAGTACTTCCTGATTATAAATTTAGCATGATATCCACTAGATCATGTTGTCTCTCTTTCCAATTAAAAGTTCCATAACATTTGCGTATGTATAGAACACCATACATAAACAGAAACATCTAGAGGGCAGTATGATCTAAGAAGAATCACTTTGAAAATAGGTTCTCTGTTGGAAATCCTCCATTATGGTAGGAAACACATTTGGTTAGTTTACATTTTTCTGTTTTATGAATCTCTTATTTCCTATAACAAAGAGTCATTAAACAATGTTATCTTCACTGCCACATTGTTCAAGAAAACTTATGTGATACTGATATATGCATGGGAGGTAGTTTATTGAGAAAGAGCACTTAAATGGCATTTTTCTTTACTGAACTAAATTTTTACAATCTATAAACAAAACATTTATTATTATTATTATGATTGTGTATTACCTACACCTTTTAGTCATTTGTAAATGATTTTCTATAAAAATGTTTACATAAACCTTCCTATTTCCTCAAATTTTCATCAAAGTTGCTCTCATGACCATGCAAACTGCATTCATAAAAATTATAGAGAAATAAGCAGATGGATTCTTAATATTTTCTCATTCAATTTTTCAATTTTTCTTGGTTTCATTAAGGTGTGAAATTTCCAACCAATTATTTGTTTCCACCTCACTTGCTGGCACCTTAAGAAATAATTTCTTAAATCTTTAAACATGTTGACTCTTCAACATATATTTTGACTATTCTAGTTGCTATCATTACTCTTTCCATTTTTTTTGCAGCCTAATAGTTTCTCCCATATTTTTCTTTATTGCCATTTCTACTTCTCCATAGAATATACTGGAAATATTCAATTAGATTCCAAGTGAGATGATTCCCTTGTAACTGAAAGAGAAGAGTTTGTTATAAAATATTTGTTCTGATATATTTTAGCATATTTTGGTTCTTACCTCCCTTCTGGCTTTATCCTTAACTACTTTCTTAGTGGATATACTCTCTTGCTCTCTTTAAGCTTGCTTTTCCTTGACCTGCTCCATGCTATTTTTGTGGAATGCTACAGTTTATTATCTTCCACTAGTCTTAATGCTACCACCAATGCACTAAATCTATGTTTGCCATATTTGTCATATTCTTGAGATTCACACTTCCCCACCTACTCTAACTATAAGCTAAAGTGCCTCTATTACATGGGAACAACTTTAGAAGACAAAGATCTCCCGCTGTATTCAGACCCAACAAGAGAAGTCCTGTTTCCTACACTATCAAGCCATTAGGGTTAAGTCGGTTCCAGAAGAGGGAGTGAGAAGATTGTCTTTCCACAACATGCTATCATTCATTTTATGTCTTAGTCTTCTTCAATTACAAAGGACAACAATCAATCAATCATTTAGCAAGGAAAAGATGAATTTGTAAACTAAAACAACCTCTAGGTTCTTTTGTTATCTTTGTGGAAGTAATTTGCATTAGTTAAAGTTTCTTAACGAACAAAAATTGTGTTGATCTTTGCTATGTCATACAGTTCATATTTTTATCTAAAGTTTTTTTTGCTTTAATAAATCATCAGATTATACATAAATATTGAGTCAGAAATGGTTATCTTTAATTAACTATTGAAATTGAAATTGAAAAACAAAACAACCAGTTTCAATTTTTAGAATCTTGATTCTGGTTACGAAGAAGAACCCCAATCTTTTGCTTAAGAAGAACCCCAATCTTCTGCTTAACTATGTAATGAATTCATCTAGTATTAAAGTATGTGTTTGTGTTTTATAGGAGTATTTTACTAAATTTTCTAAAATTTTCACTACCTTCACATCTTTTGCAATAGATGCTGCTCCATAGGCTATAATTATATAAATGATGACTTTGGAAATGTTTAATCATGAAAATTCTAAAAGGAAATGACTAAATACCCCCATGAACTTGTGCTCTCCCTGGATATTTAAAACACATTCTGTTAGTTTCTTTGGTTGTTCTCTATCTAGAGCTAGATAGAATTTTTTTTTTAATTGAACCATTTGGAATTGTGGTAGATAATTGTATTAACCAGGTTTTCTAAGTCTTTTATAGTTTATTATCTTTATTTAACTTTCTAACGATCAATTGTGAGACATGTTTTACATAACTGCAACTTCCCAGGTTTTTCTGGCTTCATTTAATTCAATATAGATAAGATTTACTTCCTACACCATTATATGTATCAGTCAATGGATGGGGGTCAAAAATTTTCTATAAAAATGATTATATGAGTGTTTACAGATTGTTAAAAAATTGTGAATTTTTTTTAACATTCACTACTCCATTTTGCTATTACTGTGCCTAGGTACTTCAGAAGTAGTAGTACATATTTTCATTTCATTTTTGCCATGCCCAAGAAATGACCAGTTAAATGGTGAGAAGCTTCTCTATATTTAGCTGGTCTGGTCCTTGGAAAATAGATATAGTGCATAGAAGGTATTTGGATATATTTCACCTTTGCAACTATAACATACCATTACAACATGGCAGAATTGGTTGGAGCCAGTGTTGTCCAGTGCTACTCAGTAGCATATGGCTAATTTCATAAAGCAGGTGGCACATAAGGACATTAAGGATAATAAGCTATATGTCCATTATTATAAGATAAACTTATTGACATTATTTGGTTTCTGCTACATGTGATTTTCTGAAAAGTGGAGAAAAATAGAATACGTAGTTTTTTAAAGCAAAAGAAAACTGGATAGTTCCATGCATTAAATATGCTAAAGTTAAAACTGTATTCACTATTAGAAACTTTGATAATGATCATTTTATATGCCTGGAAATTTTTGTACCTAATAAAATTTGTACTTATAATAAAGAGAAATTTGTCTTTTAAAAGCCTGTCAGGTCTCTATATTTGATGTTTTTTTGTAAGGCAATGGGGTTAAGTGGTTTGCCCAAGGTCACACAGCTAAGGTAATTATTAAGTGTCTGAGGCCAAATTTGAACTCAGGTACTCCTGACTCCGGGGGGAATCTATGCACTGTGCCACCTAACTGCCCATGAGTCCATTTATTTGAATATATTCTCTATCTATCCTTCCTTCTTTATATATATGCATATATGAATGCTTTTACATGTATATACAGTGACTTCATATACCTCATTTATTGGTTCTTCAACCTAACAATGACAGTAATTGCTACAAGTGTATATTTTGGATTTTTAAATATAAAGTAATGCTGTTAGTCTCCTATTAAAAGTCAATTTCAAATAGACCATAAGTAATGAACTTAATATCAACATTTTATCAATTGAAATACATAAAAATTTTTATCTACTGAGAAATATGGAAAGGTGATACAGTGCATTTTTTTTTTTTATTTTGAAGGGTGTAATTTACCGAAAATGTATGTAGGCATGAAACAAACCCTTTGGAAGTGTTGAATAAAAATTCTCTATTTGTATTACTACTTGCTCTTGATTACCGTGGATTAGCATATTTATGAGGTTCCTTGTAGAGCCTCAGGTTTTAACCCACAAATCAAAGGTTTATATCAGCAAGGGAAATTGATTACACAAAAGTCTATGGCCTATGATATCCCAAAGGTATCTGCCTTTTATACAATTTATGATTATAATGCTACTTTGTAGAAATTACATTCTGTGATCTTTTACTTGGCCTGGTTTTTATACTATGAATTATTAGATGACCAAAAGGGACCTCCTTTCAGGGAGAGATTGACTCAGTGACTCAATCTAGCATTTTCTTCTTGCTTCCAATATAAAACAAATGATAAAGTGAAAAGCATAATTATTGTTGTCACAAATATAACTTATATAAAACATGTGGAAAAACAGTTCTCTTATTACAAAAATCAAAATTGACTACATAGACCAGGATTAGTTAGTCACACAAAAAATACACTACAATTAAATCATTTGTATAGATACTCTACATTTCTGATATTAAACAATAAATCTGAGTAATTCACTGTATCACAGAGTAATGAAAATGAATTTGAAAATAATTCTGTCACCCAGAAAGGAAGAGATGGTAAAAATATTTTGGGAGGGGAATTTCAACTGATGTGACTTCTTTCTTTCAAAATTATTTGGTGGGATAAAAAATAGATCAACAAGAAGCCTTTGCAAATGTCAAAGGCAAAGTGGAGTTGGGTTTTTTTAAAATTTGTTTTGGGGATTTGGTTTTTGAGATTTTAAAAACCTCAGCTGCTCAGTCTTTACAACTTCTTAAGAAGAAACAAGCTTACATGTTAGGACAGACTCTTCTCTATGTCAGAGGCAAAGAGGAAAGGGCACCTCAGTGGTACAACAGATATAATGTAGGCTTGAAGTCAAGAAGACTCATCATCATGAATTCTAATCTGCCCTCAGACACTTACTAGCTGTGTGACCCTGGACATGTCACTTAACGCTCTTTGTCTCAGTTTCCTCAGCTGTAAAATTATCTGGAGAAGGAAATGACAAATTACTCTAGCATGCTTGCCAAGAAAACCCCAATGGGGTCACAAAGAATCAGATATGACCTAAATGACTGAACAATAAGAGGAAAGAACAGTTCACATGAAAGGCAATTAATCATTGTAAATTTGGATTAGATTTGGGAAATTATATGATCTTTAAAAATATCAGGTCATGGGGCAGCTAGGTAGCATAGTGGATGGAGCACTGGCCCTGGAGTCAGGAAGACCTGAGTTCAAATACAGCCTCAGACACTCAATAATTGCCTAGCTGTGTGACCTTGGGCAAATTACTCTTAACCCCATTGCCTTAAATAAATAAATAAATAAATATCAGGTCAGCAAATGATTAGTCATTCTAATATATGAATTGATCGCTATCTGTGAAATCAAGGCAGGCATTTTACCTTGTCTCTATTTCTCATGGATGAATATTATTTTTTTAGTAGTATATAATATGAATTCAGAAAAGCAGTTCCTGGCTCAAAGTCAAGAAGACCTGGGTTCAAGAATCTCTGAAGTACTGACTATGTATTCCTGGACAATTCACTTGACCTTTTAGTGATCCAGAGAACTATTTTAAGTTGCAGAATAATAGCTGATTAACTTTGACATAGGGAGTTCTTTCCAAGATTTCTCTGTATCACTGAAGTAACAGAGCCTCCTGGAGAGGCAGCACACACATACACATACACATAGGCATATATGTATATATACACAAACACTATATAGCTACTATTAGCAAATATCTGAGTAATTACATAAATGCATGTACACACATGTGTATGTGTATGTGTGTGCTGTCTCTCAAGATGTATCACCACCAAAATGATCACTTTGTCTCAGGTCTCTCTCTTCTCTATTTCAGTTTTAAGATTTCAACTTCATGTTTCAAAGTCATAGATCTTAAGCCAGGGGACTAGCTATATCATCCTCCTCCTTAATAGACGCTAAGACTTCCCTATTACCTCTCAGGTCCAATATACACTTCTCTATTTGGCCTAAAATCCTTCAAAGTCCAACTACAACCTACCTTTCCTGTCATATATCACTTCGTCCACTCATTCTACAATTCAGTCAAACTGCAGTTTGTGTTATTCTTCACAGTACCTCACCTCCCTTATTCATACTTTTACCCAAGCTATCACCCATACTTGGGAATTTCTTCTTCACTTCTATCCTGGAGAATTGCAAGTCCCTTCAAAACTATTCAGTTTCTTTTACTTTTTTACTTGACTTCCATAATCAGAGTCTGAGTCTGATATAACATGTGCTATCAACACTGCAAAGTCCAGACTGGCACTTGTGCTAATTTTCACAAGAATTTCTAAAATGTATTTTACAAAAACTGTGTCAATTGGCACAAGAATTCATAACTTTTATTATTTTATTATAATTTCTCCTATTGTCAATGTACTTTAAAAACAAATAATTACAAGCATATATCACTTTACTTTGAAATAATAATTTTCATCCTCCAATCTCAATTCTCTTTGCCTAATGGATTTAAAAAATAATGCATCAATGGATATGCTTTGGCCTTTGAGCAATTTTTGGATTCCTGTCCTTCTAGTATTAAATAAGTGGTGGTTCCTTGACAGTATAATATACATATATGGATAAAACTTCTGGCACCTGACCAATGAGTCACCATGGAACTTTGAGCCACATGTCTGTGTTTCAATATCAATTTTTTTTCATGCGGAAAATTGCAGAGGTGGCACAGCACTGACTCCTTCACAGACCTTCATTGATAAATATCCAAGAAATTTGAATGTATACAGACAACACAGAAAATGCTTATCATCCAAAATCATTGGCAAAGAAAAGAAATCTTGTTTTGGGGAGTTTTCTGGAATATATTTATATTCATGTGCATACCTCTGTATACCTACATACAAACATATATATTCTAAAATAGCATCACTTTTGTTATTTAAAATGAGGTTGTCTTTTTCCCTATGCTTTCTGTATTCTTAGCTCAATTTTCTTTGTGGGGAGGAGTCAGTTACCCTTTAAAAAGTCATAGTGGAGAGCTGGTTACAAAGGAGAGAAAAAGAAAAAAACAACAGAGAATGGCCAACAAGTATGTATGTATGTGTGTGCTTCTTTTGATTAGGGAATATACTCAGGTAATGAATATGCATATGCATGTGTACATATACATATTATATGCATATATCTATATAAATGTATATATAGACATGGTTCTATCTATCTATTGATCTGTTTATCATTTATTATACAGATAGGCCAATAGGGATAAAGACTCTACCTTCCATTTCATTACTTCAGAGAGTGTCATAGCAGATTCCTAAATAGTTGAAAACTAAGGGACTTTCCCCCGGTCACATAACTCCTATGTATCAGGAATAGAACTCAAGCCCAGGTCTTCCTGACTGTGACTCTAGGTCCCTTTCTACTCCAGTGGTTTCAAATTCACTACTGGCAAAATTGGAAAATATTTAACAAATATTTAAACTTTTAAATATTAAATGTTAAAAATATTGTAAGAAATGTACAATACAAGTCCTTACACTGCAGCAGAGATCCATTTCTATTCGGGCTTGGATAGCAGTGCATTCTGACAGTGTGCCTATTGGGTGAATCATGAAATTTCCAAATTCCTGAAGAATCAAAAGGGTGGATGCTTCAGTAAACAATGGAAATGTACACGGTAGGTATAAATGGACTTTAATAACACATTATCACAGTGATCACTTGGGTACAAGAGGAGATATGAAGGACATCACCAAAGATGTGTATGGAGAGCAGAGGCAAAGGTATTCAGCAAGGGCAAAAGAAAACAGGTCAATTTATCATACTATTCTGTGATCCAAACATTCAAAGATCTAGGGGATACATTGGTTGATACTCTATAGAGGATTTTTAGGAAAGTATGAATAAGAATAACACAAAATGAGAATGAATGAGCATAATGCAATCTGCCCTGGTAGATGGAACATCTACATATGAACTCACTAGAGCATACCTATATAGGTATGCTTTACCTCATCCCCATATCCTCTCAGATACACTGATTGATTTAGAGCTGATAGAGAACTAAGAGGGCATATTATCTAATCCTCTTCATTTTCCAGATGAAGGAACTGAGGTCCAGAGAAACTAAGTGATTTGCCTGGGACTTCACAGGTCATCTATAGTAAATTTGAGAGTTAAACCTGAATTCTCTGATTCTAAATGTCACTGAATTATGCTGATTCTCTTACTCTAATCAACTGTTTCTGTGACATAAAACAGCTTTCAAATCTTATCTCCTTTTCACTTTATGGGTACTTTTAATTCAGATCCTCATTACCTCCTTTCTGGCTAATTATAATGGTCTCCTAATTGATCCATCTCCACTCAGCTGTCAAAATCTATACCTGAGGTATAGTTCTAATCACTACCCCCGTATTTGGACAATTTTCTCATTAATATCTGCCTTCCACAATCCTCATTTTCATTCAAAAGTAAGCTCAGATGCCAACTTTCCTAATCCCCCCTATTTTTTATCATTTGCTTTTTCCTTAAATTCTCTTCTATTATATGTATCTGTGAGTAGATTGTATGGTTACAGTAGGTTACACAGGCCTGAAGGCACAACTGTTCAATTCTGTCCTTATAGCCAGGCTATGGCATTGTACACAGTAGGTGCTCAAATAAATTGGATGAATTGAATGCATATGCCCAAACATGAACTCATGCAAACATTATGTGATGCTTATGTGTAATAAATGGCATATCTACTTGCACCAGTAAATGAGATAGCATGGATGACTTCACTCATCCACTCAATGTTCTAAATAACTTTTCCAGCTTTCACTTTCTATGCCCAATTTCAGAGGTGTTTTAATTTTGGTTTAGCTTAAATGGAATATGTTTTCCATTTTTTAATATGTTCTTCTCCAGACTTAATATTGATTTATGTTTTTCACTCCATGTTTGCATTAACTTTTTTGGGCAATAGGTCATAATAAAATAAATCAGGCAACCATATTTAAAATAGCTTTTAAAAAAGCTTTCGAAGTCTTGTGTTAAAGCATGCAAGCTGATTTCCCAATTAATTCCTTAAATGGGGTCCTAAATATTAAAACAAAACTTACTGTAGCTAAGCAGATCATTCCTTTAAGGTTTCTGTTTCCATTTGAGTTATACCATAGGGCACTATTTTAGTTTTGGATTGTACTGTGAATACATGAGAGATAAAATCCAAGGAGACTGCCTATTTAAATCATTTCAAAATTTTCTCTCTTGAATTGTGTCAGAGTTATTTGATATATGTATGGGCCATGTATACTCAAATACTTATGATTCAAAAACATATTTTCAGTGCTAAGTCACTGTACTAACATCATGACAACTATACATATATATATATATATATATATATATATATATATATATATAAACACCTCTCACTGAAAATGCAGAAAATCCTTTCTTTCTTAGGTTAGAAAACCTAAAATATGTAAGTTTATAATTATTTCAAAGTAAAAAAATATCAATTTCTAAAGGAAAAAATAAAGTAACACTTGAATATTGTATAAAAAGCATTTTATTACCTTAATTTTGTATAATAAATATTATACATTTAAGATAAAAACTAGTTCTTATAATAGAAAATTTAAATTATATATATATATATATGATATATTAAAATTATCTAACACTTCTTGAAGTATCTGGTTACATAATCACAAACACATACAATATACCTAAATATCCCATAGTTTTAGAATTCCAGCATTAGAAGGGGAATTCAAAGTCATTTATTTTCATCTATACTAAAGACAGATCGCTCAATAATATCCCTGACAAGTCACTATTCAACCTCTTCCTAAAGACCTCTAGTGATGGGGAACTCTTTACCTTATAAGTCAGCCCATTACATTCTACTTACTTGAAATTTTTCCCTTATCAACCTGAAATTTGCCTTAGCTTTGCCCTCTGGGATCCAATAGAATAAGGGTAATATGAGAAAATCTTTCTAATACTTGAAGACAGCTCTCATTTGCCCCCCTCTTAATGAACTCCCTGATCTATACTCTCTCCCCTTGCCCACAATTCTTCTCTCTTTCAAGGATATATATTATTAATTCCTTTAATTTATGACATAGGCCTGTCTTCCCTACACATTCTGTTCTCCTCTCTCTTAGACATTTTGGTGCATATTATCAATGATTTATCTACAATATAATGATCAGTGCTAAACAATTGTCCTGATATAGTCTAGCCAAGACAGTGGTGCTGAAAGGAATTTATGAGAAAACTTGTTCTACCAATGCACCTCATCATCTTTCCTATGACTTTTATTCTTAGACAATTACCTGTGGAATTGAGAGGTCAAGTATCTTGTCCAAGTTGCATGGTTAGTAAGAGGCAAGATTAAACTCAATTTTTCTCTTACTTTGAGACCAACTCTCCATCTAATTAGTTTGTCATCTGGCCTCTCAATTCTATCAATATAGTCCACGATTCCATCAGTTTCTTTCATTTTTACATCAAGTTGTTGACTCATGGTGGATTTGTCATTCAATTAAAAAATCCCCAAGTATTTTTCACATAAATTCTTGCTCTTTTAAGCCAAGTATAGGAATTTAAATTTATTCCTATAATGTTGCATCATGTACTCAGACTATAATTCTATTTTGTAAATTTATTTCTGGATATTAGGTTATCATTCAACATTTTAATGATCTCTGTTACCTTCAAGTCACACACAAATTTAACAAACATGTCATATATCTTTCAACAAATCACTAACAAACATGTCAAAAAGAACAATGCCATAGTTAGGACCCTCTAGCACTCTACTGGGGAATTCTTTAAAATGGTGCCACAGAGTTCAGACAACTGTAAAGACCAACTATGGACAAAGACAGCCCTATCCAGAGGAAGAAAAACAAAACAAAACAAAACACACACACACCAAAAAAAAAAAAAAACAACCCTTTAGAATCTGATTAACACTTCATATAAAAATTATCCTTTATATATATCTCTTTCCCTTAATCCTAATTCCTTGAACTGAAAATAACTAATCTGTAAACATGTCTATCAAAAATATGTATATACAATGCTAACTTGACTGTTCACCACTGAAGAGAGGGGAGTGGGAAGGGAGGGTGGAAGAAAATTTTGTAGTTTAAAAATATACATGTGCATATGGATGAAAATAAGAAAAAAAAAAGTAAAAAGAAAATGATGCCACAGAAATGATAACTATGGTTTGAGTCTCACCATTTAGTCTATATGAATTCAGAGAACTACATAGTCCACAGCTCTCCATCATAATCAACCAGCATTCCAGAGAGCTAGGACAACTGTATTTGACTGGTTATGGACTATACTGTCCCCACCCAGAGGAAGAAAAACAAAACACAACAAAACACACAGAAAAAAAAAAACCCAAACAACCCTCCAGAATCTGATGAACACTTTATAAAAATTATCTCTTATGTATCTCTCTTAATCCTAATTCCTCATGCCAAAAAAAAATTACTAATCTGTTAAATGCTTATCAAAATATATATGTACAATGCTAACCTATTCCCTGCTGAGGGGTCGGGGGGTGGGAAGGGAGGGTGGAGGAAAATTTTATAACTTGGAAATATCCATGTACAAATGTATGAACATAAATTAAATTAAATTAATATGATAATAAATTAATATAATAAATATAAATATAATACAATGCAAATATATAAAAATATATAAATAAATAAATAAATAAAAATATAAATATAAAATAAATATAAATATAATATTATAAATATAAATATAATAATAAATTAATATAATAAATTAAAATAAATTAAAAATTTTAAAAACTAGAAAAATAATCAACTAGCATGCTGTGAAAGAACCTGTTAAATGTCTAATCAAGTTTTGTTATCAAAATGCAGTATCAGTTTTGAAACCTTGCATATATCTCTCTCTCTGAAAATTCCAGAACTGTAAAATTTCAAAACTAATTGAAATCTTTACCTAAAAACACTTAACTCAAAATATCCTACTGTGAATGACTATTCTTCAGAAATCCACACTAACATTTTTGATGAGAAGCCATTCATAGAATCTGGATAGGTCAAATTTCACTAGGACCTTTCCCTCAAGAATACCACCCAAGAAGGTGGCTTAGCCCTACCTAATCTAAAATTATATTATAATGCATCTTTCCTCAAAACTGTCTGGTATTGGCTAAGAAATACAGTGGTGGACCAGTGGAATAGACTAGGTGCAAAAGCAGGAGACGATTATAGTAAGCTGCTGTTTGATAAACCCAAAGAGTCCAGCAATTGGGATAAAAACTCTTCAATAAAAACTGTGGCCAAAATTGGAAGTTAGTATGGAAGAAACTTAGATTAGACCAACACCTCACACCCTATACCAAGATAAAATCCAAATGGATAGAGGATTTTAACATTAAAAACAATAGTATAAGCAAACTAGAAGATCAAGGACTAGTTTACCTGTCCATAGAAAGGGAAGCAGTTTATGACCAAGGAAGAGATGGAGAACATCAATAAAAATAAACTAGATGATTTCGATTACATTAAATTAAAAAGCTTTTGCACAGACAAAAACCACTGTAACCGAGATCAAAAGAAATGCAATAAACTGGGAAACAATCTTAACACTAATGTTTCTGACAAAGGACTCATTCCTAAAATATACAGAGAACTGAGTCAAACTTTTTTTAAAAAGCCATTCTCCAATTGACAAATGGTCAAAGGATATACAAAGGTAATTTACAGATGAGGAGATCAATGCAAACCATAGTCATATGAAAAATTGCTATAAATCATTGCTTATTAGGGAAATGCAAATTAAAGCTTCTCTGAGGTACCCACTTCACACCTCTCAGACTAGACAATATGACCAGAAAGGATAATAATCATTGTTGGAAGGGTTGTAGGAAATCTAGGACACTATTACATTTTTGGTGGAGCTGTGAACTCATCCAACCTTTCTGGGGAGAAATAAGGAACTAAGGCCAAAGGGCAACAAAAATGTGCATACCCTTTGATTCAACAATACCACTACTGGGTCTATACCCTGAAGAGATGATGAAAAAAGGGTAAAAGCATCACTTGTTCAAAAATATTCATAGCAGCCTTATTTGTTAGCAAAGAATTTGAATTCAAGTAAATGTCCTTCATTTGGGGAATGGCTTAGCAAACTGTGGTATATGTATGTCATGGAACACTATTGTTCTATGAGAAACCAGGAGGGATGGGAATTCAGGGAAGCCTGGAGGGATTTGCATGAACTGATGCTGAGTGAGATGAGAAGAACCAGAAAAACACTGTACACCCTAACAGCAACATTGATGGACTTGCTCATTCCATCACTGCAACAATCAGGGACAATTTGGGGCTCTGCAATCCAGAGAAACAACCGTGGAGCTTGAACAAAGAGCAAGGACTATTACCTTAAATTTAGGGGAAAAAAACCTGATGTCTTATTATCTGATCTTGCTATCTCTTATATTTTATGTTTCTTCCTTAAGGCTATGATTTCTCTCTCATCACATTCAATTTGGATCAATGTATACACCATGGAAACAATGGAAAGATTGGCAAAGTGTCTTCTGTGGGGGGTGGGGGAGGGAAATAAGATTAGGGGAAAAATTGTAAAACTCAAAATAAATAAAATCTTTTTTTAAAAAAAAAGAATACCATCCATATCCAGAGAATGAACTGTAGAGTTTAAACACAGAACAAAGTTTACTATCTTCAATTAAAAAAAAAGGTTTTATGAAATATGTTGCTTTTTCACTCTAATTTTGTTTTTCTTCCTTTTGTTGTGATTCTTCTTTTACAACATGATTAATATAGATCTATGATTTAGCATGGTTATAAATGTACAATCTATTTTGACATTGCTGTCAGGAGGAAGGGGGAGGGAAGGGAGGGAGACAATGTATAACAAAAAAGATTATTGAAAACTACCATTGCATTGTGGTTGGGAAAATAAATGCATTAAATCTTTTAAAAAAACTTTTAAGAACTTCCCCTCAGCAGGAGCAACAAGGAATTAGCTGCAGATACTGGAAAAGAGTGCTGATCAAGTATTTTTTCACTATGTGCCAATAAGTTCCACAAAATTTCTATTTCTCATAGAATATCTCTCTAATAATAGCACTGAAATTTTATTCTTATTCAGCATTCTTCACAAAAAAACAAATTCGTTAAGCACATAACTAGAGAGCCTCTGATAATAGTACTTTTCACTGTATGACGCAAACAAATGAAACACAGGTAACAGATCTGAGGAATCTCATCTTATATCAACTGCCTCATCTTTTGATTCTCCAGATTTCTATAGCATGGCATGTCCTAAGGAACTTCCTTCATGGTTATCAGAGAGACAAAAGAATTCTCTCACACTGATATTACATAAATAGATGAAAAATCTGTCCCTGTCCTTATATTTTCCCTTGGGGAAAGGCGGTAATTACTGTTTTTTCATCCAAGTTGCCAAGTCTGTAGAGTAAATGGTCCTTAAATATATATGATCAAACTCAAAATTCAAAGTTTTTCTTCATCTGCATTACAAAATATAATCACTTAAGCATATAGTCATGAAAAATATGATGAAAGGGTTCATAATTATTGGACTAAAATTATATATATATATATATATATATTATTGTTTCTTGATTTCACTTAAGTAACAAATTCTATTTCAATAATTTCTACAGCCAAAATCAAGTTACATTATATATATCAAAGCCTTTTTATGCCTATGTATGCTGTTTTGTGTACAAAATTGATTGGAAATGGATAATATTGAGGGACGGAAAAAATGCTAAATTTTTAAGAACAATTCCATGATAACATACGTTATATTAACTTTATATTGGTATTGATTTGTACATACTATTATATCAAAATAATATATGACATTTATATATGGTAACAACACATGGTCCTATGTCCAGAAAAATTAAAATTTTATAGAACTTCAAGGTTTGCAAAGTGCTCTACAATATCATCAGATCTTTATAACCACTCTATGCAGCAATTGTTATTAATATCCCTATTTTATAGATGAGGAAATTGAGCCAATAAGAGGTTAAATGATTTGCCCAGAGTCATACAGAGTGTAAGTGTCTGAGGCTGATTTTGAATTAAATCCAGAACTCTGTCCATTGAAGCACATTGCTGCCTCACGTGGCACAATGGTACATGATCATTGTAACCTCCTTCTTTCAAAGAGGACCATTAAGTGAAGCAAAAATTTAAGAAACATATAAATCATCCACTAAAAGTAGTGATGGAGGCACAATTTTTTCAAATTTACAATCACCAAAGTATAATATCCACCTGCTTTATCAAATGTCTCTTAGAAAAAGATATTTCTTATCATTCCTACAATTTGAAATTTCAAAAGCAGGCATTCCTTTGGGACAAATATTTCTGTGTGACTTTGCTTTAGTTGATTTTATACTTGCTCTTCCCCTACATGGCTTATTGCTGATTTATGTGTCTTCCTGTCATAAATCATGAAACAAATTTCAGTACTGGCTTGAGGAGACAATTAAACTCACAGATGCAGATGTCCCCCAACAGGAGGTCAATGTTGTATGAGTAACTTCTTTTTCTATGGCTGTGTAGTTTAGTAAATGAAGAATTATAAATAGTGGGACACCATTTGTGATTTGACAGGGACAATCCTTGGAGGAGTTTTAGAAAAAATATAATTATTATGTGGAAGTATTGAATTTCAGAGCTGTATATATTATTTTTTATTAGTAAACAGATGTCCCATCACTAGGGCCATGTTTCTGTAGTCTACAGTAGAGATTTCCATAAGAAATAAACAAGAAAAAATAATTTTCAGAATTTCTGGGGAGATTCTAGGAAATGAACAATTATAATCACTGTTACCTTTTCTTTTCAGGCAAGGTTTTCATTATTACCATCATTTTCATGACAAAATCAAAACCTATTCTTTTGTAAAAAAAAAAAACCTTCCCCCTTTTAAGTGACCTTAGCTCCCAGCGTCAGAAGGTTGAGAATAAACATTCCTTGCATATAGAAATGATTTTCTATTGTGCACACTTTAATTTCATGTTTTTTCAATAGGATTCAATTCAAACCAAAGCAAAATAACAATGTACAGTAAAAAAAATTATTTAAGAGGGCTTTAGTGTGTTAGATGCATTGGTATTTGAAGAATATCCAATTTTTAGGATATCAAAATCATCAAAATTAAAATATTATTATGTTAGAAATTATTTTTGATACAATTCATGACATTTTTTCTTCTATAAATACAGGTCATAATAGATACATAATGAATATAACAATGACCCATTTATATAATGATTTAAAGATTATAAGGTACTCATCTTATAATAACTATGAATATAAGTATACTTAGATCTATTTTATAGATGATGACCTAGGAGACCACAGAGATTTAATGAATTATCATTGGCCACACAGATAATAAATTTAAAAAATACTTCTCATAAACTATAAAAAATGATTTTTATTGAAAACAATAGCAAAAGATTATAATTTCCATCATTTAAAAGGATACTAGAAAAAAACAAAACAAAACACTGTTCTATTCACAGTCATTACCAGATCTGTCACTAGGGCAAGAAGGCAACTCCAGTTCCACCCCAGAAAAAAATTCTGACACAAAATCCTCCTAATTAGGGAATTATGGAAATTGAGTCAATCACACAGATTCCATCTTATGATTCAATGCAGGAGCTGGCTCATTTCTCTTTCTATTCGATTATGGGCCTAGTCGAATTTGTGTTTTGTGATAAAACTTTTTTCAAGTATAGGAATTATGAGAAAACTTTAATGCATTGTTTGAACTTATTCCTTAATGTCAGGGAAGCTGGATCAACTCTACCTGTGGTTTAAAGTCCATTAAACAAAGACCAGAAGCCCAGGAGAACCAATGACTGATGCAAGTTTTCTCACAATATTACAACTTAAGAAATCTGAATGTCTTATCTAAAAACTGTTCCCATACTGGTCAATAAGTATTGCTTCCTTTATTGATTAGACACATATGAGAGAAGTGGAATACAATTTTCTTTTCTGATTTTGAGGAATTGCAACTGGTCGCTCTCCCCCTCCCAATTTAAAAAGTCCCTAATGCTTCCTCCAGTTCTGGTTTATAACCTGTTAATCGCTTTCTTTTAATGCAGAAAAATCTGTCCCCTCTGTGTTTAGGGTCTAATGACAAGCTGAAGAGAACTGGTCCCAGTTTATGAGGTAGACACATTATTTTATAATAATGTGCTTTATAAATAGGTAAACTTGGAAGGTTAAACCTTTTCTTCTCTAGTCATTTCAATCAATCCACCCACCCTACAAGGTTGGATATTTTTTTAATCTCAGGAAACAAAGAGATTGCATATTATCTTTGTCCCCCTGGAAAATCAGCATAAGTTTTATAAATGGATATTACTTCTAACATGGGGGTAAAGAACAATGGAAAATCAGACTACTCTGAGTTTTCAAACTTGGAACACTGGGAGAATGCATAAACAGGAAATTTATGTTGAGTTTATGATGTCAAAAGCTCAATGTGTTGTTGAAATTGAGGCCTTCAGAAATGGGGGACTACAAAACAGGAGAAATTAGAGCTGGGGATTGATTTGGGAATCATTGGTAGAAAGGCAAAAGACAAAGGAGCAGATGAGATTTACAAGAGAAAGAATATACAGAACAAGAAAAATATAGCTTTGTTTAATGCTCACACTTAGGGGGTAGAAAGAGAGTTCAAAATTTATAAGTATTGCTCTGTAAGAAGAAAAAAAGATGAATTCAGAAAGACTAGCAAAGACTTGTATGAACTGATGCAGAGTGAAGTTAGCAGAAACAATAGGACCATTCATATTTTAATGCAAATATTATAAAAAGAATAATTCTGATGAATCTTCATCAAGGAAATGATCAACTATGATTCCATAATAAATAATAATGACAATAAATAAAATTTATATAACTTATTATATATAAGGTATTATGCAAAGTATTTTACACTTATCTCTGATCCTCCTGAGAGGTAGGTACAATTATTATTTCCATTTCACAGAAGAGGAAACTGAGGCAAATAGAGATTAAATGGCATTGCTAGGATAGTAAGTATCTAAGCTAGTAAGTATCTAAGGTCATATCTAAATGCAGGCTCAGTTCTCTATGCACTTTGTTAAGAATCTTGCCAACCTCATAATAGAGATGATGGATCAAATCCTGATGCTCAGGATGCTCAGAATAAAATACACTTTTGGGGGACATTTAGGCATTTGCTTTGTTTGACTGTGCTTATTTGATTCAATGGTTTTATATTTCTTTCTTTGCTTTACTTTAGCTATATTTATTTTAGGTTTTTGCAAGGCAAATGGGATTAAGTGACTTGCCCAAGGCCACATAGCTAGGTCATTATTAAATATCTGAGGCCGGATTTGAATTCAGGTACTCCTGACTCTAGGGCAGGTGCTCTATCCACTTTGCCACCTAGCCGCCCCTACTTTAGTTATTTTTAATGGGTATTAAAAGATGTGAGGAAGAAAAAAAAATGCTTGACAATTGAAAAAAATTATTTTAAAATGGTATAAGAAGGGGGGAAAAAGGTTAAAATAAAGGTAGAAGCAGGAAAAGAAACAGAAAAATAATATTAAAGAGGTAGAAGGAAAAGCAGGAAAATTAATGGTGACTAAAGCCAAGGGAGAATAAAGTTTTGGTAGTCAATAGAATGAGACATTTTGTTTGAAAATACCAATTAAGTGTGTTTAACTTTCAGTGTGAATGGATTTTATGCCATCCTAGTAACCATTTAAAATTAATAGATTCAGTTAAAGGATGAATATAGTATCTTCTCTCTTTCAAATATTATTTTTCAGTTATGGTAAATCTACAAGAACTTTGAAAATTCATTAATTTTTAATCCTACTTTCTGACATGAAAAAATGCAAAATATTATATATATGCAATCTACACAATTGTTTGCATAAGCATAGATAAATGTATATATATAAAACATTACATACCAATTATATCATTAATGCTTGTCAATAGCTTCAAAATATTTTCTGCACTTAATAAATAACATTTCACTTGACACACATTTTAAAGATTTTATTTTTTGGATTCATGACACTGAATAGGTTTAAAGGTAAGCAATTTCACAAATCAGTTCTGCCTTTCATTTTGAAAATTTAAGTTCTAAACAAATTTTCAAAGGTAGACCATATAAAAATGACAAAAAATCAAACTAAACCAATATATTAATAGACCATAAAAGGAATTAGTATATAGAATTTAATATTAATTGGAAGGTATATAATGTAAAGTTTCACTTAGAAAACTGCTACAACTCTAACTTTTTAAAATTTTATTTATGGTTTCATTATCCTCTAAAATTTATTTTCTTATCATTGTTACTGGCCCATTCTATCTAATGTTTAACTATCTTGAAATTCCATAACTAAATATTTTAATGTTAATTTTTTGTTATCTATTTAAGGTAATGGATTAAGTAACTTGCCCTAGGTCACACAGGTAATTGTTAAGTGTTTGAATCTGGACTTGAACTCAGTTCCTCCTGACTCCAGGGCTCTATCTACTGTGCCACCTAGCTGCCCCGATTATGTAAGCATTTTAAACACAAACACTAGAAAAAAATATGAAAATAATTTACTGGGAATAGATCAAAATCCATGCTTTAGGTTTTAAAATATTTTCTGCCAAGAAAATATTTCAAGATAACACATTTTTCAGAAACACTGTCTAAGTCTCCCAGGAGCTGATACCATTAAATAGAAGCTTCAGATTTGTTGAAATGTTAAGCTAATTATGGAGAGTTTGAGATGACTATGAGACAATCAGTTTGAAATACCCAATTGGTGATATGGGAATGGAATTTAGCAAAGAAAGATATACAGATAGAGAATTAGATTGACCTGTGAACCATCCACATAGATGATAAAACTGAATCTATGGCAGTTGAAATCCCCAAAAGGGTATAGGAAAAAAGAGCAGACCCAGACAAAGTACTGAAGTAAAACATCTGCTTATGGGTTTATTCATGGTTAGAAGATTTTTGAGTATTATAGTGAAATGATCAGATATATGATTTAAGAATATCAATTTGGTAGCTAGGTGAAAGATGGATGAGAGAAAGGAGATATAAAAACAAGGAGACTAGTTATAATAATATTATATTAGGCTACAATACATGGCAAAGAAGAGATTATGCAAAATCAATATAAATAATGTGATTGGAGAAATGTAAGACATGGAGACGAGATGGTTAGGCATATAACAAAAGAGAGAGGGGTATCAAATGTATACTCATTTTGTTCAATTAGTAAATCCATGAATATCAAGAAAATGGTGAGATCTCTTACAAGTTCAATGGAATTCCAGATATAAGGGAGGATGAGAATATACTGTAGATGTCAAGCAGACATGTCAAATAAAAGAATGAAAAAAAGGGATTATATTTTATAATTGATATAGTTCTGATAGGGTTGGAAGTTGGATTGGAAAGTAAGAATATGTTGGCACTGAGTATAGACAACCATTTTGAGAAGTATGACTAAAAAGAAAATGGAAGATAATAGCTTGAAACAATGGCAGCATGTTTGTAGTAATATCAAAATTGGCAATGGCAGCATGTTTGTAGTAATATCAAAATTGGCAGTGATAAAATGAAATTGAAGGTGAAAGAAAGAGAGTGATCAATCTATACTAGTTCCATAAAGAACAGTGGAAAAGGCATGAAGAATACAATGAAAGAGCTGACTTACATTGTCTCAGTTATATATAGGAAACAAAGTACTTTACTGAGAAGGTGAAGAAAGGAGGTGGAGATATAAAAAAAGGAAAAGTTTTGGAATAACTGTTGTGGTAAGATTTTTTTTTAATATGGTGTTTGGGGGAAATTAAAAATAATGACGATAAAGAGAGATGAATAATGTTACTAGGAACAAATATACAAGAGTATCTTTATCAGTACTTTTCTGCTAGAGACATTATTTTTAAATTCTGACAAACACAACTTGCTCTTGGCATCTATGCCTAAAGAAATAGTAGCTTTCAATTATAGTGTATGTATATAATGTAACATCCTAGTTATGATAAAAACTTATGGATATTATTATTAGGATCCAGCTCAGTTCCTATCTTGCTTTTTATACCTTAATCATTATTAGCAATGGTATGTCACCTATTCTCAAATGGAAATTAGAATTGCAAAGTGAAAAATAATTCTTAGCATCATTCTCATAAAAAAATCAAATCTAAATTATGACATCAGTTGCAGATTGACTTAATAGTGAATTACCAAATCCAATTTACTCAGGACCTGGTAATTTAGATTCAATCTAATTTAATTCAATTTAAACTGTGATGTATAAATGTTGATGAGCAACACTATTGCAGAAGAATACAAAGTACTTAAACCCAATGTGTTCTTTCAGTTTTTCAAGTTATTAGCATTGCAGCTACAGTAGTGATTTTTTTCTCCTTTCTGCTGTCAAGATGCAATTGCCAGGCATTAGAAGCCATAAAAAGTAAATGTTAGCAACATAAGATCTCATTCTAGAATTCATGCAAACTAATTCAGTCACATAGTTTTCTACATTCCAGAAATAAAAAAAATCAAAAAAAGCAAAATCTCAAAGAGATTTAATGACAAAATTATAGATATAACTATTCATCGGATAATCCTATCAGGTGATCTCTAGTGACATTTCTCAATAACATTTCAACACTAAAGTTCTGACTAAGTCATACAACCCAATTGTTTATGTTTTCACTGAAGGCTCACATATTTGACAAGAATTCTAAAGTTTAATTTAATTTAGAACTACTTAAAATTCACATTTAACAACTAAAAACCAATAGTTATAAGTAAATAAAAACTGCTGAATGTTTAAAGTTTAGCTGCCATCAAGTAACTATTGAAATATGTTGATTGATGGACATTTAGAGAGCTAAGGGGAAAAATAACTCCTCTTATTGTAGAATTTCCCTAAGACACATAAGGATACTTGTTATTTCATAGACTTAAGACCAAAAAAAGCCAAGAGCAATTTAAAAAAGACAAAGGTACATAAATAGCATCAAAGGGTTGAAAAACTGTGACATTTCCAGTCATTTAACAATACTTCTATTTCCAATTATCCTAAAGTTAACTGCTCAATCAAAATATGTTAACCTTTCTCACTCAATATATAAATTTGTCTTCAAAAAGAAGAGCAACTCCATTGGTTCCTGACAGTAGGAATGCTAGCATTTATTAGAAAAATTCAAGATTTAGTTTTCAACTTAGATCTCTATAGCAATCACTAAAAAGTAGTGGTTACTATGACAGCCTTTTCACCACATGAGTTAAACACTGCCTCTGGGTTCCAAGAAATATCAAAGAAACACTAGCAAAGCATTGGACAATTATTTTTCTTTTCCAATTTTTACATTGTTTTAAATGTAATGAGAAAGAAGCTTTTTAACCTTCTCTCCTTTCATACAACACGAAAGAAGCTTTTTATAAATACTTTATTGGTGTGCTTTGTTTTCACAATACAACTAACATATTAAACCCATATCATGACATGTCTCTTGTAATAAAGTGAAACTTATAATAGAGTGATATGGAACCTTGCCTTTGAAAAAAATCAATAGAAATCTATTTTTCTCCCATCTCTCAATCATTAGGAAAAAATAAAAGATAAATAATTTCTTTGAAACAAATACATGGGCAAGGAAAACATATTCCTTCAAAGGTTGTTTACATTTTGATAGATAGGTTATTGGAATATGTTTGTATATCTCTCTCTAAATATGTGTGTGTGTGTGTCTTTATATGTACATATCTTTTTGAAATCATCCATTTCCTCATTTCTTTTTCTTTTTTTTTTGACAAGGCAATGGGGATAAGTGACTTGCCCAAGGTCACACAGCTAAATAAGTATTAAGTATCTGAGGCCAAATTTGAATTCAGGTCCTCCTGACTCCAGGGCTGGTGCTCTATCCTCTGTGCTACCTAGCTGCCCCTATCTCTTCATTTCTTAAAGCACAGTAGTACTCTATCATATTTATAAACTGCAACATATTCAGTGATTGCTTATTTATTGGAGGAACTGTGGGAAAAAAGGAATATTAACAAATTGTTATCTAGCCTGTCACTGGGCACAATTTCTGGAAAGCAATTATATTATATCCAAAAAGCTCCTAAATAGAGACTGCAGTTTATGCTACTGCTAGTTATATACCCCAAAGAGATAAAAGAAATAATTACATTGTGGTGGCAAAAAGTAGAAATGAAGGATATTATCTGTGTTTAACCTTATCTTTGTCACAAAATATGGGCAAAGTTAGCTATTGATGTTTCAAGAACTAAAGTTCAAAACCAATCAGTATTATATTTAGAACTCTATTTCAATAAGTTTTATGTTCTTTTAAGAAAGGAAGCTCCACAATGTGATAATATAGAAGGATAAAACTGATTTAATTCAAAAGTCAAAGACTACTTCTAAAATTATTTTCCCTAATTTCTTTGACACTTCAACAAATCTATCATTTCAGAAAAATATATATTCCTTTAAACGATGTAGGTTTCCACCCATTCATGCCTTCTCGTCCTGTGTAACTCCATGTACCCCTCTCAACTCTCTACAGGAGGTCCACTTACCCTATCTAGGTAATTTGACATTTCACATATATTTCACATATAATGGAAACACAATTTTTCCATATGCAATCTATTTCTTTTCGATACATCCTCAGTTACTACTCAATCAACTTCCTGTTGTCACAGTCTGGACACCTACCCTCTACATGTACCCAACATTCTAATTTCTATCCTGGGACCTTGGTGAGAATTCACTATATTCACTTCCAGGGGTAAACTAGAACTGTCTCTTTCTCATTTAGAGGCTAATTGTTAAAATTTCTGTTTGATCATTTACACCTCAGAAATCAGTAAATTCTACAAATCAGGGTTTGATTTAATATTTTATTAATTGCCTAGGCTTAAGAAAGTGATGGAGAGAATGTTAAAATAGATTAAATGATAAAGTATGTTGTGTGAACATTTTTTTTTCAAAAAGATTATTATTAAAAATTTACTAGCACACCCCTAACTGATCCAAACATATCAAATAACTCTCCATCCATTTTGTTGTTGACATGCTCCTGCTTCTTAGCATCTACCTTCTATCATAGGCGTATGCTCCTGATTTGGAAACTGAACTTCTAATTGGTGAGGCTCAGACCAATATGCTATTCACCAGTCAGTTGATACCATGTGTCCTAGAAATCTGTCATTTCTTGAAATTCACTATTCCTATGAGTCTGTCCCTCCTGATCGGACCTCTATATGTGTGTTTTCTAAGTTAAGAGCTTTGAGGTCAGAGATTATCTTGCTTGCTTGCTTGCATTCCCTTAAGACTTCAATACAATATTTGCTAAATATTTTAAAAATAGTATTCATTTCTTTAGCTCATGTTTTTCTATTTCTTTTCTACTTCCCTGCTTCTCTAGTATTTCTCTTGGTTGCTAATATAGTGTATGAATTTCATGAATTTTAGAGTGAGATTTTATGTTCTAACACTTTCTCTTTATGGCTTTTAATACCTCACAAATGCATCTTCTCAATTTCATCAGCCTTTTTTCCCATCTCTAGGTTATCTTTAGCTTTAACTCTTCAGAGGCTCTGGGGTTCTAATTATATTTCACAACAAAGCATGTAATTAGTGTAATCTGTCTCTTATTAGACCATATCACAAGTATTCTGTCTTTTGTATCTTCTACTTCTTCACCATTTTTTTTAGCAGAAATCAGTTAATCTCTCCAACTGAAGTGAAGTGACTTGCTCAAAGTGGCAAAACTGGGATTCAAATACATGTTTGTTGATTCTAAATGTGGCCATATTTCTAACACATTACAATATCCACTATATCATCTCTGACAGGCACTTTACAAACCCGTAAGTACTATAAAATGTGAATTATGTGGTTATTTAGTCTCTCCTTGAATAACTTCAATGATGCAGAACTCACTATCTCCTGAGACATTCCATTCCACTTCTGAATAATTCTAATTGGTAGAAGGAAGAAATTCCCTCTCCCAATCTGAAATTTGCCTTGGAATTATAAAAATAGTATACAATGTTTAATTCAATTTATTTCCAAATGTAATAATCCTTCACAGAGATTTTTGAGTCTCTGACCATATCTTCTAATCACAAAATAGCAAAGATGGAAGGGACCTCAAAAGTTACAAAGTTCAAGGACTACTACCAAAAGAATGAATAACATCTGCAAATAACCCAAGTGATCGTTCTGTAGCTGCTGGAAAATCTACAGGGGCAGAAAACTTATTATTTCCTGAGATATAAAGCATTCCACTTTGGGACAATTTAAAATATTAGGAAGTGCTTACTTTTCTTGAGTCAAATCTTCCTTCTTATTCAACACTGATATCAGCTCTGTTCTGCTTTAATATTTTGCAGAACTCAAATTTAAGGATTGGAAGTCATTAAGATTGGGAGTCATCTATTTCAATGCATCTAAAAGAAATCTTACAAGTGATGACTTATCCAAACATTGTGTGAAAAGCTATAATGAGGAAGACTCTACAAGCATTCAAGGTGACCAATTTGATTTGGAATAACCATTCCAGCAGTCGGAAGGGAACTGGGGTCCCCTTCTTTCCCACTCCACACCATCAAGCAGTAGTTGAAAGATACACTAATAATATGTGCTACAATCAGAGGGAGCCATGAACCTTTCCTTTCACAATTAACCTTCACTACATCATTTCTCAATTGCCACCAGATGAAGGATGTCCACTGCCAGCCAGATGATAACTTCTTCATTCCCACCTCTGCTGGAGATGTCCCAAAGCTTCATTCACTCACTATATACTCTTAGTTAAGTAAACTAGAAATGACAATAGAGGCAGAATTGTTTAATGATTGATAGCAATGTGGTCCTAGGTTCCTGTCTATTACTCTGAAGATAAAAATAACAAAAATAAAAACGTCCTAGATGCTATATGGATTGCTATTCAGTTATGCTGACGTAAAAAAAAAGAATTCAGGATCTGGATACTTATCTAGCAAATTTCATTCACCTCCATTGAAATCCTACTCCAGTAAAATTCATTTTCATGTAAAGATAGTCCAATGTTCTTCAAGGCTGATCAGACAATCAGGCAGGAAGTCAATAAGGAAAGACTTAATCATGGGACTTAGAATGAAATGAATTTCCCCTCCAATAGCTAAGTTTGGGGAAAACCATTGCCAGACTATATGTGAAATGATTAATCTTTTGGTCATAAAAACTCTCAAATACTAATACATTACAGAGGGGTTGAAATATATATCAATTAACTATATTATAATATCAGATATTTTTAGTAAGTTTCAACATATCTTTTTAGCCTACCAAGACCTTTTAAAAATAATGATTCTGTCAATACATTAAATTTATAGCCACTCAAATGTGCTAAGCATGACTTGATGATTTCTGTGCCTCAGTCTAAAAGTTTTATATAAACATTGAGAACTGGTTATGAACTGAACTGTTCAGGTCAGTTACAAACTGAAAACAAGGTTACAAAGAAGACCACTAGAGACATTTCAATGGAAAAATAACATTATAAAGCAAGCACATCATGCCATATATTCAAGTCACTGCAATGGGTTTGGGGAATACAAAAAGCTATGAATATATAATTTATTTCATATCTGCCATAATTGTCATATTTTAAAAAATTTTTACTGCTAATTATAATTTGACAAAAACTTTTTTTGCAAAATAGTGGAGCATATCTCTCTTGTCTTTAATAATTACTTCTATTTGTTGAAAGAAAAAAGTGTCTTTTTCACAGTTGAGAAAAATACCTTTTCTACTTTCTTCATATTTTTATTTCTTTTTTAAGTTTAAATCTATTATCTATCAGAAATTCACTGAAGTACATGATTCAAGTTATGAATTTACATGTATTTCACAGCAAATTGTCAAGTAATTCTTCCCAAATACATGTTAGGTAATGAATACTTTACTTTGGTTTTCATTCTGAAGGTTTATCAAAATACTAGTTCTTCTTCACAAGTTGTGTTCTATAGATCCAGGATCATAGAAGTAGAAGAGATCATGAGGGTTCAGCACCTTCATTTACAGATATTTTGTTATTACAAATGAATCTCATTCCAATTTTTTCAGGTTTTATAAATTGATGAATTAATTTTGGTAGCAGCATAATTTTTTCTTACATTTGCTGACCCAAGTATCAGTAAAGAATGCCTAATTACTTGTCTTCCTTTATTTCTGTAGAGTATCCTTTCACTGCTATCTTTTTTAATATGTATCATAAAAGAGCCACTCTGACCCTGTCTTCACCCTGGTATGGACGCTCATTGCTTCACTCACAGACTATTGCAGTAGTCTTCTGAAGGCTGATAGTCCCTGCCTCAATACTCTCCCAAGTTCAGGCCATCCTCTCCTAAGCTAACAAAGTGACCTTTCTGGCTAAATCTGGCCAAGTCATCTTAATCTTCAATAAACTACGGTGTTTCCCCTATTGCCTACAAGATCAAATATAAAATCTTTCGTTGGTATTCTGAGTATTTCATATCCTGCTCTTTCTCCTGATAGACACACTTCTAATCTTCTTATACTTTATGCTTCCATTCACCTCCCACAACATATTCTACAATTCAGTACCATGGCACACTTTTCTATTCCTTAGTTAAGATGCTCGATGTCTAATTCTGCAATTTTCACTGACTGAATCCCATAACTAAAATGTATTTGCTTCTCATATCTCTCTCTTTCTCTCATTTTCTTCAAGTCCCATTAAAATACTATTGTCTACAATTCCTCTTAATCCAAGAGCCTTCCCAATGTTTATCATCTTCAATTTATCCCAGACATAGTTTGTTTATGCATTGCTTGTGTGTCATCTTGCTCATTGAACTGTAAGTTATGAAAGAGAGAGAGAGAGAGAGAGAGAGAGAGAGAGAGAGAGAGAGAGAGAGAATTGAGAATTTGTTTCTGAAAATGCATGCTTTCTGGGAGTTAGGATTGTTTCATTCTTTTTAGTTCTAACCCCAATTCTATCACAGAATCTGAATGTTGTTCAATAAATACTTGCTGCTAATTAACTTATTATCATGGAAGAAAGTCACTGTAATTTCTGTGAAGAGGGATAATTTTGTCTCTTATATGGTGATGCAAAACCTTTGTTTATTTAACTTGGTCAAATGATAATGTTAGGGGCAATCTTGTTTTACTCTATTTTTTTGTTACTAAGTAAAATGCTTTTATTGAGTAAATTGTACTAATATTTACTAAGAAAAATCTAATCTTTCTCTTAGAATAATTTTAACTTTTGAATTTATAAGGCTTTCATCATGTTAAAATAGCTCTTCTATTTCTATACTTTAGACTTCTTTAAAAAGTATAAAAATAAGTACTATGTTAAGGGAAGCCTATATCTAGTGCTGTGATTGTATGGTTATAATTATTAGATTTACTGGAAATTTTTCTAATTATTTTTAAATGCCGAATCATTTGTGTATTCCTAGTATAAATCCAAGTAAGTCATGATGAGCAATCTCTGAAATATTACTCTAGTTATTTGGAAAATCACTTTAATATTCATCAGTGATATTTCTTTATATTTTTCTTTTTCTACCCTTATCCCTTTCTGTTTTCCTTATCTAATTTAGTTATTTCAATCACATTTCTCTCATAAATGCATCTCACTAGGTTGCTTTCTCAATTATTGAAAATAACTTTTTGTAGCATTTTAAAGCATTCAAAGAAATTTATTTTAAAATCAATTGGATTAACTCTCCCCCAAACACGTGGGTACACACACAAACACACACACACACACACACACACACACACACACACACACACACAAACCAGAGTAGTTCATTTCGACTTCATCAACTTCTTTTTCAAAGAATAGGTTTCTTTAAGATCTCAATTTCTTGGGGCAGAGCCAAGATGGAAGCAGGAGAAGAGCCTTTCCTAAGTGCTCTCTCCAAAATATTTCAAAAATCTTAAAATTATGATTCTAACTAAATTTTTGAGAGACAGAACCCACAGAAAGATCCAGTGAGGCAATTCTCCAGCCCAAGGTAACCTGGAAAATAGTGCAAAAACTGTTCTGTTGTGTTAGAGGGGTGGCCCTGCCAGAGTGAAGAAACTTCAGCCTCCCAGGACCAGCCCTAGGGCACCTGGGAGCCTCAGCTCTCCAGAAGCAGTTTCCTGACCTGCACTCCAGGGAGCACTGGGCACAACTTGGAGGATCAGTGGGGAGACCTCTGCCAGAGCAAGCATGAAACCCAGGCCTTCAGGGACATGGCAGCACTCACCATAGTGGTCTTGGCAGCCCAGATCCAGGAAATGGAAGTAGGAGCCAGGAAGCAGAGCCTCCAGGCAGCTGCAACCTGAGTGCTCAGCCCACCAAAGGTAGGGGAGTGGAGGGAGACTTCCAAGCTCTGTTCTCTGTCCCTGGAACAGAACTCTGGGGCTCTGACCAAATTCAGATCCTTATTTGCAGTCTAGCGCCCTCCCCCCCATAGAACAGGGACCCTCCCCTTTCAGCCCCATGGCAGAGGGGTGTTCTTGTGGTCATCCACAGACCAGGAGAGTAGTCAGAGCTTCACACACTGAGATACTTGTGAGGGGTGTCCCAATAATACTCAAAAACTCAGGAAGCACCCCAAAATCAGGCAAAGGCTGGGGAAATGAGTAAACAGAAAAAAAAAAGGGAAACCGGGACACTGACAAGTACTTTGCCTATGATCCCAAGGAGGATCAAAATACTCAATTTCAAGATGAGGAAGTACAAACTTCTGCAGCTAAAGACTCCAAGAAAAATGGAAGTTGGGCTCAGACTATGACAGAGCTCAAAAAAGATTTTGAAAATCAAGAAAAAGGAGATGGAAGAAAAAAATTGGGAAAACAAATGAGAAAGATGCAGGAAAAACATGGAAAAAGAAGTAAGAAGCTTAGTCAAGGAGATCAAAAAAATGCTGAAGAAAATAAAATGTTTAAAACAGCTTAGGTTAAATGAACAAAACAGTTCAAAAAGTTATTGGGGAGAAAAATGCTTTAAAAAGCTGAACTAGCAAAATGAAAAAAGGAGATAAGAAAACTCTCTGAGGAAAACAAATCCTTCAGATGTAGAATGGAGCTAAAGGAAGCTGATGACTTTGAGAGAATTCAAGATACAATACTTCAACACCAAAAGAATGAAAAAATAGAAGAAAACGTGAAATACCTCATTTGAAAAAACAACCGATCTGGAAAAAGGATCCAAGAAAGATAAAAATTATTAGTATATCTGAAAGTCATTATCAGGAAAAGAGCCTTGACTTCATTTTTAAAAAATTTCTACAGGAAAATTGCCCTGATATCCTGTAAGCAGAGGGCAAAATAGAAATTGAGAGAATCAACTGATCTCCTCTGGAAAGAGATCCAAAAAAAAAAAACCCCAGGATTATTATAGCCAAGTTTCAGAACTCCAAAGTCAAAGAGAAAATATTACAAGCAGCCAGATGGACACAATTCAAATATCTTGGAGTTTGTAGCCAGGATCACACAGGACTTAGCAGCAACTATATTAAGGGCTCATCAGGCTTGGAATATAATATTCTGGAAGACAAAAGAGCTTGAAAGGCAACTGAGAATCAACTAGCCAGCAAAACTGAACATCCTCTTCCAAGGGAAAAGATGGACTTTCAATGAACCTGGGGAATTTCAAATGTTCCTGTTGAAATGACCTGAGTTGAACAGAAAGTTTGACCTTCAAATACAGGACTCAGGTGAAGCATAGAGAGTGGAGGAGAAGGGTAAAATATGAGGGACTTAATGATGATGATGAACTGCATGTATTCCTGCATAGAAAAATGATACTGATAATGCTCATATGAACCTTCTCATTCAATGGAGCAGGTAGAAGGAACTTTTATAGATGAAGCACAAGAGAAAGCTGAATTTGAAGGTATAATATATTGTACAAATGGATTAAAAGGGAGTAAGAGAAAGGAGAGGTAGAATAGGCTAAGATATTTCATATAAAAGATTTTTTTTTTTGCAATGAGCTTTTGCAATGATATGGAAGGGGGAAGGTGAGGGGGAATGACGGAACCTTCACTCTCATCAGAAATGGCACAGAGAGGAAACAGCATACACACTCAATAGGTTATGGACATCTAGAGTAAAAATGAGAGAGGGGAACGGGGGAAGGGGAGGGATGTGGGTGATAGAGGAGAGGGTAGATCATAGGAGATAAGAGTCAGACATAACACATTATCTTTTTTATTTTTTTGCAAGGTGCTGGGATTGGGTGCCCTGTCTGGGACCACAGGGCCAGATGCTAGCTGGGTCTCTGGGGTGGTAAATGGGCTTAGGGGCTTCTTGGCCCAGAGCAGGTACTCTGTCCTCTGTGCCACTCAGTTACCCTACAGCATATTTTAGAAGAGGGACAGAGTGAAAGGAGAGAGAAAATATAATATATAGTAGTGGGGAGGAATGGATGGAGGGAATTACAATCATAACTGTGGAAAAATATGGAAGCAACTTCTGTTATAGACATGATAAAGACTGCAATCCACTGGAGACAGAGCTGATGGTATCAGAACACAGACTGAAACACATTTTTTTCTCTTTCTTTTACTTTATTTTTCATGAAGTTCTATATTTTTGTGGGGAAGGGGTATTATGTTTACTCTTAAACAAGAATATTTCAGTAATGTATAAAGAATTGTGAAGTTTGAACAAAGACCAAAGACCTTTAATTAAAAAAATACCCAAACCATTATCTTATTATGTAATTTTGCTATCTCTTATACTTTATTTTTCTTCCTTAAGGATATGATTTCTCTGTCATCACATTCAACTGAGATCAATGTATACCATGTAAACAATGTAAAGATTAAGACTGCCTTCTGTGGGGGCTGAGGGGAGGGAAGCAAGATTAGGGAAAAAAACTATAAAACTCAAAATAGATAAAAAAAATAAATACATAAAATTTAAAAATGATCTCAATTTCTTGTTTTATTAATTAAGGTACTATACAAATTTATTGTTATAAATATAGATTATAGATTGATTAATTTTCTTTGGTGCATTTAAGAATATAGTTTCACTTTTGATTTCTTGATAATATAACTTTTTCAATGTTCTCTTGTTTGATGAACCTATTGTATATAACTCCTGCTTTTTTGAAACTGGCATCTACCATGTTTTATTATCACCTCTTATTTTTTTAATTTTAAAGATTTTATTTATTTTTGAGTTTTACTATTTTCCCCCAATCTTGCTTCCCTTCCCCCATCTCCCACAGAAGACAGTCTGTTAGTCTTTACATTGTTTCCATGGTATACAATGATCTTAAGTTGAATGTGATGACAGCGAAATCCTATCCTTAAGGAAGAAAAATAAAGTATAAGAGATAGCAAAATTACATAATAAGATAACCATTTTTTTTTTCTAAATTAAAGATAATAGTCTCTGATCTTTGTTTAAATTCTACAATTCTTTCTCTGGATACAGATGGTATTCTTGATTGCAGACAGCCCCAAATTGTCCCTGATTGTTGTACTAATGGAATGAACAAGTCCATCAAGGTTGAACATCTCCCCCATGCTGCCATCAGGGTGTACTATGTTTCTCTAGTTCTGCTCATCTTGCTCAGCATCAGTTCATGCAAAACCTTCCATGCTTCCCTGAATTCCCATCCCTCCTGGTTTCTAATAGAACAATAGTGTTCCATGACATACACATACCACAGTTTGTTAAGCCATTCCCCAATTGAAGGACATTTACTTAATTTCCAATTCTTTGCCACCACAAACAGGGCTGCTATGAATATTTTTATACAAGTAACATTTTTACCTTTTTTAATAATCTCTTCAGAGTACCATCTCTTATTTTAATTTACATATTCACTTATTCTTAGGAATGTTTATTCTCTAGAGTAAATTGTTGAGGCTTGCTTCTTAAACATCAGAGCTCATGCTTTTATTTCATCCTTTAATCTATTCATATTGAAATTACAATGTTGCATTTGTGTTTTCTTCCATTAATTTCTTTTAGTTTCAGTTTATCTCTGATTTTTATCTTTTCCTCTTTAAAATAATTATTATTTCCCTGTGATTAGGTTTGCTTGCACTAATTGGAACCTATTTTGTTCTCTCCATGGACTCATGGCATCTTAATTTGTCTAATCCCAAAATCTTTGAATTTACTTAAACTGTTAACTTCACCCTTTTTTCAACACTATTTTACAATTCTTTTCTTTTTGTTAGTTTTTGCAAGGCAAATCCCCAAATCTTTGAATTTACTTAAACTGTAACTTCACCTTTTTTTCAACACTATTTTACAATTCTTTTTTTTTTTTTGTTAGGTTTTGCAAGGCAAATGGAGTTAAGTGGCTTGCCCAAGGCCACACAGCTAGGTAATTATTAAGTGTCTGAGGCCAGATTTGAACTCAGGTACTCTGTACTCCTGACTCCAGGGCCAGTGCTCTATCCAGTGCTCCACTTAGCAGCTCTACAATTCTTTTTTGATTCTTTCTTCTCTCTCTCTCTCTCTCTCTCTCTCTCTCAGATAAGAGAGTGATTTAAAATCCTCCATTCCTACCTTCCCATATTACCCCTTAGGGAATATCTTTTTATGGTTCTGTTTTCCAAGAAGTAGTCATTTACCTTGTCCCTTATCTCTTCCTTTGTCTAGACAATTCTGAATATTTCTCCATTCCTGGCTATATACTATTTGCATTTATGACCATATATTATGACTATTTAGATACCTTATGAAAAGAATAGTTTTTCAGGAAAACAAATACTGAGCTCTATCTTCTCTCCATCAACACATTAATAGATCTGAAATTTTAATCTTTCCTTCTTTTTTACTAATTTTCTTTTTTAGATGTATTTTTCCAAGGAAGATGTCCTTTTTGTTGTGCCTTTCTTCTTGAAATATTAATTTACTAAAGAGATTCTTTGGAGTAAAGTAAAAGTCATGTAGACCCTGAGTCGTGAGGCCTATTCTCTGCCTTCATTTTGACCACATATTTTTCCCAATACCTTTGAACATATGTCCTTCCTACCACTCTAGTTGTCTATACTGGTCATGTTTGCATGAGAAGTTTGGATAGGTGGCAGAATATATATTAATGATCTTGGAATGGGGATGTAGTTGTAGGAAACCTAACACTTTCTGGATGAAAATAATTTAGCAATACCTATTCTCCCCAAACAAAGTCCACTTATGAAGCTGTTTACTTTCCTCTTCTACTTTACCTGTAGGAAAGATTGTGTATTCACACAATTTGGCACCAGACTAGGCTTACACTCCTCCTACTCGTGCTTCCTTTCAATTACTCTCATCTTACTCTTCTATATCTGCCAATATCTAACAAGAAACTGAAAAGATTACTATCTCTGCTAACATCCTGACTGGTTCAGGAGGCATCTCCCCTCTCTTGGAACTTCCCTCTCCTCACTTGAGGGTTCTTTTATATGATATCTGCAAATCTGTACAAACAATCACACATAGACACACACAAACTCATTTCTTAGAGAACATGGTTTTAGTTCATAGGGTACTTTTGTACCTTCTTTCTTTAGTACTGTAAACCCTAAAACTGAAAAAAAACCCTTCAAAAAATATAAATAAAATAAAATGACAGAAATTATAGGTTAGACATTTAAAGTTTTACTCTAAGATCTTACCTCTAACCTATAGGTGGAGGTCAGTAAGGTAATGACCACATGGAACTGGGAGGGGGGAATATTTATGCAAAAAAAAGAATAGGGAAAATTATCCTCTTTTGTGGCCTGACAATTAAGGTTGCACAATATTAAACTGCCCAAATATGCAATACTATCTGATGAATTATTATCTCTTCCTGGCAGAACAAGTCTTCCAGCATCCTGATCATTGTCTTCCTAACTGTGTTATTAACACAAGGAGAGATACCCAGGAGTCTTGAATTCTTTCATAGTGGCAAGGTGACTAATATGTGAAGACTGAATATTCTACAAAGAAGTCAGTCTTTTTACCAAGAACATACTTTGAGAAACTTAATATATTTTGAAGGTACTTAGATTTTTTTGATGGTGCCTCTTTGTTTTTTTTTTTTTTAATTTAAGCCTTGATCAGATTTCTTTTATGGGAATATAATGGAGGTGGGGGCGGGGGGGGGGGTCTTGTCAATGAGCACACAGACTGAAATATGTGCTTTGTTTTTTTGCCTATTGCAAATCCTATTACCCCCTAAGGATGCAACTGGTGATTTTCATTTGAGCAGCAATTTTTTTCCTTACTTCATTTTTCCCCCTTCCTTCCTTTTTTCTTTCCTTTGCTTTTTCCTTCCTTCCTTCCCTTTTTCTTTTCTTCTTCCTACCCCTCCTTCCATCCTTCTCTCCCTCCATCCTCTCCTCTCCTCTCACTATGTTCACATGGGAGTATCATACCCTTACTTGTAAATGCTCTGTCTAAAGAATGTGAATTTTGATACATGAAACCTTGCAATATATCTTAAAGTTTAAGGGCTAGATTTCTTCCTTAAGGGTCAGGCCTTAAATCCAAATAAACCTGACTCTCTTTGTTTAGCCAATAATAGGGTCCAGTCCAAGCCTCACCTGGTCTTCGATGTAAATAGCAGTTGTTTCAATTATGGTCAGATAACCTGAGGTTCTTTCCCTCCTAGATTGATTAATGGGTTATTTATTCATTTGCTAGGTAAAAGAGGTCATTGTTTGCCTCATTTTTTGCCTAATCAGTGAATGAGTGTTGCCTCAGTGAAACAGAGACCTGGGAAAAAATCCTAAAAAAGGTCAAAGTCTCCCACTGTACTCAGGGCCATCTCTAGTCATCCTGATCTGTATTCTGCTACTGAACCCAGAAGAATCTGGAGGAAAGAGAGAGAGGCTGATGACTTTGCATGGCCCTCCCTCACTTAAATCCAATTCACTTGCAAGAATAAGATCACCTTCCTGACATCCTGGTCCTCTCTGAGAATGAAAGACAAACAACTGCAAACCTACTTGGAATCTTAGTGAGTCAGTTTTAAGCAAGAGTAGTTCAAGGAATGAATAAGTATTGAAAAATGTTTATGACTGACTTATTTAATTGACTTATCAGCTTAAAAACTCTGCAGTGAATAACTCAAGCCCTTTCTCTCAAGTAAGGAAGGGAAAATATTTCTATTCTTCAAGGAGAACTTTTCTTTCACTTGTTTGCCATGTGGCCTCAAATAAATGGCACTTTTGTTTCTTCTATCTCTAAAGTGTTTATTCTTACCTGATCGTAGGTGAATGAATTTTGAAGGCAAAATGCCCTTATGAACTCTCTAGTTACTAGAGGTCCAAAAACAGCAGTATCTGAGTTTAGAGAAGCAAAATATAACTGAGGAATGACTTAATGATCTAGCATCTGAGACACTAACCTGCCAGTTGGGGAATGACATTTCAATCAGTTATCACCAAAAGGGAACTTGGTAAGAAGAATACTTTGAAGCTTTGCTCTATATTTGAGCCCTCTCTCCCCAGGGAGTAAGGTAGTAGACGATTTTTTAAAAAAAGTTTTTGATTTGTCTTACCATTAATATCCCTTTGAAAAAGCCCACTGACATTAATTGGATATCAATGATATCAATTGACCAAAATTATATTGGAGCACTCATCACTGAAAATCTTTATTGAGGAAGACACTGGATAAGCTCAAGAGAAAATACTTCCAGGTGCCTAGGATCCTGAGGGGAGACATAGCAGTTACTCTCTGGAGCTATATCCTGCTAGTCTGAGTGCCCATCAGAGTTTAATTTACTAATACAAACAATATCCTTATCTAGTCCAAGAAATGGGAGAAAATTGATTTTCTTACTTTTTGACTGAAGATTATATATACTTGAGTTTCTTTTCTTTAGAGTATGTGTCAGTTGATTGTTTGGTCTCTTTGTTTCTATTGCAAGAAAAACTCAAATGTTGCTTCATAGGAAGAATTAGATTTATTTTTTACCTGTTATTTGAGCTCAGATTTCAGTGTCTCTTGCTTATAAAATATATCATTCCAAACTTCTTTTTTTTTTCTAATTTCTTATAGAGTTGGAACAATCCAGGATTGTTCAAATTAACTTTTCATTATAGTTTAAGGTAATTCTCCTGGTTTTTTAAAAAAAATGAATAATTGGGGGTGGCTAGGTGGTGCAGTGGATAAAGCACCGGCCCTGGAGTCGGGAGTGCCTGGGTTCAAATCCGGACTCAGACACTTAGTAATAATCTAGCTGTGTGGCCTTGGGCAAGCCACTTAACTCCATTTGCCTTGCAAAAAAAACCCCCTAAAATGCATAATTGAGCATTGTACTTTTGAAATTTAACCATGACAGACATGTACCTTAGGATCTCAAGCTTCCTGCCCCCCCCCCTCCACTGAATATTCATGATTCATAGTAATCAGCAGCTTTCACTGGCTTTTTTCAAAACTGTACAGTTTTATTATATAACTTTCTTCATTATTGTATTCAGTCTTTTTAATTAATCAATTTTTTTTTCTGGAAAAATGATCCTTAAAATATCCCTCTTCATCCTGTCTTCAAGGTCATTTGCTTTGGCTTGTAAAGAATTCATATGTTCTTGTTTCTCTTCTGCCAAATGTTGTTCCAGTCTATATTTTTGAGTGCCAAATATTACAGTGGTTCAACTTTTTTTAAAAAATAATCTTCTTATGTATTCTACCCCATCTTATTTATTTATTTTTATGGCTTTGATTTCTAACCTTCTATTCAATAACTTTTTTTTTAAAAGACACTTTTTTATTACTACTTTGAACCATCCTACAGTTTTTTGCTGCTTTTCCACACTTTTCCAATATTGCACTCTTTTCATTATAGATTTTGGTTTGGATTGGAATTCCTTTAAGGATTAAAACTTATTGTATTATGTCTTTGACCTTATCTCTTTCTTTCCTGATCAGTCTTAATGACAGCTTATCTGCTTCATAATTAGGTTTACACCTGATCTTTGACTCTTGTCTTTTTATAATTTTTTCTCATATTCAAATAAATTTTTAAGCTCCCTCCTGCTCTGGGATTGGTGTTATTTTCTCCTACTGGGCACCTAAGCATTTACCTTACATAATTGTTGTGAGGATCAAATGAGATAAAAAGAAAACTGCCTGGTATATTTAATAAATGCTCTCTCTCTCTCTCTCTCTCTCTCTCTCTCTCTCTCTCTCTCTCTCTCTCTCTCTCTCCCCTTTTTCTTTTCTTTTTTTTGGTTTTTGCAAGACAATGGGGCTAAGTGACTTGCCCAAAGTTACACAGCTAAGACTCAGGTTTCCCTAACTCCAGGGCTGGTACTCTATCCATTGCTCCACCTAGTTGACTCTCCCTCTCTCTTTAGCTAAGGAAAATAAAGAATAAAATTTGACCCATATTTGATCGTTCCTTCCCTCTATTCCTTCTTCTCTTCCTTTCTTCCTTTTCCCACCTTTCCTTTCTTTTCTTCCTTCCTTTCTCCCTCCTTTTCTCCTTTCTTTTTTTGTATTACCTTTCTTCCTTTCCCCTTCATTCCCTTTCTCCTTTCCTTATTTCCTCACTTTTCTACTCCCTTCTTTCTCCCCTCCCCCTCTTCTTTCCTCTTTTTTTCCCTTCTCCCTTTTTTTTCTTTCTTCTTTCCTTAAGTGCAGTGGCCTCAATTTGCTCAAGCTAAGGAATATAAAAGAGCAAAATCTTGCCTATGCTCCATCATCTTTAGGTTTTTTTGCCACTTGGCTCTAGCCAAAAAAAAAAACAACCCATCTCCACTCTTGCTAGATTTGTCCTTTCCTCTCTCAATACAGTAGTTATACTTCCTTTAAAACATATTTTTTTGGGGGCAAGATCATTGATTTTCACCTCTTTTAGCTTATAAGAAATTCAGATTATGCGACTTCCATAAAGATCAAGACAAAGGTCAGCACAGTCAAAACATAAAACACAAAGTTTTCCATTGTTTACCCTGGTACATGGTGTTTAGGAAGGCAATAGATGAGGGTGGAATGAGAGCTTTTGAAATTCAGTGGTTTCTTTTCTCCACTGGTATATAGGAAGGATTAATGAGATTCTTCTATTTATATAAAACTTTAATTACTAAAAAAAGATTTTCTTCATGTTTTGAGATTATTGAGGTAAAAAATTATATTAAAAATGTCCTATCCCATCATTCCACTTATCATGTGCCAGTTTACATTTTTTTTTTTGGTAAAGGAAGAGAAATAATAAATGTGTACTTGATGCAAATTGGAGTTGCTAACTCATATAACAGAAGAATTTTCTTAAGCTCATGGGTGGAAGGAATTGTCTTGTTATAATCCTGGTCTCCCCTCAGGTTTTGTGGGTGGAGTTTTCCAATGAGAGAATAGAAAACACTGGGTTAGGCTGCTAGCAGTAATTATCAGATACAGCTAAGCTGAAGGCTTAGACCTGAGGTCCCAGTGCATGAGTTTACAAGTTTGAGGGTAAAAAGTTTGGTAGATGGTAGCCTTGGTCCCCTGAGTAAGGAAAATGAGGCTGAACAGTGGTTAGTCCTAAAGCTTTCAGTTTTTAGCTATGGTCAGATTTTAGTCATTCATTTTTTTTATTTACTTATTTGTAAGTTATATATTACTTTAGGCATTTATGTATTTATTTGTTCATGTATTTGTTTGGTTTTTAAATTTACTTTGTGTAGGGAAGGAAGATAAGCAATAGTCAAGGAAGTATGTGAGAAGCTTGACTTCCTTTTGTCTTTGGATAATGTTGAGCAAGGTAGGTAAGGAATTCCTAGATTTTTTGGTTACTGTATGGGATAGATTAAAAACTGGGGTGAACTCTCTTTTTGGATCTAACTGTTATAGGAAGATAGAAGGCAGCTACTTATGGCAACTCTAGGATTCTGATAACATAGGGGAGACCCAGAATCATTTCAGTAGTTTCCTGGGATAGAAAACAAAAAACCCTATACTCTCTGAACCTGTCTATAGACAATGTTCAATGATGGGTCAAAAACCAGAATATAGGTCAGGAGATGGGGATGTAGAAAAGGACTCCTAAAGCTTTTTCTCCTCCACTATCCCTCAAGCAATAAGAGAAGAGGTGGTGGTGGTAGGAAATATAAGTTGATGTTTGTCAAACGTAACTAGTAGGAGTGTTGATATGAATCTGATAACTATTAGAACATCATTCTATCCTCATTACTAATACATAAAGATAAAGCATTCCAAAGGGATTAGCCTCTAATGTATCTTATAAAATGACAAACAGCAATATCACTAACTATATTCCTCTGAGAGAGATTCAATTCAGCTAAATATCTAAATATTAAACTTATTAAATTTTTCTTTTATTAAAACAAATCATACAGATTTCCCTAGTATATAACATGAATGGTTGGATAGGAAAAGGAACTTAACAGTCAACAACAGAGACTTCAGAATCAATTGGTAATCTATTTACTTTTAAAACATTTGTGCAAAGATTTCTATTGTTTTAAAAAACTACAATTTAATTCTTCTGGTCCCAGCTTCATTAACTTAATGCAGTTAAAAATCATTGATGATTTTGGGATAGCAATTTCAATAAAATGATGAAGGTGAAAATCCAAATGAAAAATGTTTAAAAGAAATTCAAAGGAAAATAATTAAAGGCACCAATTGTAGATTTCTTTCTCTTTAAAATTTTAAAAATATTTATTCTGCTTTTATGGATTACTTTTAAAGCCTCTGATTCATTTCTATGCTAAAGAATTAGTCATGCATTTATAAAATATAAAATATATTTAAACATAGAGAAAACAGTAGTATTGGATGTTCTGAAAAAACTTCTGTATTAAAACTACATAAATAAAATAATAATAATAATGTCAATGAAATAGATATAATATGAGACATCTTTGGGGATAGTTTAATTTTATTATAGTTCTTCTTAGATTAAATATATCATTGCCAAATAAAAATGAGACAAGTTTTCTTTTAAAATTGTTTTTTGTCAATTAATAAAAATATATTTTCTATCTGGCCTACCTTAGGAAATCTCTGAAAATAAAGAACAAAAACACATAGTGAATCAAAACAAAGTTCTCAATCGGTCAGGTCCAACAAATATATTTTAATCTGTACTCGATCCTTCATTTCTCTGAAATGGCTCTGTCAAGTTTAACCAAGAAATAATGTAGATTAAATGAAGGGTAGGATCAAGTGATTCAAGAAAGGTTTATTGGGTTGTTGTTTTTTTTTTCCGAAGGGCAGAGGAGATATGAATGTGTTTGTAGGTAACAAGAAGGAGCCAATAGATAAAGAGAATTTGAAGAATAGAGAGTTGTAAGGGCTGGTGGGTAGTGCAGTAGATAGAGCATTGGTCCTGGAGTCAGGAGTACCTGAGTTCAAATCTGCCCTCAGACAATTAATAATTCCCTAGCGGTGTGGCCTTGGACAAAGCCACTTAACTCCATTGCCTTGCAAAAATCTAAAACAAAAAAAGAATAGAAAGTTGTAGAAAAATAAAAGGGACAACCTTTTAAGAAGATAGAATGAAAAAGAATATTTTTAGATTTATCTTTTCTCAAATTATCAAAAGAAATTCATTTTTCTCCATCCTATTTTCTCTTATAAAAAAAATGAAACCAATTTTAATAAATATGCATAGTTAAGAAAAATTAATTCCATTATGTTCATGTCTAAAAATTGCATTTCAAAATTGCACTTCCTTTGGAAGTATATGTATTGATCAGACTCCATGTCTTTCAAAGTTGACTTTCCAATGTTTTGTTTACATTGCTCTCTAGCTTCTTCTCATTTCATTTTATGTTAGATCATAAACATTTACACATGAATACACACATACACAAGACACACTCACTCAAAATAAAAACTTGAAAATGTCAATTTCCCATTTATTAATCATTTAATTTGCTGCTTTTTGGAATATTTACCCCCTTGTTTCTTTTAACTGTGGGATGACTAGATATGTACAAAATGCAGAAACATATTGCTCTAATTAGAAGAAATCTCTAAATCTACTTTGCAATATTATGGAGACAAATGGGGAAGATGTGAGACTGGAGCTCTGAAAAGAGAGTAGAGATGAACATATGGATCTACAACAGTAAGCAATGAAGTGGCACAGGGAATAATAAGAACTTTGACTTGAAATCAGCAGTACTTGAATTTGAATCCTACCTTACATATTTACTGTCCTGTGAGACTCTAGGCAGATCATTTACATTCTATAACCTATAGTTTTCTATTCTCCATATTTGATAATCCATCTCCAGACTTCATGACTTTCCATGGGTTGTCATGATTAAAGCATTTTCCCTCTTCACTTTGGTCTTGTTGAATCCCCTCACACAAAATTATTTTACATTTACTTTGAAGATTTGTTGCATTTAGTTATCTATTTACAAGTTTGTTTTTTTTCCAGAATGTAAATTCTCTGATGTCAGTATTTCATTTGTTTTGTATCTCCAGAGTTTAGCACTGTTCCTAGCACATTCATGATGCTTAATAATTAAGTAAATAAGCAATAAATAAATAATGAATACAATTACACATTTGTTATAACCAAGTTTCTAAGTGCTTATAGCACTCTTTAATATGAAAGTACTTAATAAAATATTAATATGCTACTTGATAGTGTGTGCCTCACTTCAAACACTAGAGCAATGACCTTGACCTATATTTCATAAACTTGCTAAAAATATTTTGATAACTATATTTTACTGTAACTGGTTTAATTTGTAATTCTCTGAATTTTATTTTATAAATTATTATTCTAAGAAAGGTGTTATCATATTGTCAAAGAGATCCACTGAACCAAAAGGGCTAAGAATCCATGCAATAAAGTACAAAATACACAAAACCATGATGAGAAATGGTCATGAACATTCACAATGATAAACTTTATTAGAGCAATATGTTTCTGCATTTTGTACATATCTAGTCATCAAGCATTTGAGTATATTGTCAAAGAACCACACAATTAAAAGAAACAAGGGGCTACATATTCCAGAAAATAGCAAATTGAAGTATCAATAAATGGGAAATTGACATTCTCAAATTTTTGTTTTGAGATCTAAGTTTAAATTTATGCCATTTACCACATCATCATTCCTTAAGTATTGCCCACAATCATGCATTCTATTTATATCACACTAGGTTTTAATTACGATGTTTTAAGTTTTCATTTATTGTAATCAAGGTTAACTAGGGAGTTGTTGCTAAAAGTTTTTCATTTAAAAATTCATTATAATGCTAATTTAAACTACTTCCACCTTTTCAGACACAGTGACTTTCAAAGTACAAAAGTAATCTCAAAGGTTATAAAAAGTTAGTAAATTGAATTTTATTCTCAATTCCTATTTCTCATATGTATAGTATTTACCCATACTTTGCTATAACTAGAACTTAACTATTTCAAATTGACAATATCTTTGACCCTATAATCTCTTAATTTGCATGAAATTGTACAAGTTCACCTCTGTGTCATGAATATTTTCCAATTAGAATTGGATATGTCTAGAAAATATACTGTCCTCATCTCCATTTAGCTGGTTATTCAAATCATACTTAATAAGATTATTAGGAGACTTTTATAACAATCTATATATCTACTTAAACTCTATCAAATGTCATAAAAGTGTTTCTGTTTTCTTTGAAAACAAATACAATTACACTAGGGATGTCAAGTTAAAAATTAACAAGAACACCATAAAAGTGTTTTACCTTCTTTTGTTTCCCACAATCATTAAAGAATGCTTAAGTTATAACAACCATTGATTTAAGTCTACAGAAATTTGATGGATTATATAGATAAAAATCATCATGATTTATTTTTCACTGTAACATGGAGGAATATACTACGGGTAAAAAGATTGTCTACTAAATCTACTAAAAACTTGTGTTATTGTCATTACACTTAAGTAATACCAACAATTCTCATATAAAAAGCACATTTACATACATATATGCACAATTAAAAATTATAAAAAACAATGATGTACAAAAGATATTATCCTTCAAATTCTGTTCTTAAAGGTGTTCTTTATTTTCCAAAACAGATATCAACTCAATTCAATATGAAAAATATATAGCTCACTAAATAAAGTGATAAGGAATCATAGAAAGTCAATGTAGAAATGTAAAGGACACTTTTAGATCATCTACTTTTAATTTTTATCTTTACAGATGAGAAAATAGATTATTTTTCCCCTAATGTCAAATTGCCAGTTAGTAATAAAACCAAAACTAGAACTGAAGTCTCCCAATTAATGCATTGTATTATTATTCTGAAATATATATTACAGGGAGATCCAAGGCAAAACACTTTTCATTTATTTGATAACTCTCATTGGGTCCCATGAATTGGTTGAAACTAAATAAATGTGCTCACTAACTGATATAATAGGCAATAAATATATAGTCCTTATCATTCCCAGTAAAACAAAAAGGTATGTGAGTGTTTGTGTGTGTGTGTGTGTGTGTGTAAACAATTTACTTTACCAGTGATAGTAGCAGGGTGGCTTAACAAGGCACAATGTGTAAATAGTCAATATGGTAGAGAAGAAGAGGTACTTAGCTTATCTCTCCAATGTTACCCTCCAAACAACTTTAATATGATAGTTCAAATGAAAATCGGAAGTGGCAAAACCAAGAAAGGGTCAGGGTGAGATAGTCTTCTAGCCTCAAACAAATTAGAGACGAGAAAGAAAGATCTGAATGGAGTCTGCTCATAAGCCCATATGGATGTAATATTGATGGTGGGCCTAGGTGTTAGCAACAGAAGCAGCAGCAAATTTGGGAGCTCTTGAACAAGAGATGGTAAAGGGATCTGGAATAAAAATGATTATTATTGAAAGCAATACTACTTTTCAGGGCTCCTTCTTTCTCTTGGTTTAAAGTGTTCCTTCTGGTCTTGAACTGTCATCCAGAAGAATAGATAATAGAGTTGCCAAAAGCTTCTTATCCTGCATTCATAGCTAGCACAATTACAAGACTCAGAGAATCATTAAAGTATTAAAGACTTAGAGAAGCATTAAATGGTAAACATGAATCATTAAAAGGTAAACAAAGAAACCACAAATGGCTAAATTAAGTCAAATGTTTACTTTCCTATATAGGGAAATATCAATATTAGGGAAGTTAGAAGGATTCTACATAAACAGAGATTATAGGAGCAAGTGATTAGGTTGAGCTGATGCAAAAAGAAATGTAAAGGGGAGAAAAAAGGAGGTCCTATAAGAATAGGAAATTAGAAAAAGAACAAATTAAAAATTCCTAATAAAACAACAAAATGGAAATGTTGAAAATCAAATGAGAGATTATTAAGATTGAAATTTTAAAAAATTGAGTTTTTAAAATAAAACTTGTATCTGGTTTTATGAAAAAAGCAATCAAATAGATAAACAATGGATAATTAGGATTTAAAGACAAACAAGAAATTGCCAGGATCAAGAATGAAATGGGTAAAGGCATAATCAATGAAATTAATTAAAATAATTATTATTATGGTTTTTTGGTTCAATTATTTGGTAGAAAAACTGACAATCTGAGTAAAATGGAAGAATAGCTACAAAAATATTAATTGTCCAGATTAAGAAAAAAGGAAATTGACTTAACTAACCCTATCTTAGAAAAACAAATTGAGGAGACTTCCAGGTTTAGCCAAGATGGCAGCATGAATCTATCATGCTCCCAGAACTTTTCATACAAAACATTTAACAAAGCCTCTAAACAGACTTTAAAGCTACCAAACCCACCAAGAAAGAAAATGAAGCAAGTTTTCAACATTAGACATCATGGAGGATCTTGAGTGAAGGTCTGTTTCTTTGAGAGAAAAGAATAATTAAAGTCAACAGGAAAGGCAGTGTGAGAGTCCTCTCCAGAGTACAACCCAGGTCCTGGTAACTAGAAAGCAGGCCAGGAGGGAGGGTCCCATCTCCACACAAAGTCTGAACCTTGGGAACACTGAGGCAACAGAGAGGACTGGGTTGGGAACAAATCAATTGCGTGGGCAGAGCCTGATATAAAGGAAGAAACACATTTCTGCATAGGCAACCTGGGTTGCATAGGCAACATCTTGGCAAGTGATAAACCAGGGAATCAGATTCCAGCACCAGCACCAAAGGCTGTGGATTATATCCTTATACCCCCAGGGGCAGAGTTCAACAATCAAAATGGGCAAAAAAGACAGAAAGAGCTCTAACCTTAGAAAGTTACTATTTAAGATAGAGATGATAAAAATGCCATCCCCAAAGAAGAAAACAATGACAAATTACCTACATGAGAAGTCTCAAAGGAGTTTATGAATTGGGCTCAAATCCCAAACCTCATAGAAGAGCTTAAAAAGATTTTAAAAACCAAAGAAGATAGGAAGAAGAAAAATAGGGGGGCAAAAATGAAAGCTATGCAGAAAAATTATGAAAAATTGAACAAAGAAATAAACTCCTTTAAAAGTAAAAAATGGCCAACTGGAAAAAAGAAGGTAATTCATCTAAAAGCAAAATTAATCAACTGGAAAAGGAATTACAATAGTTAACTGAAGAAAATAAAACCCTAAACATTAGAACTGGACAGATAGAAACTAACAAATCTATGAGACACCAAGATTCCATCAAACAAAATCAAATGACTGAAAAACAACCTGGAAAAATAGATCCAGGAGACATAATTTATGAATTATTGGCCTATCAAAAAGTCTAGATTTAAAAATGAAACTGGAAAATGGCTTTCAGGAAATTATCCTAATATACTAGATCAAGAATACAAAATAGTCCTAGAAAGAATGCAATGAACATCTCCATAAAGAGATCCCACCATAAAAACTCCAAGGAGTACAATAGTCAAATTGCAGAATTCTCAAATAAAGGGAAAAAAATACTGCAAACAGTCAAAAAGAAGCAAGGAAGAGCAATCAGAATTACACAGGACTTTTCAGCTTCAACATTAAAGGATCCCTCAGAGGACCTGGAATATATGTCAAAGGGCAAAAGTCATTGGATTATGACCAAAAATTGCTACATGCAAAATTCAGCACATTCTTTCAGTGGAAAAATGAATATTCAATGAAATAAAGGGCTTTCACTATTTCCTGATAAAAACATTAGAACTGAACAGAAACTTTGATCTTCAAATACAAGACTCAAGAGATGCATGATATGGCTAAATGTAAAGGGTAAGAAAATCAAACACTAAACAAGAACATTAGATTGTATACAACCCTACAAGGGAAGATATCACTAACAACTCTTGAGAATTGTATTTCTTTTAGGATAGTGAAAGGATTGACTATAATTGAAAGAATTGTACCTGGAGGACAGGGATATAGTTCCATATTGAAGACCAAAATGACAATATTATATTTGAGACAAATTACAGTGTATCCAACTGTGGCTGAACAAACCAATATGAGCTCAGAATGCCCTATCATAGGTTGGACACAAATAGTCCAGGTGAATACCTGGGGTGTTTATACTAAATTTATGTATTTCACATTTCTTTTGAACTACTTTAATTCTTCCTTGCTGATTGAATTCAGAACTTTCTCTGATGTGGGCACCCTGTGCCCACAGGGCAGTCCTGTGCCAATGTCTCCCATGCCTTACAATCAACTCTAAAATTCTTAAGAGAAATGTCTAAAATATGTCCCATATTTTAGAGGTTCTATATATAATTAAATCATGACCTTACTTTACTAGATACCTTAGTTAAGAAAGTTCATAGTGGAGGCAGAGGCTAAGAGATTGCTTAGAAGGGTTGTACATAAAAAGGTTAGGAATTGATCTTGCATTAATCAATACTTTAGTTAACAAGGGTTTTAGTACCATGGTTGGGGTGCTAAAGAGACAGAAAGAGCGAGAATGTATCTAATACTTTGGTTGGGGAGGATTGTAGGGCTATGGTGGGAGTAATATAGAGAAAGTGGGAGAGAGTACTTAGGGGAACTGGACATGAACACATCACAAAGAGATTTTGTTTTGCTTGACATTTTGGATACAATTGGAAGGAGTAGGCTTGGGGGCAGGGGGTATAAATGGTCCATGAAATGATTTGACTGTACATGATGTTTTTGGCATGAGGTTTGTGTCCATGGAAGGTACTTGGAAAGGGGGTAAAGTATAAAGTGATTATAATCTGATGTAATTTATGATTCTTGAGAAGAGTATTTCTAAACAGAAGAGGGAAGAGTAAGTAATGACTATGAGGAAATTCTGCTTAATAGGCAATCAATCAATCAATCAATCAATCATCCTTTGAGAATAGCAATTGTATCAGCACAGATAAAAGGAGTATATTTGACAAATGGGTTCTGAGTACAAGAGAGGGTTAACACAATGAAAGTCATAAAAGGAAGGACTATACTAGGCAAAGACTAGGCATTATAAATAAATAACAACAGGTGAAGAGGTACAAAGACCTACTATAGTTTAGGGGGAAAGGGAGGATATGAATATAGAGTAAATCAATTCAATAGATTTGACCCAGAGAGGGAATAACATACATTCCCAATTGGGTTTAAAAATCTTTCCTACCCTAAAGGAAAGGGGAATTAGGAAGGGAAAGAAAGAAGAAGAAGGGACAATGAAGGAACATGATATAGCAAAGGGCAAAGGCCACTGGATTACAACCAAAAAGGGAAGGTGAAAGTAAAAATGAAAGCAAAGTTAAAATTTAAAAGAAAATTTAAAGGTGGAAAGAGAGCAAAACATTGGTGAGGAGGAGAAAGAGGAAAGGAAAGAGAAAAGTATAAACAGAGTAAGACAACATGGAGGGAAATATAGATTTAGTAATCTTAACTATAAATATGAATGGAATGAACTCTCCCATAAAATAGAAGCAGATAGCAAAATATATCAACACCAGAATCCTACAAGATATTGTTTATGAAATACACATTTGAAGCAGAAAGATACACCCAGGATAAAGGTAAAAAGCTGGAATAAAATATACTATAAAATATATCAGATGTAAAAAAAAAATCAAGCGATTCTAAACTCAGACAAAACAAAAGGAAAATAGATCTCATTAAAATAAGGACAGAAATGACATCTTCTTAAAAAGGCATCATAGGTAATGAAGTTATATCATTATTAAACATATATGCACCAAATTATATAGCATCCAAATTCTTAGTGGAGAAGCTGAAAAAATTGCAACAAAACTTTAATAATAGAGATCTCAATCTCTCTCTCATTCAGAATTAGATAAATCTAACTATAAAAAAATAAGGAAATTAAGAAGCTGAATAAAATCTCAGAAAAATTAGCTATGATAGAACTTTGGAGAAAATTGAATGGGGATATACCTTTTTCTCTGAAGTACATGGCACCTATACCAAAATTAACTATATACTAGGATATAAAAACCTTATAATCAAATGCAGAAATAAAAAATGCATGCTTTTCAGATCATGACATATTAAAACTTACATATAATAAAGGACCATGGAAAGACAAACCAAAAGTTAATTGAAAGCTAAATAGCTTAATTTTAAAGAATGAGTGGATCGAACAACAAATCATAGAAATAGTAAACCATTTCATCCAAGAAAATGTTAACAATGAGACATTTACCAAAATTTATTGGAGGCAGTCAAAGCAGTTTTTAGGGAAAATTTTACATCTCTAATCAATTGTAAAAAAAAGAGAGATCAATGAATTGGGTATTCAACTAAAAAGTTAGAAAAAGAATAAATTAAAGATTCCCATTAAAAATCAAATTAGAAATTCTGAAAATCAAAGGAGAGAGATTAATAAAATTTAAAGTAAGAAAATCATTGCTCTAATAAATAAAACTAAGAATTGGTCTTATGAAGTAACCAATAAAATAGATAAATCTTTCATTAATCTGATTTTAAAAAAGAAATTAAATATTTAAACATGAAAAGGGTTAAGTCAACTCCAGTGAGGAGGGAATTAAAGAGATAATTTAGAGCTATTTTACCCAATGTATGCCAATAAATTTGACAGCCTAACTGAAATGGATGAATATTTACAAAAATACAAACCATCCAGATTAACAAAAGAAGAAATAAAATATTTTGATAACCCCATTTCAGAAAAAGAAATAGGAAGAAACCATTAATAAATTCCCTTAGAAAAAGTCTTCAGGTTCAGAAGGATTTACAAGTGAATTTAAGGAAAAATTAATTCCAATTCTACAAAATAGGAGGAGTTCTGCCAAATTCCCTTTTTGACACCAATATGATGCCAATGCCTAAACCATAAAGAATCAAAACACACAAAGAAAATTTACACACCAATCTCCTTACAGAACATTGATGTAAAAATGTTAAATAAAATTTTAACAAAGAATTTCTAGGTTATTATTAGGATAATATACCATGATCATGTAAGATTTATACCAGGTAGGCAGGGATGACTTAATATTAGGAAAACACTCAACATAATTGAATATATCAATAACAAAACCAACAGAATCATATGATTCTCAGTAGATGCTGAAAAAGTCTTTGACAAAATACAATAATCATTCCTATTTAAAACACTAGAGAGTATAGGATTAAATTGAATTTTTCTTAAAATAAAAGCTGTATCAATCTAAAATCATCAACAAATATGATAGATAATGAGGCTAAACTAGGACTATTTACATTAAGATCAAGGGTGAAACAAGGATGCCCATTATCACCATTACTACTCAAGATAGTATGAGAAATGTTAGTTTTAGCAATAAAAGAAGAGAAAAAAAGAAGGAATTAGAACTGGCATTGAGGAAGCAAAATTTTCACTCTTTGCAGATGATTATACTTAGAGAAGACTAGAAAATCTTCTAAAAACTACTTGAAACAATTAACAAGTTCAGCAAAGTAGCAGGATATAAAATAAACCTACAAAAATCATCAGCATTTCTCTACATGAATAATAAACACAAGGGCAAGAGATAAAAAGAGAAATTCCATTTAAAGCAACTGCAGACAACATAAAATACTTGGGAATTTATCTCCCAAGACAGACCCATAAACTGTATGAATATAATTGCAAAATACTTTTCACTCAAATAAAGTCAGAGCAAACCAATTGGAAAAACATCATTTGCTCATGGTTAGACCAGACTAATATAATAAAAATGCCAATTCTTCCCGAATCAAGTTACTTATTCAGTGCTATAAAAATCAAACTACCAAATAACTACTTTAACAGAGCTAGAAAAAAATAGTAACAAAATTCATCTGGAGCAACAAAAGGTCAAGAATATCAAGGGAATTAAATTAATAAAAAATGTAAAGGAAGGTGGTCTAGTTCTACCATATCTAAAACTATACTGTAAAGTTTCAGTCATCAAAACTTGCTGTAGTGATTAAGAAATAGAGTCCTAATTCTTCATACATAAAATGACTAATATATGAATATGTTAAACACAAATGTGCATTTACAACCTTCACTAGACTGTCTGCTGCTGAGGGGAGGTGTAATAAGGGAGGATGGAAGAAAAGTGTGTAACTTATACAATATACAAGCAGATGAATGTTGAAAACCTTTCATAACATGTAATTGCTAAAATAAAATAAAATATCAATCAAGTTAAAAAAAGAAAAAGAAATCATACAAGCCACCAATGAACTCCCTAAGAAAAAGTTCCCAGAACTATATAGATTTAAGAGTGAATTTTAGGAATAATTAAGCACAATACTATATAAACTAAGAATAATTAATTCCCATCTTTATATGTTATTGGAAAATGTTGAAGAGGAATGAACCCAACCAAATCTGTTTTATGTCAAAAGATGGTATTTATAGCTAAACCACGAAAAACAAAAACAGAGCATGAAAGCTATAAACCATTTTCCTTAATGAATATCCATGCAAAAATATTAAATAAAATACAGCCAAGGATATCTCAGCCATATATCACAATGATCAATCACTGTAACCATGTGAGATTTATACTGAGAATGCAAAACTGGTTTAATATTAGGAAATCTATAAACATAATTGAACACAATGAACAAATGATAACAAAAATACCATGATTATGTCAGATGCAGAGAAAATTTTGATAAAATGCAATACCATTCCTATTGAAAATTCTAGAAAGCATAGAAATAGATGGAAACTATCTCAAAATGATAAATATCTATCAAAACCATGAAAAAGCATTATCTGTAAACAAATAAACTTGAAGCCTTTTCAATAAGATCGAGGGTGAAGCAAGGGTGTGCTCTATGAACATTATTCAAGATGATTTTAGAAGTGTTAGCTATTGCAATAAGAAAAGAAAAAGAAATTGAAGGAATTGGAATAGGTATTGAGGAAATAAGAGTTATTATTTATTAAATAAATGGTCAAAAGATATGAAGATTTCAAGAGAAAAAATCAAAACTATCAATTATCACTTGAAAAATGCTACAAAACATTATTGATTAGAGAAATAGAAATGAAAACTCTGAGGTTCCACTTCACACATATCAGACGGGCAGCATGAGAGAAAAGGGAAATGACAAATTATGAAGGGGATGCATAAAAATTGGGACATTAATGCAATCGTAAACAAGTCTAACCATTCTGAAAAAAATTGAAATCAGGCCAAAATGTCTATCATATTGAATATACCCTTTATTCAGAAATACTACTACTAGGTCTGCATCCCAAAGAAGTGAAAGAAAAAGGAAAATACTTATTATTACATAAAGTTTGGCCTCTTTTGTAATAACTTTTTTTGTAGTAATAAAGAATTAGAAAGTAAGAGGAAATCTATTTATTGGATAATGATTGAACAAAATATAGCAAATGATTATGATAGAATCCTCTTCTGCTGTAAGAAGTGATGAGCAATGTGGTTTCAGAAAAAAAACCACAAGCCTTATTTATGAACTCATCTAAAGTGAAGTTGGAGGAACCAGGAAAACACTTGTCACAATAACAGCAATATTGCTGACTGACTTTGAAAGTCTTAGGTATGCTGATCAAGACAATATTCCAAGACAATTCCTAAAGACCCTTGATGAAAAATACTATCCATCTCAATAGAGATAACTAGTAAACAGTGCAGATTAAAGCGTAGTTTTAAATTAAACATTTTTTTGTCTTTGTTTTCTATTACCATGTGGCTAAATAGAAATATATTTTACATGAATTCACATAAATAATCTATTTTATACTGTTATTTTTCCTCAAGGGATGGGAGAGGAAAGGGATGGAATTTTAAAATCAAAATAAAAAATATTTTTACAAGTTATTAGAAAATATTTAATAAAATAATTAAAATATATTAAAATAAAAGGAGCATTAGGTGTTAAGAATTATGATATTTATATACACACTGACAGATTAACATCAAATTTTTTACTATTGGTATATCTAATATGAAAATACTTGCTCAGTAATAAACAAATAGTCATGTTATTAGAGGAACTGAATCCAATAATTTACAACTTTGCAATGGGGGAAACCAAATGGAATAAGGAAATTGGAGTTAGTGACAAGCAGACAATAAGAAGTATATTTCCACATTAAATCTGGACATCTCATATTGCAATATTTATGAAAATAATTGACTAAACAAGATCACACTGAAAACAATTACAAGTTGTATCTCTGAAGCAGAAGTTTAAAAAATTATTTTTAAAAAGCCTGATAAGATTATACAAATTAATCAACATATATTTTCAAAATCAGCAACTTCAGTATAAAAGTAGATATAAACAAGGATGGTGAAATATGCCAGAAGGTTTGCTTAAGTATTAAAAAATGAGAGAAGACAATAAATGACTAGTTACTAAGAAAAGAATTTAAAGGTTGAAGATGGTTACTACCAAAAATACTAAAAATTAAAATTTATCATTTTTAATTAAGAGGAAATAACCCACAAACTTAAGGAATTATTTTTTCAACATATGTATATATTAAAACCACTAACTTATTAAAGTCAAAATCAAAATTCATAAAAAATTTAAGAATAATGAGAAAAAATAGGACACATAAAACATCTCCAACTTGACCTATTTAAATTAGTTGCTTAAAATATATTAACTATTGTCACATAATTCTCAACATGCAGTTCAAGTTTGGGAGATATTCCTACTACATGGTGTGTTCTTCATATGCACCTAGTTGTTAATGATATTATGCTTATTGTAACAAGCCTCAGAACAAAGATCTTCTAAATAAGATGCAGAATTGAATCTATACAAATGAGAAAAAGCCATTGTGAATGAAGAATGCCTGCTGTGCAAATTATGATATACCAATAGTAAAAAATTTGGAGTTAATCTGTCAGTGTGTATATAAACATATGTATTTGTGTAGTGACATATATGTATGCCTGCAATTTTTTAATAGGATACATCATTAAGGAATAATCCATATTAGAATGAATCCTTATTAAAAAGGAAAGCAAAATATTTGGAGAAATTTACATAAATTTTTGGCATAATATCTAATACTGGTGTTAATAAAATGGCTTCATAACAACACAATGGGGGTGTGGCTCACTTTTTTCTTCAATAATATAATCATGTCATTTTCTTTTAGAAAATTATGCTAATTATTTAGGAATTTCTATAAACTTTTTGATTTACATATGAACACTTTACTAATTTTTAAGTTTCTCTTTTTTGTTTATTTTGAGTGATTTCATAAAATTTTCTAATTGTTTGTATGCTTAGTCCATTAACCATCTTTATTGACCCTGTCAGTGTATGCTTTTTCAGAATTTTTTCCTCTGAGGACCATGGGATATGTTTTCTCATTATTATCACTCTTCATTATTTGTTATGTTTTCTAAGTCTCCATTAGTTCTGCATTAATTGGTCATATTCCCTATACTTTGACATCTTCATTTGGATGTTCAAACTTAACATGGCCAATATACTATTCATTTCCCTTTCTACCCCCCCCCCAAAAAAAGCCCCTATACTTTTTAACTTCCCTATTTCTGCTGAGGGCACTACAAAGTTTTTTAATATAGCTGAAGATTTACAACTTGAATGATCTACTATTTACTCTTTCTCCATTCTTATACCTACATCTAATTAGTTATGAAATCTTATCAATTAGTATTCCACAACATTTTTTTCATTCATTCCCTCTAATCACATGGCTATCATCAAACTCTCAGACAAATAAGAAAGCTTTGATTAAGCCCTAAGTGCCAGTCACTAAACTGGGAATATAAAAAACCAAAACAGTTCTTGCCCTCAAGACCAATTTACTGAGGGAGACAATGTGTCTCTGTTTTTATTTGTCTTTGTGTTGTTTTTGTGTGTGCATATGTGTGTGTGTGTGTGTGTGTGTGTGTGTCTGTGTGTGTCTGTGTGTGTACAAGATAGGTACAGTGTGGATGGAAAGCAAATAAAAAAGGGAAAGTACTAATAGACGATGCTGGGATGAGTAGAATAAAGAGAAGAACATAATGCAGGAAATGATATTTGCAATGAATCCTAAAGGAAGTCAGGGTTTCTAACAAGTTAATAAGAGAAGGAAGAACATTTCAGGTTTGAGAAAAAGCAAGTGAAAAGGTCAGAAGGTAAAGCATCCTTTTTTCTGTTTGTTTGTTTTTTTTTTTCTTTTTGCAAGCCAATGGGGTTAAATGGCTTGCCCAAGGCCCCACAGCTAGGTAATTATTAAGTGTTTGAGGCCAGATTTGACTCCAGGGCCCGTGCTCTATCCACTGTACCACCTAGCTGCCCCTTAAAGCATCTTTTGTAAGGAACAAGTGGGTCAGTATGGCTGATCTTACAGTCAGTATAGGGTTGTATTGTGTAAAACTGGGAAGATAGGAGGGGCCAGCCCATGAAGAGTCTGATAGGCAAAAATGAAAGAATTTGTACTTTCTCCTAGAGAAATAGGTTAAGAATGTGATGTACTGGAATACTTCAAGGGTTCCTAATTTATTTTTTCTTGACTCTATTACCCTTTTCCATTTCATTCTATGTATCTGCCAAATGGATGTTCCTAAAATACAGATTTGGTCATGTCATTAACATGCTCAAGAAGCTGCAATTTCTCTCCATTGCTGCTAGAATAAAACACAGATTTATTTGTTGGAAACTTAAAACTCTTTATAATGTGACTGATTGATTTCACTTTATAATACATCACATTCTTTGTATCCCAATCAAACAAAATTATTGGTTATTCTTTGCATATCTCTTGCCTCCCTATCTTTACATAGGCTATGCCACATGTTTGAAATTCTCACCTTCTTTATCTATGCCTCTTGAAATCTTATGCTCCCTTCAAAGCTAAGCTAAAGTGTCAGCTGCTACTTGAGATCTTTTCTGATTCCCTCAATTATTAGTATCTCCCTCCTTCTAAAAACACAAAAACATGATGATCCAAAAAGTTTATTCTGAATGTACTTTTCGATGTACCTTGCCTATGTATACATAAGCTTTCAACAAGCAGGGACTGTCTCATTTTTTCTCTTTAATCAAAGTGTCTTAAATAATTAGCAATTTTAGAATTTGATCTAATCAATGTTTTGTTGCATTAAGATCTAAAAAGCAAATGTTGGGTAGTTTTTTATCTTTAAAGTTAATTTCTCTGTTTTTTAATGAACGGTTTATGTTTGTAAAAGTGCTATAAAGGTTGCTGTAAAAATAAGTGCATTTTTAATATTTCCATTCAACACATACTATCATCTCTTCAAATATATTTCAATATTCTATAAAATTCTATATTTTATTTATCTTTCTTATATTTTCAAGTCATAAATAAAAAAATTAAAGTATCTTAAAGTTATTGTATAACTAGTGATTTCTTTTTCCCATTGCTATATTTTCATTTATACATTCAGACCTTATGCCACTTGGAACATAAACATTTAATAATATTGTTCTGTGGATTATATTGCCTTTAGCTAATAATGTATGGTTTCCCTAATTATTTCTATTGACATGAGGTTTTTTTAAATTTTATACCTTCTCAGATAGCATAATTGCAACTGTTGTTTAATTTGAGTCACCTGAAAAAGTAAACAATAATGCAGCTTTTCCTGCAGCAAATTTTGTGGTTTTGTTTTCTTATGAATTTCACTGCTGTTGACTGCATAGCAAAACAGATTTAGGAAGATCTGAGTACAGTTCAGACTCTGATCCACCTTAAAGGTTAAACAGTGAACAAGTCACTTAACCGATAGTGTGCTTCAGACAGCTCCCTACAACTATACACATCAGAGATACCCTTCACATTAAAAGCCCAGGACTCATCCCATCCCATGAATTCTGCCATTCTCTTTCATCTTAATTGAAAATTTAATTCATTCATATTCCAGATTACAACTAGTAGATGTATGCAGTTCTCATTAACTTCTTTTTGACTCTTTTAATACTCTTCTTTTAAATCTATACCTTGTGTTTCTGATTAATTTTCCTATCCTTCACATATTTGTAAGCTGTTGATTTTTTAATTTGAGTAATATTTATTTGTAGTATCCCTCTTCAAGAAGTATTCATTGGGGGGTAGGTGATGCCGTGGATAGAGGACCAGCCCTGGAGTCAAGGAGTATCTGAATCCAAATCTTGCCTCAGACACTTTAATAATTACCTAGCTGTGTGGCCTTGGGCAAGTTACTTAACCCCATTTGCCTTGCAAAAACCTAAAACAAAAGTATTCATTGAATTTGGATGTACTGTCATGTGATTTTCAGAATTTGGGGTCTTTTATATTTTATAAAGGTATTCTTATTTCTTCTTTGCTTAAATTAAAAAAAAACTGCATTTCTCCACATTTCTAATCACATAACACCAGAAGGCAAGTTTCTAAAGATCATAATTCTAGCACAGAAGCAAAATAAATTGATGATTGAAAATGTCAATTATGCTTATAGACTGTCACTAATAGTAGAAAATCTTATACTTTACTTTGCTGATTTTGAAAATTTTAGAAGATAATGATGGAAATATTAGCTAATATTTATATAATACCTTGTGATTTAAGAAGTGCTTTACATATGATGTCTATCTGATATGCATGGGCTAGAAAGATAATGCTCTTCTGTATCTGACTAACAAAAAGATGGAATAGCTGGTGAATCTTGGGGGGGAAGTAAGATGTTAACTCAAAACTTTGTTATAGATAATAGCAAATTTAGTCAAACATATGACAGATTTTAAAATGCAAAGATAGGAGAAATACATAGAATCCTATCATGCTGTGGTAGGACAGCTCAAGAGAGATTTCCAAGGATCTTAAGGAAGAACATTTTAAAATAAAAACACAAATTATTACAATGAGGAAGAAAAAAGAAGAGCTACAAAAGCCAATGAGGCTGCATAAATAAAGCATATACACAAGGAAAGTAGAGACAGGTAAGTCATAGTAAATTCAAATGAGTAATAGCAACAGAAAAGCTAAAATATGAGTACACTGAAGTCTTTTAATAAGATAAAAACACAAAAATGCTATGTGGGACATAAAAAGTGGCACAAAGAAAAGATATGAACCTGGTTTGTGTTTGATTATAAGATAAAGAATGATGGAAGGAAGATGAAACTACTTCGCAACTATTTTGCCTTTTTTCTCCAACCAATCAGAATAAACAAAAATATTTGAGGAAACTAAAATCAAAATGAGGAATTGGTAAATAATTACTCAAATGATTTCAGTTCAAGTCACTTGTTCTGAGAAAACTTTACCCAAGGTACTAAAAAAAAAGCTTGTAAGTATGATTACTGGGTCTTGGCCATGACAATTGTGAAAAAATGGAGGAATGAAAGAAGTACCACAAGACTGATTGATGACTGGCAAAATTGTACTAATTTTCACTCAATAATTGGGAAGGTTCCATGGAAATGCCAACATATTTAAGGAATCTGGCATTCAGGTCAAGGGCCCTCCTATGGCATAAGGGGGGGAGGTTTCTTGGGTCAGTGCTCTGATTAGATCCTTCACAATATATCTCAGAGTCTCTTTGATTAAAAAAGTGTAGTATAAGTATTACAATTTTAAATTTTATAGTCTCAGTTAATTGGGTTTTCCCTACCAGAAGTCATGAAATAAGTCATTGATCCAGAAGTTGTTTGTGATACTGTGGTAGGACAAACAATCATCTTGTTGTTCAGAGATACAGTTATATATGCCAAAGAAAGCTACGTCATCCTGCTTTTTATTAACTAAAACAATCTCCTTGATAATGGCTATCATCAAAAAATAAGGAAATTTGATTTTCAGAAAATTCAAAAATAGAAGGATAAATGCCAAATTGCATGAATTTATTAAACCTCCTCAGTGTAACATATAGATAGTATTATTTAAAATCAAGTTTATAATAATTATTATTATAATACTGATAATAGACATGACAGTCTCAATTTTGAAAAGAGTTAATTTCATATGTCCCATAAAAGTACCCTATATTTATCACCACCATAAACAATAAATATCATATACCTTTTAACTACTTCGGATTCCCTAATTGCCTCTCTCCACTCATTTGGAATTACTGGAAGTTTGAGTTTAGAACAAAATCATCAGCCAAGTTCATTCTACTTTATTTTGCTTCTACATATATGGTATGGGTACCAGATAATGGAAAGCTGTGACTACTAGGTTCATTCTTGACAAGAGAATGTCTTCCTTATCAAAATGACACCATTATGTACCATATTATTGATACTAAAAGTCATCTACAAGAAAATATTTAGGTTCAAATATAACAAAAGGAAAGAAAAAAATGTAGTTACTGCAGCTATTCCTTGATTAAATTACATTATTGGCTTTATAACAATATGTTGTCAAATAGACAACTAGCAATGATTATGTAAATACATAATCTGCTTAACAATGGTCTTAAGTTGAAAAAATAAATTGGATATAACTTGATTTTTCTGAATTGTTTTAATTTATTAAATGTGAATTCATAGCTCATATGTCATACCCCTTTAAAGATCAAATTTTCTTTTTTTGTCATTTAAAACCATTCTTATGCTTTTACATTTTACTCATTTTTTAAAAAAAGATATTGTTGTTGAAAGGCACATGAAAGACTCTTAAAATGTTTTCATTTTAATCATTATTTAAGGCATACAGCATTATATCTTAAAAGATTTTAAATGGGAAAGAAAAGATATCTTATAAAGCATCAGCTCAGACAAAAGAAAATGCTCTAATCTGAAACAGGACAAAAACCAAGCACATAATTTGATAACACACTTTGAAGCTTGTAACAATCAAAGAAAAATTATTTTAAATGATTTTAATGTCAGCTTTGCATTCTTAGTAAATTAAGCCACATCTCAGAAGTAAACAAAATATTCAACTAGTGCAACCAGTGTTGAGGGGGCAGAGTAAAACAAGTAACAAAAAAGGCAATCTGATACAGGTTAACGTTTATGTAACTTCCCTATAACTCTTTCATATGGGCACTAAATAAAAGCCAAAGGGAATGGATTAAAAAGATGTGGATCAAATCTTCCTCTCCCATCAAAGAAAGAAAAAAACCTATATCTACAGCAGATCAGAGTAAGTTTCTTTCAATTCTTCAGGGTGTCTCTTCTGGATTTGAATTGAGAAGTGGATTTATTACTTTGTAAATAATACCACCACAATTGATTTTTACACCTCCTTACACCCACAGATGAATAGAGTTTATCAAAGTATTTTCTAAATAAATTCATTTTAGAGTTTATATCAATAGAATCAGAATGAAGTGATATTAGTTTTTAAAACCTAATTTATTAAATGCGAATTTGGAGTTTGGTCATAAGTCATCCACCTTCCTAAAAATCTAATTTTCTCTCTTTTTATAATTTAAAACCATTTTTATGCCTTCATAAAGTTTTTCTCATTGTTTAAAAAGATATTGTTGATGAAAGGGACATCAAAGACTTGATTAAAAGCTACTTTCATCTAAAGTTATAACACAGAATTTCAAATTATTTCTATTCTGACAATAGAAAAAATATACCATACAAGGTCTTTTCCATACCTCATTCTCATTTGTGTCATTTTAAATATATATATATATATATATATATATATATTTTCAAAATATGTAATATGCATAGTCCATGTAGCAAAAAAAACCCTTCTCATTGTTGCTTCATGTATTCATTTGGTCAGTCAACAAGCATTTCTTAGGTGTTCAGCTTTTCTTTAATAGATGCCGAGAGTACAAAGATGAAAATGAGATCTCTCTGCTTTTAAAAAGCTTACATTTTAGAGAGGGGAAGAGGAGAGGACAACATGTACACATAACTGCATACATAAAATGAATACAGTGGATTTTTAAAATTTTTTATAAGGGGAGATATTTTGGCTGGAGGGGATCAGGAAAGGGCACATGTAGAAGTTAGCAGCTGATTTACGTTTTGATGGGGGGGGAAAGGTCAACAGGACAACTCTATTCTAAGTAACATAAGTTAGGGCAAAGCTTTTTTGAAATCCATTTTGTGCCAAATACTATATAAGGTGCTGGGGATAAAAATGCAAAGCATTGAGTTCAGAATAAAATCATAAGCCAAGTTCATTCTACTTTTGTTTTGCTTCTACATATATGATAAGGGTACCAGATAATGGAAAGCTGTGACTACTTGGTTCATTCTTGACAAGAAAATGTCTTCCTTATCAAAATGTAACCATTATGTACCATATTATTAACACTAAAAACCATCTACTAGAAAATATTTAGGTTCAAATATAACAAAAGGAAAGAAAAAATGTTACTGCATCTATTCTTTGATTAAACTACATTATTAGCTCTACAACAATGTGTTGTCAAATAGACAACTAACAATGATTATGTAAATACATATTCAGCTTAACAATGGTCTTGATTTTTGTGTAACTTTTATGCAACTCAAAAACTGAAATCCTATTGAGTCACAAAAGATTTTATTTAAAAATATCATTCAGTTTTAGATATAAATGGTACAAATTGGTTCAGAATGAAATGTACATAACTTGGAGAATAATTTACACAATATGCAAAATGTGGCAAACAACTTCAAAAGAATTAAGGAGTTAGAGTAGTGTATTAAGAAACTATAATTTCAAAAGGCTAATAATGAAACATTCTACTAATTTTTTTGTGAGAGAATTGAAGGATTCAGAATATATAATTAGATACACATACACACATGCAGAAACTTGTTTTAATAGTGTTTTGTTTTGTTTTATTTTTGTTCCTCCTAGGAGAAGGGGAACTTGTAGAAGGAAGGAAACATGTAAATATGTATATACATGTAAATTATTAGAATTTAGGCTCAATATGACAAATTGCTACACAGTAGCCAAGGAAGTTGATACTAGTATCTTAGCGCACATGCAAAAACTTTCAGCAGCTGGCAGTCATTCTGACCTCAGTAGGAGTAAGATGAGATCCAGAAATGTCCTGTTAATTTTAGGGTATCCTATTTTAGAAAGGAGATTAATAGGTTGGAGTTGACACATTAATATAATTTGAAAGAAATTATATATATATATATATATATATATATATATACAGAGAGAGAGAGAGAGAGAGAGAGAGAGAGAGAGAGAGAGAGAGAGAGAGAGAGAGAGAGAGAGATAAAGAAAAGATGACTTGGGGAGACAAGCTACATATCTTCATATATTTAAAAGGCTCTCTATATAGAAGAGAGATTAGATTTGTGTAAGCATGTGAGATCAGGAAAGGGACTTCTTCAAGCAAAACAAACTAGCTAATTACTAGGAAAGGAGTTGGTGATTTCAATTTACCCTAAGAGGCTGGAGTATTTATTAAGTTGAATCTAATATGATGATATTCAATAGGACTCAAGGCAAACTCTATACTTAGATTCAAAAATAAATTTTACAAGTCTGATATAGAAGAAGTATGACTAAACAATAAGTTTCTGTTGTTGTTTTTTTCTTATAAAAAAGATCCTGAGGGGCAGCTAGGTGGCACAGTGGATAAAGCACCAGCCCTGGAGTCAGGAGTACCTGGGTTCAAATCTGGTCTCAGACACTTAATAATTACCTAGCTGTGTGGCCTTGGGCAAGCTACTTAACACCATTTGCCTTGCAAAAAAAACCCCCTAAAAAAAACCCTAAAAAAAAAGATCTTGGAATTTTAGTGAATTAAAAACTCGGCCATTAGTGCAATAATCAGGCACAATATGTTATTTTTCTTCCTTAAGGATATGATTTCTCTCTCATTACATTCAACTTAGACCAATGTATACCATGGAAAAATGTAAAGACTAAGAGACTGCCTTCTATGGGGAGTGTGTGGGGGGGGGAAGCAAGATTAGGGGGAAAAATTGTAAAAAAAAATTCAAAAGTAAAAAATTCAATTAAAAAACTCAGGAAAAGTCAGTAGTATGATACAGTAGCTAAAACACTGATGAGATCTTAAGTTTTATTAAGAATATCTACTGAAATAATTTACAGTAATAATGTTGAAACAGTCTCTCTGTATTTTGCCTTTGCCAGACCACTGCCAGACTATATTCAATTGTGGCTACATAACTTATTAAGGCTATTGACATTGACCTCAATGATATGACTTTTCTTTTGTTGGCCAGATGACTGCTTCAGTTAAGTAAACAAATAAATAAATTCTCATAGTGACCAAGACTTTTTTAAAAAATCTCAAAAAGATTTAAAGAATAAAAATGTTCCAATATCCTTGAGAAAAGCAAAAAAAACCCCCTCAAATTAGAAAATATAGGCACTCATATTATTTCTATAATGGGGAATATATAAAAATTAGATGAACAGAGGCAAAAAATACAATTGATATGTCTGATAATTACATAAGATGGGCAAACCAGAACTTTTTTATAATATATGCATTGGTGAATATTAATACATTTCCTAAACCTCTTAATACAATATTTAGAACACTGCGGTTATAAAAACCCACAGATATAAAATAAACACAATTACATAATTATGCATAATTTAAAAATAATAGAGAAAAAGATTGCTTTGTAAGAATTTTATTTAATTTTAAAAACAATTCACAATCCCACTATTTGTTAATGTTTAGGAAAAATTATAATTTAGGTGCCACCATTAAGTTTTCTCTTTATTCCACTTCCAAAGTCCAATCTACTGTCACAACTTTTCAATCTACCTTCATAAAATCACTCTTAATAAAAGTCATTCTATCTGCTGATACTAGTCATTCCTGCTTAGAATTCCCTACTTCCTACCACCTTCTTGCTTTTCTGCAGATCTCTGCTCAAATCCCATTTTCAATATGAAGTCTTTTAGATCTCTCTTAATGCTCCTCTCCTTTTTTTGTGAAGATTTCCAATTTATCCTGAATATACTTCGATTGTCCATAGCTCCTTGTATATTATCTCCCTCGTTAAATTTGAGTTTTTTGAGATCTGGGACCGCTTTTTGTAGGTTTGGGTTTTTTTTTTTTTGGTCTTTCTCTGTTTAACTAGCACTTAGCACAATTCTGGATACATAGAACACACTTAATAAATGCTTGCTAACTTAATTTCTGAGAGATATTATCAAAGAAAGCAGACAGTAAGTGAATCACATTTTTTATCTTTCTGATAAAATATCAGAAAGTATTAAAAAACAAAGGGTAGCAAATAAAAAAGAATGAAACTGAATTGTAGTATGTGTAATTTGAATTTCAACAAGATATTCTTCAAAACTTATCATGGACATTATGAAATTTCAGTATGATTGTGTTATACTTCTGTTTAAGAACATCCTGTGAGCTCCCTGTGGTCTCTGGTTTGAAATATTCATTTGTCAGCACTATTTTCAAGATCCTGTCCTATTTGACTCTAAAATACCTTACAAGGTTTCTTTTTCAAACTACCCCCCCCCCCAGCTCCTCTTCTATTCCACCTTCCTTCTAGGCTAGGTCACAAGCTCTTCTGTAATAAAACATGCTATTTGTTGATTCTAAACATTTATGCTAGCTGCTTAGATGCTTGGATTTCATTCCTTCTTCATCTATGCTTTTTGGAATCCTTATCTGTCAAGTGTGATCCAGTATTCTTCCTTAAAAACCCAGTTGTTAGTATATTCTACCTCCAGAAATTACCTAGTATTTACTTGTGTGCACAATATAACTTCCCAGTAGAATTTCAGTTATAAGAGAGCATGATATTTCCTAGTGCCTATCACAGTCCCTTACATGAACATTTACTAGTCAATTAGTCAATTAATGAACAAGTATTTACTATCTTTCTAGTTAGATCTAGTGACATAAACAAAGGCACAATATAGTCCTTACTCTCAAAAATCTCACAATCTAAAGGACAGCATTCAAAAATTATATATATTATATATATATATATATGTGTGTGTGTGTGTGTGTATTTATACATATATGTGTATGTGAATATTTATGTGTATGCTTGTGTGTGAATACAGACTAAGTTACCCAGAATTTTCAGGTGAATACCTTATGGAAGGAATGGTAAAATGTCTGTAGTCTTTGGATTACAGAGAACATAAGTGGGGGGAGAGGAGGTAAGGAGCAAAAGCACTGGATAGTGAAGAAAGATCTAGGTTATGGAGGACTTTAAAAGTCAAGCAGAGGATTTTATATTTGATACTGGAGACAACAGAGAGCCAATGAAGTTGACTAAATGAGTGGGAGTATGTGTGACATAGACAAACTTAACACTTTAGAATTATTAATTTGACAGCTAAATAGAAAAAAAAATAGAGGCAGGACAGAACTGAAGCTGAGAATCCAAACCATAGGCTAAAGCAAAGAGCATATACAAAATATTATGAAGACAGATAAAATAGAAATTCAATTATAAATGGGACAAGAATAAACAAATGAAATTGACACCAAGACAAGTTGGGGTGATTGGGAGGATGGTGGTACCCTGCACTTCGAATAGGGAAACTGGGTAAAAAGGAGGGATTTTGGGAGAAGCAATTTTAGCTTTAATATGTCTATAAGATATCTAGTTCAAAATGTCTAATGAGCAGTTCAATAAGAATCTGAAGTTCAGGAGAAAGGCTAGCACTGAACAAATAAAACTGATTTCCATCTAAATAGAAATCATAGTTGAAACTATGGGAGTTGATATCAGCTTGCTATTTATTTTACTAAATAAAATGTAAAAAGGAGGAAGAGAAGAGCAGCTAGAGCAGAAAAGCAAAATTGAATTTCTGGAGGGATTAAATGAGCATTTCTAGAGCATAAGAAGAGATGCTATACTTATTTATGATTTCAATCCATGGTCCCTTGAACATGTAAAACTCATATTAACATATCAATAACCTATAGGCATCTCAGAAATTTGAAATAGGAAGGAACTTCAGGACCCATACTTAAAGAAACTCTACCACATAATACTCCAAGGCGGCAATTAACCTATTGATGACATCAAAAGAGAAGGGAATACACTATTTCCCATTGCAGTCCATTCTAAGTATAGGTGATTTTAAAGATCTCAAGCTCAACCTGTCCAGTATGGAGTTCATCTTCCCAAACTTACTCTCACTCCAGAGTCCTTTTTTTCCATTGAGGAACACATACCTTTCCAATATAATTTATCATATTCACTAACCTTAGGAAAGTTAAAATTTAACCATCTTGTCTCTTTTTTGGAGAATGTAAATAAAGTTTTCTCCTTGTCTTTTCATAGTATATGAACTAATTTAATATTAAAATTCTTTTACCTACTGAATTTTCATTTCAAAGAGAACTCATCTCTGGATATCTCAAGAATCATGTATAGGAAATATTTTTATTAAAGCTATTTCCAGTGAGCCTGAGCTTATCTTTACAAAATAAGTTACCCATAAGTGTATGTTGTTTTGCTTTTTTTGCATATTTCATATTTGCATATTTTGCATATTTCACCCATTTTGCTTGCTTGTTTCTTAATTCAGTTCCTCTGCTGATTATCCTACAAACTTTTCCTCCATGAAACTTTATTGTTGAAACCATATATCTTGTTGTTTTGAAGTGATTAGGAAGAATTGAGAATAGATATAATTGTATACTCATCTATGTTGCCAGAAGTTTATTAATCATCAATAATAAGTAATAAAGTAATATAAATAATAAAAGTATTTCAGTGGGGAAAGAATGCTGAAAAGTGATCTGAATTTTGCTGTGAAGGCAGTTCAGGATTTTTTGAGACAAAGGTAACAAGGGAGGAGATGGGTCAATATAGTGAGAGCAATCTGAGCAAAGTTAAGACAACAGGAGTTAGAATATCATGGATAAGGAATAATGAAAATAAAGAATGCATATTAATGGGAGTCTCCAAATATAGCAATAATACCAAAATAATGAAATAAAGATGACAAAACAAAAATAAAAAATATAAATAATATCAGTACTTATGAAGAACAATATCAATGTTTGTGAAATTCCTGTATAGAAAGGGGTCCCTGACATCCTCTGGGCCCTGAGGAATTCCTTAGAAATACAAATTTAGTCAGGTAATTTTGGGTCTGAAAATGATCAAGTACTCAAATACTTGACCTGGGGATCCAGGGTATACCATAAAATTGTTTGAAGAATCACAAAGCACCCTCATCAGTCTAATTATCTCGCTGTATCTATTAAATTCCAGGACTGCCTCCCCCTTCCCCAAGTGTGGCTGGAACAAGAAGATAGTAAATTCCTTGAACCTATGGTAAGCTCATGAATATGTGACTCCCCCCATCTAGGAAATATGTTCAAACAAATACCACTTCTGCCTATAAGGAACCCCATATTTGCATATGATAAGATGATCTTTGCTTCTGTATCCTGCCTGCTCTCAGTATTCCCCCCCCACCCAAACTCTATAACAACGCTAAACACTCAGGCAATGTCTGATCTGGGTATTCTATTCCCCAGGCAGTCCCCAGGAATAAAGATCTGCAAACTAATCAAATTCTGGTCTCCATCTCTCTCTTTGGGCTCAACACTTATACTAGTAAAGTTGAAACACATGTTCTTTTTGGTAACAAAGCGGAAAGTGGAATGTCACAAATATAGTATAAAGCATGACATTCACTAGTTTTGTTCATTGATTTTCAGGCTTTGTATTTTCTGGTGGGAAGATAATTTGTTCTGGAGATGCATAGATAATGAATCTCCTATCAAAACAAAATGTTTTAGAAAGTAATAATTTAAAATTAGTCCTATGTTTTTCAGTAAACTAATGCCTTTGCATATTTTAATGGATCTGTGATCTCATCAATGTGGTTTCCCTATCAATTATAAATTGTCTGTAATCATATATTGTGTGTAAAAGAGACTCATATGACAGTGGACTTTTTGCAGATCTATCAAAGTTTATGATTAGTGGTTCTATGATTATATTAATTCATTAATTTCTTAATTCATTTATACATTCATCAAACAAATTATTCATTGAAAGCTTTACTTTGATACATCAGTAATTGCACAATATGGATTTATCTTTCAATATTACATATCACAATTTATATAAATGTATGATTCTCAATTTTTCCAGCAACTCTACAACAGAGGATTCACACTAAATTTTGAGAACTTTTCTAAGTTATCATGGTATTCTAGCTATTCAAGATGCCAAATAAAGTGTTTTGCAGAAATGAAAGAATGCTGTATCCAGATAAGGAGCTCTGGAGTTTGAAGAAAGTGCAAGGACTAATCCCTTTAATTTAGGAAAAAAACCCAGATAGCTTATTGTCTGATCTTGTTACCTCTTAGACTTTTCTTCTCTTTAAGGATATGATTTCTCTCTCATCACACCCAATTTGAATCAAGGTACAACATGGAAACAAAGTAAAGACTGACAGAGTGCTTTCTGTGGGGGGAGGAGGGAGGGAAGCAAGATTGGGGGAAAATGTAAAACTCAAATAATATCTTTAATAAAAATAAATTTCAATTAAAAAAGAAATAAAAGAATGCATAAATAATGTAGGTATAGCTATTGTTTATGGTTGAGTCACATCAATATATAATAATAATAATGATGATGATAACAAAATTAATGTATATGTTTGGTGGTAAAAATAAAACTACTTAGTGATTATATTAGAGAAATAGACAAAATAATAGCAAAATTTCATTTGCAGAAAGAATTTAGAATTTAAAATAAAATGGAAAATGTAAGAATGAAGATACATCAATTTCCAATTTCAAGCTAATCCTAATTATAACCCTAATAAAGTAGTGATTTTCAAAATAATCTGGTACCAGTCAAAATAAAGAAATTATATATGCAAATATATGTAGACATATATGTATCAGTGGAATATACACACAAATCAGTGGAGGCTCTTAATATAGTCCATCTACAGTAGAATAATAGTGATTAAAATAATCACCAAATGGCAACAGTGTTAAAAAAGAATTCAATGACAACTTTTCTGGAAAGATTTTCCTACTTTTCATATATTTCTGGGGGAAAACAATAGAAAGGAGTTTAGAATAAAATAAATTTGGATGAGGATCTTTTACAACAACTATTATACTTTCAAATGCATAATATGCCACCTAAGTATAAAATTCACAATATGTAAATGTTAGGACAAAAGGGTAGTACCTTTCAAAATTATGATGAGAGGGACTTTTTTTCTTCACCAAATAAAATGATTAGGTCATAAAAGAGAAAGTTGGTTATATTTATTGCATAGAGTTAACAAGTATCACAAAACACAATCAATGCAACTAGTTTAAGAAAAATTCTGGTATAAAAAAACTGAATTAAATATTTCTTATAAAAAAACTTGATATTCAAGCTATACAAGGAATTGAATATTAGTTCACTGTTTCTCATAACAACCCTTTAAGATAGATATTCTTATTATTACCATGTTATAAACAAGGAAACTGAGGCTGAAAGAAGTTATGGGACCTGTCATAGCTAGTAAGTGTCTTAGATAAAATTTGAACTCATGTTCAAACTTGACTCCAAATCCAGTGCTCTACCTATTGGGTTATCGCACTGTCTAAGTAGAGGAATTGTTTTCCAGGAAGCTGGAATAACAACAGACATATAAAAACCTGTACCAAATGAATAATTTTAGTTTTTGAGATGTTATCTTACACAAAGAAAATTGGAAATGATTAAAATCATAAATAGTTAATGTTGTAGGTAACATGGGAAAATAAGCACACTAATCATTGTTGGTATAAATTGGTCTTGGTCCACTTGGGAAAACAATTTGGAACTATTTAATAAAAATAATTAATCTGTTCATACTCTATCATTCAGAAGTCTCACTATTACAAGGAGGTCAGAGACAAAAAAGACCAAATGTTACTAGAATGTTCATTGAAATAATAGATGAGGATACAGAGAATTGAGAATTATTAAGCATTTCTCCACCTCATTTGTTGCTCTTAATAAAGAATTTATCAGTAGTCTACAGGTGATGAGCTTTTCATTACTTCCCTACCCTGGTCCTCAGAAAGTACATATCTGATTACAGGAGTAGATTCAAATCCATATCCCCTCTTTCAATCACTGTAGAATATACCAGGGCTTAACTTTTTCGGGTTAGCCTTCAAGATCTTAGATTTAATTACTCATTCAGAGATGACATTGAAATGAGATTTTATGGAGGCCTCTGTACTCCTGGCAGATATAAAACTCCATTGGAAGAGATTGTGTGTGATAAAAAAGTATACAGACTGCCCTCATGAGGTTTAGAATCTAGAAGAAATAATATATTAGTCCATTAGTTATTTCCTCTTTTCCTATTCCCAATTTTTATTTGAAGGAAAAACCTAATGACCTAGGATTATTATTCTTAGAATATAAAAGTTTGATCTAGGTGGCACAGAGTGGAGGAAGACAAATTTTGAGTTTGGAAGACAGAAGTTTCAGTTCTCCCTCAGACATATTGTTCTAACTCTGAGGCTGGACAAGTCACTTAACCCACTTCGCATCAATTTCCACAAATTATAGAATGGGGAATAATAATAAGTTGACCTTATGATCATGACAATCCAGGGAAGTAGAATATAATAAGTACTTTGCTTTTTAAAGTCAAGTTTCTTTTTCTCTTGATCTGGAAGTGATCTGAGAGCTTGAAATGAGCTCTAAGGCCTAATTCCGAATAAATAAGAAGAAAGAATATAGAATTTTCTCTTTGAAAAACTGTCCTCTCTCCACTAGTTGTCACAGTCACTACAAAAGTGCAAGAGAATTGCAAAGGATTGAGACCTACTTTGTGTTTTGGAAGATATATTTGAAAGAAAACATATATTTTTTCCTATAGAAGTTTAATTGGAAATTTTTTGCTACCCAATAAGGATCTGCTAAGCATGTTATTGAAAATGTGAAAGATTAGAAGTAAGTCTGTTAAATGAAAACATTTAAAAACAAAGGAAAGTAATGATACCACAGAATAAAGGCATAATGATAATTTCAGGTAAGTACAAACAGCTTTTACTTCACTCATTTAGAACATCTGACAGCTGTAATGTTTTTCATGTACCTGGAATGCAAGCTAATATAGTAATTTTAACAAGATTGCAATCTATAACACAATGTCAGCCTTGTATATTATTTTCTGTCAGAATAAACAACAAAGTAAAACTACAAGAAAAATAAAATAAATGGGGTAGAACCTTGTAACATAAGTAGAGAAAAACAAAATAGCACATAGAGTTTCTATATTTCTAAATATTTTGATAATAGAGCTAACTTTCTGAAAAATGTCCCCAATTTATTTCATAAACATTAACTATAGTAAAATTTAAGATGATCACAAAGTGATAAGTGTAATTATTAAGAACACTAACTTCAATAACTTAATAACATTCTTTGGTTGTTAATAATACTCCTTCAGTGTGCTTAACTGAAACTAATTGAACCAATTAGTTTGTTATCACTACAATGATATTTTAATTAAAATAAATCTTTCCAATATTTACTTATTATTTATTCTCCTCTAGGGAAATATCACTACTTAATGAAATATCTTAGGTGATGTAGCTATATATTCGAAGTGAAAGACAGTATTTAGGGTAAAATAAAGACTTTTAGTAATAATTACCTCATCTTACAAATGTGATATTTGTTTTAGCTGATGTAGGACTAAATTTGCAAGTTGCATACTATAAAAGCAAGCTAATTTTGTATCTGTAATTTTTGAAGATGTTATCATGTAACTTTTGGAACTTATCAGGTTATTCAACCTTTATCCAAGCAGAGATAACTAATAGATTAGTTTAAAACATGTACTTTTCTCTTAAATATGTCTTTTCTCCAGAATCACAATGTGCATGATTCTACATATACACAAACACATCACACAATCATGCTAATATCTTGAAATAAACATGTATTTCCTTTATGCAGAAAAATAAGAAAAAATGGAATCTAGGATAATACTTTTTGAAAATGCCAATTCCTTGTTATGAACTGGTGACTTCTCTTTTTAAATAATCAAATAGCAAGATCTTTAGTTCATATTATTCACAATGTGAGTTGCAGTTCCATTGGTGCTTTTCTATAATGTTCTTTGCTTTCAGAAGTTTGACATGATGACTAGCTATTGATATTCATTTCCTATGATTCATCTTTTTCCCTATTAAAGAAAGTATAGATTCTTTTGTGCTTCTCCTTGATGGATTTTTTCTTCTTAATTGAAGATTTGGAAGGTTTCCTAGTGATCAGCTAGTCCAACTATTTTTTTTGTATGAATGACATAATTGAGGTCTATCAGAGATAAATGGCTTGCCCAAGATTCCCTAATCAAGTAACAATGTAGTTGAAGTAGAAATTATTTCTCTTGACTTTCAATCTAGCTGTGTTTACTATACAAATATTGTCTTTCTTTCAGTTCTCCCTATAATGTATAAAATCTATTGCTACCTCAGAACAGGGCTACTTAAACTTTTCTATTTCATAAACCACATGGGAATGTGGTGGAGCCTATGGAATCCTTCTCAAAACAATATTTTTAAACATAAGTCAAAGACATAGGATTATATTGGAATTATAAAATTAAAGTTAATAACATTAAATTTTCTTTCTTATGGGGGACAGAGCCAAGATGGCTGTGTGAGGGCAGCATTTCCTGGAAACTCCTTCCCCAAAAAACTCTAAAAGCCATCAAATTATGACTCTAGCCAAAGAAAGACTGATGATACATTTTTCCTAGTCCAAGATAACTTAGAATTTCCACAGGAAAGGTGTGTTTCATCAGGACCAGGGCTTAGAAGAAAGCCCAGGGTGCAGCGCAGCCCAACCCAGCCCAACCCAGCCAAGTGATCACAAGGAATAGCTTGAAAGAGGTGGTAAGAGAACTCTGCTACACCAGAATGAGTGTGAAGTGAGGAATGCCAGGGCTCAGAGGAGCCATGCAGAGAGAAGGTGCAATGGGAATAGGGGAAACCAGTCTGTACATCCAGAGCACTGCCCATAGACAGTAACGGGTCAAGGGAGACTGTAGAAATCTCTCTATTCTCCCTGGGGAAGGACTCTGCAGTTTGCCCACACTCAGATCCAGGTTGCAGTTTGGCCTTCCATACTAAGATAGCAGGCACCCTCATCACAGTTCCAGGATAGAGAAGAGCATCTGTGGTCATCTACATATCAAAGCCCAGGCAAGAGAGCATAAGACCTTGGAGGAATAAAAGCCCCAGTGGGTCCCCAAAATGCCTCAAAGTTTTGGAAGTGCTGCAAATTAGTCTTGGGCTGAGGAAATGAGCAAACAACAGAAAAAGAAGAATATGACCATAGAAAATCACTTTTGGTCCCATGGCAGATCAAAACACATACTCAGATGATGGCAAAATCTAAGCTTCCATATCCAAAACCTCTGAGAGAAATAGAAAATGGGCTCAGACTATGGATGAGCTCAAAAAAGACTTTGAAAAGCAGTTAAGGAAAGTGAAGGAAAAATTGGGAGGAAAAATGCGTGCAAGGCATAAAAATCAGGAAAACCAAATCAGCAGCTTGGTGAAAGAAATACAAAAGAAATACTGAAGAAAATAAAATTAAAAACCAGTTTAGGCCAAATGAAAAAGCAAAAATAAAAAGACAAATGAAGAGAAGAATGCCTTAAAAAAGTAGAATTGGCCAGCTGGAAAAGGCAATTAAAAAATCTCTCTGAAGAAAATAACTCCTTCAAATGCTGATGACTTTGCAAGAAATCAGGAACAAATAAAACTCTTCCAAAAAAGCCAAAAGTTAGAAGAAAATGTGAAATATCTCATTGTAAAACCAACAGACCTCAAAAACAGAGCCAGAAGAAATAATTTAAAAATTATTGGGATACCTGAAAGTCATGACCATTAAAAGAGTGTAGACTTCATTTTTCAAGAAACAATACAGCAAAATTTCCCTGAGATCATAGAAGCAAAGGGTAATTTTTCACTGGTCACCTCCTGAAAGAGATCCAAAAAGAAAATCTTCCAGGAATACTATAGACAAATTCCAAAACTCCCAAGTCAAAGAGAAAATACTAAAAGCTGCCAGAAACAAACAATTCAACTGCCTTGGCTCTATATTCAGGATTACACAGGATCTGGCAGCATCTACATTAAGGGCTCATAAGGGATTGGAATTTGATATTCTGGAAGGCAAAAGATCTTGATTTACAAAGAAGAATCAACTACCCAGCAAAACTGAACATCCTCTTTCAGAGGAAAAGCTGGACTTTCAATGAAACAGAGGACTTTCAAACTTTCCTATTCAAACAACCAGAGCTGATCAGAAAGTTTGATCTTCAAGTACAAGACTCTGGTGAACCATAAAGGAGGGTGGAAGAGAGGGACTAACTATGAGGAACTTAATTATATTGAACTGTTTATATTCCTGCATGGGAAGATACTGATAATTCATATCAACTTTCTCATTTATAAGAACTGTTAGAAAGAGCATATATAGACAAGGCACAGGAAGGAGTAGAATATAATGGTATAATAGAGTAAAAAGAAGGAATCAATATGTGATAAAGGAAAGTATTGGGAGGAAGAGAGAGGAGAGGAAGAAGGAGCTAAGATTTTTCACATAAAAGTCAAGGAAAGGGGCGCAGCCAAGATAGCGACAAGAAAGGATCAAGTCTTAGGCACTCTCTGATAAAACTTCTAAACTAAGGACTCTAACTAAACTTTAGAGAGACAGAACCCACAAAGGGACCCAGAGAGGCAGTTCTCCTACTCAAGGTTACCTGGAAAAGAGCAGAAAGGCTCTGCTCCCCAGGGTCAGAGGGGTGGCCCGCCAGAGCAAAAGAATTTCAGCCTCCAGGAGACAGCCTCAGGGCACTGGGAACCCCAGTTCACAGAGCAGTGGGGTAGTCTCCTGAGCTACATCCCGGGGAGCAGCAGGCACAAAATGGTGGAACAGCAGGGGGACCTCTGCCAGAGCAAGCATGTGGAGCCCAGCCCTCAGGGCACACAGCAATCAGCTTGGTCTTTCTGCAGGCCAGATCCGGAAACAGAAGCAGGCAGAGCCAGTAAGCAGGAGCCTACAGGGCACGAGCCCACTGAGCTGAGGGAGGGGAGGGCAGAGGGAGACTACAGAGCTCTGCCCCTGGAACAGGACTCTGGGCCTCTGAACACATTTAGATACTGATCATAGTCTAGGCCCCCACACAGAACAGCAGCGGCCCCCTCCACCTCAGGCCCATGGCAGATGGGAGCGCATATGGTTATTCACAGACCAAGAGGGAGGACAGAGCCTCACACACTAAGACCCTTGTGGGAGTGCCCCAAAAGCTCAGGAAGCACCCCCAAAACAGTCTTAGGCTGGGAAAATGAGCAAGCAGAGAAAAAAGAGGAACACCACTGAGAAATACATTATCTATGATCCCAAGAAGGATCAATATACTCAGTCTGAAGATGAGGAAACACAAGCTCCTGCATCTAAAGACTCCCAGAAAAACAGAAACTGGGATCAGGCTATGACAGAGCTCAAAAAAGACTTTGAAAATCAAATGGGGGAGTTAGAAGAAAAACTAGGAAAAGAAAGGAGAGAGATGCAGGAAAAACATGAGAATGAAGTCAGCAGCTTAGTCAAGGAAATCCAAAAAAAATGCTGAAGAAAACAGCATGCTAAAAACCAGCTTAAGTCAAATGGATAAAACAGTTCAAAAAGTTATTGAGGAGAAGAATGCTTTAAAAAAGCAAAATTGGCCAGATGGAAAAAGAGATAAGAAAACTCTCTGAGGAGAACAAATCCTTCAGACAAAGGATAGAATTCAGGGAGATTGATGAATTTACCAGAAATCAGGAATCAATACTTCAATATATAATCAATACTTCAAAATATAAAATGAAAAATTAGAAGAAAATGTGAAATATCTCATTGAAAAAACAACAGATATGGAAAACAGACTTAGGAAAGATAATTTAAAAATTATTGGAATACCTGAAAGTCATGATCAGGAAAAGAGCCTTGACATCATTTTCAAAGAATTACTACAGGAAAATTGCCCTGATATTCTAGAAGCGGAGGGCAAAATAGAAATGGAGAGAATCCACTGATCCCCCCGAGAAAGAGATCCCCAGAAACCAACCCCTAGGAATATTATAGCCAAATTCCAGAACTCCCAAGTCAAAGAGAAAATATTACAAGCAGCCAGAAGGACATAGTTCAAATATCGTGGAGCTTCAGTCAGGATCACACCGGACTTAGGCGCAACTACATTAGAAGCTCGTAGGGCTTGGAATAGAAAATACCGGAAGGCAAAAGAGCTTAGAATGCAGCCAAGAATGAACTACCCAGCAAGGCTGAATGTCCTCTTCCAGGGAAAAGGATGGACTTTCAATGAATCAGGGGAATTTCAAATGTTCCATAAAGAATGTGATCCACCCATGACAGAGTTGTTGATGTTGTAACAAAGACTGAAGCACATTTATTATTATTATTATTATTATTATTATTATTTGGGGGAGGGTGCAGGGCAAATGGGGCTGGGTGGCCTGCCTGGGGCCACATAGCAGGATGATCTTTGGGTGTCTGAGGCCGGATTTGGCCCCGGGTGCTCCTGACTCAAGGGCCAATGCTCTGTCCACCACCCAGCCACCCCTACTATTATTACTATTTTATTTTATTTTGGGTCTTTTTTTCCCTTCTTTTTGGTTTTTGCAGGGCAGTGGGGATCAGGTGGCTTGCATGTCACACGGCTGGGTAATTGTTGGGTCTGCAGGGCTGGATGTGGGCTCGGGTGCTTGTGGCTTCAGGGCTGGTTCATCCATTGTGCCACCTGGCCATACCTACAATTATTACTATTTTTTTTATTTCAATTTTTTTCTATCCCCTTTACTTTATTGCTCAAGCAAGTCTATATTCATGGGGGGAGGGGATATTTTGTTTACTCTTAAACAAGACTATTTTATTAATGTAAAAACATTTGTACAAAATGAGAATAAAAAATAAAATATAAATATAAAAGAATATGGAAAAATAAAAAATAAAAAAGGAAAAAAGTCAAGGAAAAAGTTTTTCAAAGGAGTGGAAGGGGGAAGGCAAGGGGGAATGAGTGAGCCTTCATTCTCATCAGAAATGGCTCAGAGAGCAAATAAAATACACACTTAATAGTGTATAAAAATCTATCTTACCCTAGAGAAAAATGAGAAGAGAGGGATGGGATAATGGGGAATAGGGGAGGGAAGGGGAGGAATAGGTGATAAAAGAGAGGGAAGACTGGGAGAGGGGACTCAGAACACACTTCTGAACAGGGACAGGATGAAAGGAAAGACAGAGAATAGAATAAATGAGAGTGGGCAGGAACAGAGTGCAGGGAAATACAGCTAGTAATAGCAACTGTAGAAAAAATATTGAAGCATCTTCTCTGGTGGACTCATGATAAAGAAGGCAACTCATTCCAGAGACAGAGCTTTTGGAATCTGAACATAGACTGAAGTACATTTTTTCTCTCTCTCTCACTATTCCTTGAAGTTTCTCATTTCTTGGGGTGGGGGGGGGGGGGCGTTAAAATAAATAAATAAATAAACAAAAAATAAAAATAAATAAATTTTCTTTCTTACACAGTGAATTCTCCAAAATGACCATTTTTTTTCATTTCATGAAAGAAACTACAACATTTTGAAATGAAAATGCTAATGAACCATCTAATCCTTTGAAAAATAATCATTTGATGTTCCATTCTAGAAAAGTCTTAACAAACTTTCTTGATCATCTTAAAGCAGTATAAATACATCTATAAAAGAATTTTGAGAGAAAGAAAGGGATGAGAAGATTCTTTTTATCATGCACTTTTAACAATATCTCTTTTGAGATAATTGTAAAGTGCTTAGCATTGTCTCTGAAATATAGTTGTGTCAGAGAACTGTCAGTTATTATTATTATTACTATTTTACATATACATACTATATATGTAAATATACACTTATATATGTGTGTGTGCATATATATGATGCTCACATATGGTACATGTAATTACAAAGTCTTTCATAATCTTTGTGGAGAATGGACCAATGTCCCTCATCACTATCAGCAATAACTGCTGACCAACTACCTCTAATAGGCAACTAAGCACAGAGGCTTATGAGAAAAGCAGTCCCTCAAATTCCAGCTTGCTCTTGTAACTATCATCTGAGAAAATAATTCCTGTGAACAAAATAGCAAACTATTTCTACTAATTACCAGCCAACTGCCACCACAGGATAGGTAAAGCCAGCCTAGTTGAAAGTAGCCAAAGAGCATGTACCAGACTAGTTAAACCTCAACAACCACCCTGATAACCCTTACCCTTCAGATTCTTTTGGAGACAACTCAGGAGTCCAAACCCAATGGAAATTCAAATGGAATTGCTTCCAACCCACAGTCCATGGTGATTACCCTTGGAAGTAATCCCTATGGAAATACAGGCTAGGAACTACTCATATTTAAAGACCCTCTCCCCAAAAATTCTTGCCAGTAAAACTTTTTTTTTTATTTTTTGAATGACATTTTTATTTACATATTGTATCTAGAAGCAGATACATAAGTTTTTATACAATTATTTTCCAAAACTGCACAAGATATTACTATAGTTTTGTTTACAAACCAAAACACATATTAAAATCAGTGGACTTTAGATAGTTGGATAGCATTCTGTAGTGTGTTCACTACAAATGGTACATACCTGGTTTGAAACATACAGAAAAGGATAAAACACAGCAATATAGATTGTAAGTATTAATTTCATGGCACTCCATCACCACTATAAAATTTCTTTAACTCCACATGTATACTTAATATAAAATTGTATAAGAATTTTTCATGATCTATGAGTTTAGAGTTTGGAACACTTTTCAGAAACAGCAACTACAAAACATTTTTCCAATGTTAAGATTAACTATTAATAAAAAGATGTTTATAAAAACATACTTTATAGGATAAAAAATATTAAAAGAAACCAAATTTGTGATTACTACAGTACTAATAATTTTAGTTTAGGATTTAAAAGTTATTCCTAGAACAGGGGATTGTTTCTTATTAGTGTATACAATAATACTATTTAATGCTGGTAGTGTGATTCCATTTTCAAATACATAATTCACATACTATGAAATGCACTTAAGACTAATATTTTTTAAATTATTCTTCTGAATCAGTGATAAAGTTATATCTCTTATCATGAAAACTATGAATTATACAATATTTTAAAATTGGCATTTCTAAAAGCAGTAATCTTAAGAAAAATACTTAGACTTTTTTTGGCACCAGCAAAATTCGAGACATTGCATATTCATTCCCTACTTAAGGCTTTACTAATTTCCACCCTTTTTTTTAATAATACTAGCTCAGCAATAATAAAGTAATGTTTAATGCATAATTTATGTTATTCACCATATTACAATAATTTAGTCTTTTGGTACAATGTTTTCTTTAAGAGCATGATGGCTGATCTAAATTGCTGGTCCATAAATTCTAGATTTAAAAATTATTTTTCATTCTGAAGTTAATTAACTAAGGCTTTTCCTTCCAAACTTTGAGTATTGCACCATGAAAATTGAGAACATTTTTTTTCCTTTGTGGTTTGTTTGCATTTTAAGTCATCTTCAAATAATTTTAATAGTATTCTGTTATACTTCATTTTACAAAGTAGTGTGTACTGGAAGTGTAAAAATAGCTTTTTGTCATTTAACATGTTTTATGAATATTCATTTTCCTTATCTATTATTAAAAGAAAAGATGGACACACAATTATTTAACTTCCTTCTTTTAAGCAAAGATTTTTGTCAGCATAGATTTGGGCTATGCCTAAATGACACCCCTGCCATCATTTTATACAGTTAGGGAAAGATGAGAAAAACCAATCAAACTGCATCATACAAATCCAATAATTGGGTAAATGATGGCTATCTCTTACCATTTTCAGACAGCTTCATTTAACATCACAGACACAAACTCTTGATACTAGCAAATGGTGATAACAATAGAAATTGATAAGAATTTATTGATAAGTAAGGAGATTATAAATGCATGTTTTAACACTTTTAAGTGGAAGGACTAATGTCTATGAGTCATACTCTTGCCATATGAAAAGAGAGGTATTGTTACATCATATCTTAAGAACCAAGAGGCCTTTCTAATTGATTTGAAGGTGAAACCATCCACATGTACTGTCATCTTGCCATTATAATGTGAGCTCCTGGAGAAGAGAGATCATTTCATTTTTCATTATGTAGCTCCAGCCCTTAGTCCAGTAATTTGCACATAGTAAATGTTTTAAGAGTTTTTAAAATTCATTCTATTCATTCAGGTTAAATGTTTCTTAAATTCATGATAACTTATTCTAAAAAGGTGGTGATTATTTTTGTATTATAAAATGTGTACCTACAAAGAGTTCCTTAATTATTTTTTAAAAATATTGTGTTTTGTTTATTTTTCTAATTTTCCTAACAATCAACAAAAAAGTAACATCCTCCTTTTCTCCCAGCAGTTCTTCCAGTAATAAGTATCTTTTACATAACTCTAGTATATTTCAATATATTATTTTTAAGTGTGCAGATAAAATTATACATTTTTCAAAGGAAAAAGAAATCAGCACTATCATCATTCTACATTAGAAAATAACATTTTGAGATCAAATTTTCTATTAAATTAAGAATATAGATAATCAAATTCAATAAATATTTAAATATAGAAAGTTATAACAAAAAGATTCAATAGTTAGTAAAGGAGTCAAGAAAAAATTTCTATGGATTATTAGTGCCATAAATATTCTAGGCACTATTCATTTGACTTTAATCCCTACCTTAATATAAACATGAATAAATATTATATATATATATATAATATAATTTATAGTATATAATATAAACATATAAAAGACCACATGATATGTATGTTACACAAACACTGATCATTTTGATTGATCAATTTTAGTTTTTTCTTATAGATTTCAATTTTCCTTTTTTCTTTAGTTGAAATGGAAAAGTGTTATAAAAAAGGCAATTTCTACAAATCGGACTATGACACAAGTGAAGATGCTTAGCTATCCCTCTTAGGTTGAGCATATTATAAAGTTAAAAGACTTTTAAATTACTTAAGAACCATTGTTATGGAAAGTTGTACCATATATGAAACATACTGCTTTGAAGCAAGAATCCTAACTGCAGTTACATACACAATAATGATATTTTCAATTAAGAAATTTATTATCGCAGACACATCAAGCTAATCCCAGTATTAGTCATTAATTTTTCCTTTTTGCAATATGAATTGATTTTGTGTTATCAAGTGACCTTCAATGATGAATTTGTATCATTTTAAATAAAATTCATGGATATAGTGAAGTAGGAAATGAAACATCTTGTGAAGGAAATTAAATTCATACATCAAAAATTTCTTTTCTCCACTTCCTAATCTCTGGACATCTATGTTGCTAGATTTTTGCTATTACAAAACAAATACTGTTATATTTTGGTGTATATTATACATTTCTTTTTTTATCACTGACTTGTTTGGGGCATATGATTAGGAGTGGGATCACAGGGATGAATAAAATAAACATATTAGTCACCTAATCCCAAAAGACTTTCAAGAATTTTTGTCTTGACCATTTTCCTTTCTGTGTCTTTTATATCAGGTTCTATTTCCTTATCATCATTCTAGATGGCAATTGCCCCCTGGAAATTATATTCTCCTCCTGGAATTATTTCTTTCCTAGATGGTTATTCAGGAATACACAAACTCTTCAACCTAATCAATCACAAGTTCCTGTCATGCAGCTCTTGAACCATGGAAATTCATTTTACTGGGCCCACTCATATCTGCAGTGTTAAAATGTTTTTTCAAGTTCTAAGATCTCAATCCTTACCTTCCATGACTTTTTCAATTTTTTTGCCTGTTCCCCTACTCCTAATGTCAAACTACTTAAATCATCATATTTACCTGGTCTACACTGGCTTTGGTAGGAATGTATCACAAATTCTCTTCCTAACACTTTCTTTCTCCTATGTAATCTCAATCTACAATTATATCCCATGAAACATACTGACTGATATAGTTATAAGAAAAAAAGCAAATATTATATCCTATTTTTTATTCTTTATACTCTGCTTAAATTTTGTTCATTTTCCCCACTATTTGATGCTTCCTTTACTTTTTCCTATCCTATAAATTAATCTTTCTTTCTACCTCTTCCTTTAAACAAAAAAAGACATTCTCCATTGATTTTATGATTTTTCTTCATTGTACTTTTTCTTGATACACATTTTTATTGTATTTCTTTTTTGAGGTAGTATTTACAAGCCAAGTATTCTATTCATGTATTTTCCTTTGTATTGAATATTAATATTTTTGGACATTTCTTTCATTGATAATTAGATTCAGTTTTCTAGGTGATACTCAAAGTACTTGAGCTCATTTGCCTCTCTAAAAATTATGTCATTTCTTTCTGTAACTTATCAAGACTTCAGAATACTCTGGTGTCATTACAATTTTCTTCTCTTCATATATAAAAGGTTTTATTTCAGTGTCACTTGCACAATTGGTTGTTTGCTACAGAAATTGTTAAATTTACATAATTAAGAATTTGAAAGCCCTTTTTCCTTGGCACACTTCCTAGTATGTTCTTGATGGTACTTTATTGTTCAAATTCAGAAGTTCTAGATAGCTTCCTTGAATTATTTCCTGCATTATTACATTCAGTTTTTTTTGATATGTCCTTTTTATTTAGACCTATGATCTAGTTTTCCCTGCATTTTGTCTTCAAGGTCAGTGGCTTTGGCTTATATTGGATTTATATGTTCCTTTGGCAATGTTGACTTTTACTTTTACTGTGCAATATTTTCCCTCAATTCAATATTTTTTTGTTCTAAACCTGTTTTTTCACTGCTTTAGAGAAAGTCTCCCTCATGAACTCATTTTAAATCTATTTTTAATTCATGTATTGTAAACTCAACTGTTTAATATTTTCATTTCAAATGCTGAAATTTAATTTCATGGAATCTAAAGTTTCTTGTTTTTGTTTTTAAGCTCTCAAGGGAATCAATAAAATTCTAGCATTATTGATCTATAGTTCTTATAATATTTATTAAGAAAAGTTTATATTCTCTTTCAAAGTTTACTCATTCCTCTTTCTGCATTTAGGATCTTTTTGTCCATTTATCTACTTGTGAACTGTGATTTTTTTTAAGAGAGATCTTCTTTTGATATCCTTAGCAATTTTATCTTCCCCCCCTTTTTGGCCAGGGTTTTTGGGGGTTCCCCTATAACTCACTGGCTCTTCCTGCTAACTTATTAAGCAGATCCTAGCAACTGAGCTGCAAGTTGATATCAAATTCTCTGTATTAGGGAATAAAAGTGTTTTCTGACAAGCATCCCAGTCCTGGGAAGGCCATCTGCATTGATAGCCTATCTCATTCCTCCCTCTTCTTTCTTTCATCCAAATGAGAAGGATATGTGTCTGACAATTTTGTGGGGTTTGGGGAGATTGAGAATGATACTTTTAAAGGCATTACTTTCCTTCTGAAATCACTATCCTAGGGTCAGATTCCAGTGAAAATGAAATGAGAATTGGTTCTTGTAGAATTTGGGGGTTAAATAAAAACTATTCTAGTAGAGTTACAACAACAAGAAATACCAAAATGGGCCCCAAACGAGTCTATATATTTATGTTCCTACTACAAGCACATGGAAGCTTGGGGAGGAAGTAAGCAAACACTCTAAGTATAAACGTTCTCTGGTGTTCATTTATAAAGGATTTACCTGCTGGGGACTATAAACTTTAATTTCAATTACTCACATAATCCCATGTTGGGGGGGGGGTGAGTAGGGTAGCATTATAGAAAATGCTTAATTGATCCTTTTGCTGATCACATAATATTAACTAAGATTTGGGGGGGGAAGACATTTAATTTATAGAAATTTCAAGGAAGTAAATTTAAGTTCCACATAGGAAAAAATTTCATAAAAGGTTTTAGTGTTATTCAAATGCGGGACAGATTGCCTCAGGCAGCTGCAAATTCTTTAAGCAAAGACCAGGTGAGATCATTTAGGTACAAATTATACTACAAGGCATCTCGGTTCTCTTCCTTTTTTTTATTTTTTTTTTTTTTGCAAGGCAAATGGAGTTAAGTGGCTTGCCCAAGGCCACACAGCTAGGTAATTATTAAGTGTCTGAGACCGGATTTGAACCCAGGTACTCCTGACTCCAGGGCCTGTGCTTTATCCACTGCGCCACCTAGCCTCCCCCTTCTGTTCTCTTCCTTCTATGGAATTTTATAGTTCTTTGGCTTCCCAGTTTGTAAGAATAGATACAACAAAAACCCTTCTATGTATCATTTTCAAATTCATTTTAATAAAGTAATTGGATTTGTAGTACCTCATTAACAACAGATTGCTGAAATTCCTCATGGCATTTACTGATAATTCTACTCCTCAGAGTTTTTAAATCAGTATTTGTCACTGAGCAATGTTAAATATTCAGAAGGAACTCCAAAACAAAGAAAGTTGAAATAATTAAATATGCCACACTGAGTAAATTTTATTATGAGGACAGATGTTCTTTTTGACTTTTATTAAGCAGTTTCTTCACTTACAAGGTTTAGTCTATTAACATGGGAGATAACAGCTTCACAGAATTCTGAAACCAGACCGGATATAGCAGGAGGACTCTCTTACTATATTTTCCCCAAACTCTACCAATGAATCTTGAGATAGAATGTCTTTCATTATTCAAGAGATAACCTTCATTTTAAATCTTTGCAATTATAGGAGGCAAATTCCGAAGGAAAAAAAAAATCTCATTCTTGACATTGGTCAAAAAACATTATGTCAAAGAAACAAAGGAAAACAATGAAATGTTCATATATATATATATATATACATATATGTATATATATATATACATACATACATATATCCATCAAATCAGTAAAACTGTTTGTCAACAGTTATGTTAAGTCTAAAAACTCTTCCACACAACTCTCCAAATCCCTAAAAAACTGAACCAAATTCCATTCTAACCCCCTCCCAAATAAACAATATACCTTCTTCAAGCTAAATATGCTCAATTTCCATAGCTATTTTATTAAGTGGTTTTATTAATTGAAATTTTATACCTACTTCACTTTCTATATATGTGTTTATGTGTGTAATTTGGCAAAATATTAGTTACATTTAATAATACATACTGTTAAATTAAACAGATGAAATAAAATTTGCACTTACCTGTATTTTAATTGGCCAAGAAAAGTTGCTGACATACACATAAAATGTAATGTTAGGATTGCCTCTGAAATTAAATTTTTCACAGGAAAAACTATCTCTGAATTCCTTTATTTTGACCCTGTAAATTAGCAGAATTTCCTCTCCAGATATTGTTCCAGCTAAAATGCAAATAATAATAGTTTTTAGAATCTATAACAAATAACATAGTCATAAAAGCAATCAGTAAAATTTCATTCTGACTCATTATTTTAAAAAACCTAATGTAGATTTTAAAACATAGTCTGAAAACATTGACTTTTATCACAAATTAGGAATAAGATGTGACTGTGATTTTATTGAAAAAAAGAACTTCCATAAAAGAAAAACACCTCCCTTAGACCAATTAGAAACTTCAAAAATTATCCAGAGCACTGAAAGGTAAGATACTTTGCCCAGGTTCATACAGGTAATTAATGTCAGAGGAAGAATTTGAACTTAGGTCTTCCTGGTACTCAGTATCTACTATATCATGCTCGACCATATCCTGAATATTCAGCTTGCTAAAAGTAGATAATTATGATTGAAACTTTGAAAATAATCATTTAATTCTATCATATAATATTCTGATAATATTTACAGCAAAGAGTAGAAAATAAGCTGTTGGTATTTCTAAATTTCAAAAAAGGAAAAACTCTAATTTAGAAAGTAGAGGAAAAGACCACAATTTAAAACTTGACTGTTTATTTCCTTAAGTACACAGTAGGCATTCCATATGTACTTTTGGAATTTAATTGAACAAAGTGATGCCAAGTAGATCCTGCTTCAATGTTAAATTGACATGTAATTACCATCTGTTGTACACTTACTGATATTTCTAGACAGGCTGAATATAAACTGTTTTAAATACTAAACATTCCCTTTGATAATCTCTTTCACATGATTAAACAAAAGAAAATGTGAGCCCAACTCAAAGCCAAAGATCATGAATTCTGAATTATTGAATTCTACACTATTGAAGTTCAAGTATATTTGAGTATATAAAACTAGACATAATACCTAGATGCTTGATTACATATTTTAATTTTTTACCTCAATGTTTTGATATTGTGCAAAATCCTTAAGTCTCTTACGATACTATTTACATCCAAATATATCTATATAATATACATTATACACACACACACACACACACACACACACACACACACACACACATTTCTTGCCAGAGTTATGCAATCAGAATGTTGTCAAAGATGGAGCTTGAACCCATGTCTTTAGGGCTTTGAGATTAGGTTTTTTTTTTTTAAATTTGTAGCCAATTATCAGAATTAAAGTCATATTTTTGTAAGTTAAAACTGACAGTTTTAGTCTTATTCAACAACATATTTGTGACTTAGTAAATTAAGATGGAACAATGAATTTTATTCCTAGAGGTATAAGAATAGAGAAAGGGTACACACTTCCCCCCCCTCTCTGGAGTGATGGTGGTGATGGTAGTGGTAGTGTAATTCAACATATGCATTTGTACTTCTCCTTGGATGAATTTTTCACATGGCAATAAATCCAAATCATGGAACTTTTTTTTAAAGAAAGGTTTATTAAATAAAGCTTTTATTCTCTCAACATTAAGTAGAAAGAGGGAGGGATTTTATAGGTTAAAAATAACAGATAAGCCAGTGTTATCACCACACACAGAAGAATTTCATTGTATAATATCAATATTAAGGTTAATAATTAAATTTTAGCTTCAACACTGAAACAAAGAATTTAAATCTCAGTCTCTCCAGTCATTAAGGGAGTAATTTATCTTAATTAAAATCACAGCTTTTCATAACAGTGCCATTTAAAAATTTTAAATAGAATACAAGTTTTTGCTCTCCGAGTAATTTTAATTGAATAAAGGAGAAAGTTAACATGTTAATGAAACTTTATTCATATTACAAAATATTATCTATGTTTAACTAACACAATTAATAAAAACATAATGATAATGGCAAAGGATATTTAAGCTTGTTACTGATTTATATGAAAGACATTCATGTTAGAATAACTTCTATAAGTAGTGCTTTTAACAACACAGAGAAAAGAAATATAACATAAAAATGTTCTTACCTGTTGAACTAATGGACCATGTTATATTCAGATTGAAGTTGTTTGATGCATTAATAGAAATATCCAAATTTTTGTTTGACTGACAACAAAAAGAAAATTAAAGGCCAGAATTAATATGATATTCTAAAAATTATGTCATACCCAATTCATTTCTCAAACAAGCCCTCAATCACAGAGGATTTATTCAGAGAATAAATGTTGGATTTCAACCCAAAAGAGAGTATTTTTTAAAAATCAATATAGATTTTTAATATACTTGAATGCAAAACAGAAGCTAATTATTTGCTTATATTAGTAATCTAGAATTACTTCATAAAATTCTTTCTTTAGTGATATTTTTCAGTATAGATTAAGGACAACTGATTTTATGCCCTTTTTATCACTAAGATAACTTTCTTCATAGATTTAATTATTAGTTAAAGTTTTTGTTATTAGCTTTTTCCCAACTTGGTTTTAATTCTGTTCAGTTTAATTTGGACCTCAATTTGTGGTCTAAAAACTAATTTTCTCCTGGGTCAATGATCACTTGTCATAATGGGAATTTTTCTCAGTATTAATGATAGATCACCACTAAGGTTCGTTAATTCTGTGATCCTGACTCTGAATGGTATCCTTTTTTCTATTTACTATTGGTATTTATTTTTAACTTGCAAACATTGGAAAAAAGTTTACACTTTTTCTACATCTTTAAAAATATGTATTTCAAGGGCTCCCTCTTTCAAAGTATTAGGGTCATACAATGATATTGAAATGCTAAAGACAAAACTTTTTTGCATTTCAATAGTAAATGATTTTTCAAGAGTTTGTCAAAGTAAATCACATGGTTAAAAACTAAAATTCAGTAGTGAACTTTGACTAGATAATACTCTAATTTTTGTGAAATTTGAAAAGTATTTCTTCATTTTAGTGATCCAACCCAGAATTATGATAGTTTTAGACAATTTAGTTTTCTTTTAAATTTATTTCTAATTACATGCATAGATAATTTTCCATATTAATTTTTGAAAGATTTTGAGTTTCACATTTTCCCTCAATTCCTCTTCCCCCTTAAAAATAGCAAGTGAGGGGCTGCTAGGTGGTGTAGTGGATAAAGCACCGGCCTTGGAGTCAGGAGTACCTGGGTTCAAATCTGGTCTCAGACACTTAATAATTACCTAGCTGTGTGGCCCTGGGCAAGCCACTTAACCCTATTTGCCTTGGGAAAAAACCCCCCAAAATAGCAAGTGATTTGGTATGATATATATATGTATATGTATATGTATATATATGTATTTATATATATATGTACAATCATGCTAAACATATTTCCATATTAATCACACTGTGAAAGAAGAATCAGAAGAGAAAAAAACATGAAAAAGAAAATAGCAAATGAAAAAAGTGAAAATAGTAAGCTTTGATCTGTATTCAGACTATAATTCTTTCTCTGGATATAGATGGCGTTTTCCATCACAAATTTTTGGGATTGCAATTCATCAGTGTATTGTTGAGAAGAGCTAATTCTATCATTGTTGATCTATCCACAATGTTGCTATTGCTGTGTACAATGTGCTCATTTTACTCAGCATAACTTCATGTAAATCTTTCCAGGTTTTCTGAAATCTGCCTGCTTATGATTTCTTGCAGAAAAATAACATTGGGGCAGTTAAGTGGCACAGTAGATAGAGCACTGGCCTTGGAGTCAGGAGGACTTGAGTTCAAATCTAGCCTCAAACACTTAATAATTGCCTACCTGTTTGACTTGGGCAAGTCACTTAACCCCATTGACTTGCAAAATAAAATAACAACATTCTATCACATGCATATACCATCCCTTCAGTTTCAACTCCTTTACCACCACAAAAAGAGCTGTTAGAAATATTTTTGCATATGTGGGTCCTTTTTCCTTTTTTATGATCACCTAGGGATACAGACCTAGCAGTGGTAGTAATGAATCAGAGTATGCACAATTTTATAACCCATTGGGCATAGTTCCAAATTGCTCCCTAGAATGGTTGGATCAATTCACAACTCCATCAACAGTGCATTAGTGTCCCATTTTTTGACATCCCCTCCAACATTTATCATTTTCAAATTTTTCTGTCATATTAGTCAATCTGAAAGGTGTGCAGTGGTACCTAAGAGTTCTTTTAATTTGCATTTCTCTAATAATTAGTGATTCAGAGCAGTTTTATATGACCATAGACTATAATTTCTTCCTCTAAAATTCATATCCTGTTCATATCCTTTGACCATTTTTAATTGGGGAATGACTTACACTCTAAATTTGACTTAATTCTCTATATATTTTAGAAATAAGATCTTTATCAGAAACACTGGCTTTGACAACTGTTTCCCAGCTTTCTGCTTTCCTTCAAATCTTGATTATATTGGTTTTGTTTATACAAAACCTTTTTTATTTAATGTATTCTAAATTATCCATTTTGCATTTTGTAATGTTCTCTAATTATTGTTTGGTCATAAATTTTTCCCCTCTCCACAGATCTCAGAGATAAACTATTGCTTGTTCTCTTAACTGGTTTATAGTATCACCTTTTATAACTAAATCATGTATTCATTTTGAATTTATCTTTGTATAGGGTGTGAAATGTTGTTCTATGCTTAGTTTTTGCCATACTATTTTCAATTTTTCCACAAGGTTTGTCAAATATTTAGTTTTTAGCCTAGATGCAAGATTCTTTGCGTTTATCAAACAGTAGATTACTATAGAAATTTTCTACTATTTCTTTTTAACTAAGACCTTGATCCACTACTCAGTTTCTTAGCCAGTATTAATTTTGATTATAATATAGTTTGAGATATGGTTTGGCTACTAGGCCACCTTCCTTTACATTTTTATTAATTTTCCTGATATTTTTGACTTTTTGTTACTCCAGATTAATTTTGCTACTTTGTTTTGCTCTATAAAATAATTATTGGTAGTTTGACTGGTATGTTACTGAATAATAGATTAATTTAGTTGGAGTTGTCATTTGTATTATGCTAGCCTAGTCTACCTATGAGCATTTGACATTGTTCCAGTTGTGTAAATCTGACTTAATTTTGTAAAAAAAAAGCATTTTGTAATTATGTTCTTATAGTTTCTGGGTTTGTCTTGGTAGGGAGATTGCCAAGTATGTTATATTGCCTGTATTTACTTTATTTTATTTTATTGGTTTTTGCAAAGCAATGGGGTTAAAGTAACTTACTCAAGGTCATACAGTTAGGTAATGCTGTGTTCAGATTTGAACTCAGGTTCTCCTAACTCCAGGGCCAATTCTATATCTATTGCACCACCAAGATGTCCCTCTATAGTTACTTTAAATGGAATTTCTCTTTCTCTTGCTGCTGGGCTTTGATGGTAATATATAGAAATGTTAATCATTGCTGCCAGAATTAGAAGGAAGGCAGAAAGCTGGGAAACAATCTTCACAACCAGGAGTTCAGATAAAGGTCTCATTTCTAAAATATACAGAGAATTGCATCAAATTTATAAGATCACAAGTCATTCCCTAATTTAAAAATGGTCAAAAGATATGAACAGTTTCCAAGGTGTATATATATATATATATATATATATATATATATATATATATATATATATATATATATATATATTTAATCATATGAAAAATGTTATAAGTCAATATTGATTCAATAAATGCAAATTAAAATAACAATGAGGTATCATCACACACCTATTAGATTAGCCCAGATGATAAACAGGGAAGATGATTAATGCTGGAGAGATTGTGGGAGGATTGGAACATTGATACACTGCCAGTGGAGTGGTGAATGAATCCCAACTTTCTGGAGAGCAATATAGAACTATGCCCAAAGAGCAATAAAATTGTTCATTCCCTTTGACCCAGAAATTCCAATTCTAGGTCTATATCTAGAAGAAATAATAAAAAAAATAGGTAAAGTCTTACATGTTCCAAAATATTCATAGCAGCTCAGTATATTGGCAAAGAATTGGAAATTGAGGGGATGCCCATCGATTGGGGAATGGGTAAAAAAGTTATGGCACATGAATACTATGGAATATTATTGTTCTATAAGAAACTATAAATGGTTGGACTCTAGAGAAGCATGGAATAATCTGATGCTGAGTGAAGGGAGAAGAAGAACCAAGAGAATAATGTATACATCAACAACGACATTACTAGATGAACAACCTTGATGGAAGCAGCTCTTCTCGGCAATGCAGAGAGCTAGCACAACTGTATTTGACTGGTTATAGATTATATTATCCCCAACCAGAGGAAGTAAAACAAAACAAAATCAAACAGAAAAAAACAACTCTTCTGAATCTGATGAACACTTTATAAAAAATATATAATATATATCTCTTCCTTTAATCCAAATTCCTCATGCCCAAAATTACTAATTTGTAAACATGTTTAACAAAATATATATGTACAATGCTAACCTGACTGTTTTTTGCTGAGGGGAGGGGGTAGGAAGGGAGGGTGGATGGAAATTTTGTAACTTGGAAATATTCATGTACATATGGATGAAAATAAATGAATAAATTTTTAAAAAGAAGGAAAAAAAGAAATGCTAATGATTTCCTTGGTTTATTTTACATCCTGGTACTTTACAAAATTGTCAATAGTTTCAAGTAGTTAAGTTGATTTTTGAGTATGCTCTACCATCATATCATCTGCAAGGAGTGAATTTTGTTTCTTCTTTGCCTATTTTAATTTCTTCATTTATTACTAAAATGAATATTTCTAACAATATTGAATAACAGTGATGATAATGTGTATCCCTGTTTCAACCCCAATCTTATTGTGAATGGTTATAACTTATCCTCCATTATACATGATGCTTGCTCATGGTTTTAGATAGATACTAACAATTATTTTAAGGAAAAATCCATTTATTCCTATGCTCTCTATTGTTTTTTAATAGTAATGGATGCTGCATTTTATCAAAAGCTTTTTCAGCATCTATTGAAATAGTCATAAGATTTATGTTAGGTTTGTCATGGAAATGGACAATTATGCTGATTGCTTACTAAACATTGAACTATCTTACATTATTAGTATAAATCTTACCTGATCACAGTGTATTATCCACATGAGATTTGCTGTAATCATTTTGCTGAGATTTTATTTAAAATTTTTGCATCAATATTAATTAAGGGAATTGGTCTATCTCTTTTGGCTCTTCCTGGGTTAGGTATCAGCACCACATTTGTGTCATAAAAGGAATTTGGCAGGACTCTGCCTAATTTTTGAAATAGTTTATATAGAATTGGAATTCATTGTTCTTTAAATGTTTGATAGAATTCACTTGTGAATCCACCTGGTCATAGAGATGTTTCATCAGGGAGTTCATTGATTGCTTGTTCAGTTTCTTTTTCTGAAATGGCATTATTTAAATATTTCATTTCCTCTTCTGTTACTCTAATCAATTTATATTTTTGTAAATATTTATTCATTTCACTTATAATCAGATTTACTGACATCAGTTGGGCAAAAAAGCTCCAAGTTATTATTTTAATTTCATCTTCATTGATAATGATTCATCTGTTTCATTTTTGTTACTGATAATTTGGTTTTCCTCTTTGCTTTAAAATTAATCAAAGTTTACTGATTTTATTGATTTTTTTCATGAAATTATTATTTTTTAGTTCCATATTTTTCTTACTTTCACTTTTATTAATTTCTTCTTTAATTTTCAGAATTTCACATTTTGTGAAATGGGGATTTTTTTAGCTTTCATTTGCATACCTAATTCATTGGTCTCCTCTTTAGGCAATTTAGTTTTGAATTTTACTGTTACAATACAACTTTTAAAAAGTATATATTTATTTTAATTTGAATGCACATATATACATGCAAATACATATACATACACAAATTAGGCTTTCCCTTTTTTAAAAAAGGTAAAAAAGAAGGGGGAGGAGAAGATGTCAAGCAAAATCTTTTAACACATTGAACAGTATGCAATAGTGCAGCAGGAATAAATTATTATTTCTGATGAACAAAAACAAAAAATAAAACAATCACAATTGCTTAAAGCAATAGGGTAACTTTTGTAAAGACAAGTGTTCTCAGAAATAACAGTTGCTATTTACTAGGATAAAAGAATGGAAGCAAAAGAAAAAGGGAAGTCACAGAATGAAATTTTTGCTCTTAAATATTATTTAATTTCCTTAACTTCTTTTTCTCCTTGTTTTTATGATTTTACAAGATATTCCAGTAATGGGAAAGGAAATCAATATTTTTTCTCTTGAGTAATTCTCAAAATAATTTATTAAACAAAAGATTTTTAAAAATTATAAAATATTTATGGTTTCCAATAATCTTAAGTTTTATAAGTATTCAGAACATCTTTTATAAAAACAAAACATTTTATATTAGCTGAAAGAACAAAGATTAGATATATCTTTAAACAGTTTTGCACATATAAAGATCATGGAAAATATGAATATTTTTCAATGATTTTCATCTTGGATAATTATAGATAAAATGGATGGCAAACATGCATTTTACTTTAAAACATCTTAAATGACTTTGCCTGAGTATATTTCTTATTTTAATTTAATCAAATAATACAAAGATTTTAAAAGATATACAATTAATTTATATATCAGAACAGTTTATGCATAATATATAGTCAATGTACTATATTGTAAGAGCCATAATTCAGGCATTTCAAAAATAAAACACATACAACAAAAGGACAAAGCAAAGATTCATGTTTTAGTAAAGGAAAAAGTATTTTGAATATGTTTTACATTAGGATTTTCCAATTTATTAGAATATTTCTAGTTTGAAAGAATGATTACAAGATGAAATCTTGTATATATTAAGTCTGAAAATAATAAATATAAATGTATTTTAAATTAAAAATATCTTGGAAAAGTTCACAAAAGCTTATAGAGATGTCTTCAACTTTATACTCAAGTTAATTTCATTTCTACATCTATATTTTAGGGGAGGGAAAAAGGAGATAGGTTTGGGATCTTCCATAAAACTCTTCAGAGTAATAACTCTGGCCAGAGGCAAAATCATGATGAAATATCACAAAAATAGTTGAATCCCTTTCTCCTAGTAGTGTTATGTTATGAAACATAAATGATGCTTTCTTACCTGTTCTGGATTTGCTATGAAGTTTATGGCTGTATGATGGCGATCATCTTCCTGTAACAAACTGAAGGTAAACTGGTAGTCAATCAAAAGGCTGTCTGTGGACAAAGCAAAGTATAAACATGAGAGTTTCCATATATATTTAAAATTATACTTGCCAAATATAATATATAATATAATATATAAATATTACTACCAAATATAATATATAATCTAAAATAGTTTACAAGCTATTAGGGAAAACGTGATTTTTCAGATGTCAAAAGGAGATTTTTGCCCTGAATATATGAAATTTATTATCAATCAACTTATTAAAAAAAAAAGAGTTCCCATTTCTGGATTAGCATGATAAAATTATTGTAAAAATGAAAACAGGTTTTATTTAATCAGCATATAAATGTTATTGCCAGTTAAATAATGCTATAAACATAATACAATGCAAAAATTCTTCCATAATGAATGAGAAACTGAATATTGAAAAATAGCAATCACAAAAATATTTTTAAATTATTTCAAATCATACATAACCAACAATTTATTTTGTGTATCATCATGTGATTTGATTTGATTTTTTTATTGGTTTAGGGTTTTTTTGGGGGGAAGAAATGGGGTTAAGTGACTTGCCCAAAGTCACACATTTATGTAATTATTATGTGTTTGAGTTCAAATTTGAACTCAGGTCCTTGTGACTTCAGGGCTAGTGCTCTATCTACTGCATCACCTAGCTGCCCCCATCGTGTGATTTTAAAGTGTAATCTACTAGTATCTGTATATACAGAATGTCCAATGGAATACTACTACCATTTTGGTCTCAGATTTTTAGAGGTAAGTAAAAAGAAAGAAGAGATGAAGTGCTGATCACTTCAGCACTATAGTCATATTTCATACATTATAGCTAATTATATTTAATCAACAATATATTGTTACCATATAAAAATTTAAATTAGGTATAATATGTGAAATGCTATATTTATTCAAAATTAATAAGAAATCTAAATTAATAGTTAAAGTTCTCCTACATATACAAATATGTGCCATTGTACCTAGACTCTGAGGAAGTCCTATAATAAAGAGTAGTCTTTAGTCAAAGAACTACATTCATGCTTTCTAATATAAAACATGAAAAATTCATATAGGTATATTTAAGCTCCAGGCTTGTATACACAATTACTGAACTACATTTTTAAGGTCAGGTTTTCCAAATAGATTTGAATAGGAAAAAAATTACAAAAAATATACCTCAAGCTTTATCTCTCTCATTCTCTCTCTCTCTCTCTCTCTCTCTCTCTCTCTATATATATATATATATATATATATATATATATATATATATATATATATCACATACACTTTCAAATATATTTCTTTTTAGATTAGTTCACATTATGAAGAATAAAATGATATTTTAAAAGCTACCAGAAAAATAATGGATATAGTTAAAATTAATTACAATTATGATGATGATATTCCCTGAATATTAAATGTCACCAGATCTCATTAAATTATGAGATGGTATATTTTGGGATTTGATAAAGATTGACATTTCACAGAAATCTTAACTATTTGTTATGATTTTTTAAGAATAGTGAAAAGTTGGGGGCGGAGCCAAGATGGCAACAGAAGATCCTCTCTTAGGCACTCTCTCTTTCTAATCTTTCAAAACTTATAAAATATGGATTCTAACTAAATTTTCAAGAGACAGAACCCATAGAAGGATCCAGTGAAGCAATTCTCCAGCCCAAGGTAACCTGGAAAATAGCATAAAGGCTCTGCTCCATGGGGTTAGAGGGGCGGCCCACCAGAGCAAAGGAACTTCAGTCTCCAGGAGGCAGAGACAGGGCACCTGGGAGCCATGTCTCACTGCTGTAGGGGCAGTTTCCTGACCTATACCCTGGGGAGCACCGGACACAACTTAGAAGATCAGTGGGGAGACATCTGCCAGAGTGAGCACATGAAGCCCAGCCCTCTGGGCACTCAGGTAGCAGCATGACCTCTGTAGCCCAGATCCAGGAAATGGAAGCAGGTGAAGCCAGGAAACAGGAGATCCCAGGCAACTGAGCCTTGAGTGCTCAGCCTACCAAAGATAGGGGAATGGAGAGAGACTTCGAAGGTTTGTTCTCTATACCTGGAATAGGACTCTAGGGCTCTGACCACATTCAGATCCTAATCACAGTCTAGGACCCGCATAGGACAGCAGGCCCCCCCCCCCACCTCAGCCTCTTGGCAGAGCGGGGCACTTGTGGTCATTCACAGATCAGGAGGGAAGACAGAGCTTCACACACAGAGATCCTTGCGGGCATGTCCTAATAATACTCAAAAGCTCAAGAAGTAACCCCCAAACCAGGCACAGACTGAGAAAATGAGCAAACAGAGAAAAAAGAAGAACACCACTGAGAAATACATTGTCTATGATCCCAAGAAGTATCAAAATACTCAATCTGAAAATTGTAATCCTAAAGACTGTAAGAAAAATGGAAATTGGTCTCAGACTATGACAGAGCTCAGAAAAGATTTTGAAAATCAAGTGAGGGATATAGAAGAAAAATTGGGAAAAGATATGAGAGGGATGCAGGAAAAACATGAAAAAGAAATCAGTTGCTTAGTCAGGGAGATCCAAAAAAATGGTGAAGAAAATAACATGTTAAAAACCAGCATGGGTCAAATGGATAAAACAGTTCAAAAAGTTATTGTGGAGAAGAATGCCTTAGAAAGCAGAATTGGCCACCTGGAAAAAGAAATAAGAAAGCTCTCTGAGGAAAACAAATCCTTCAGATGTAGACTGGAACTGAGGGAAGCTGCTGACTTTAGGAGAAATCAAGACACAATATTTCAAAAACCAAAAGAATGAAAAAATAGAAAATGTGAAACATATGATTGAAAACACAACTGATCTGGAAAACAGATTCAGGAAAGATAATTTAAAAATTATAGAGATACCTGAAAGTCATGATCAGGAAAAGAGCCTTGACATCATTTGTGCATAATTACTACAGGAAAATTGCCCAGATTCCTAGTAGCAGAGGGCAAAAATAGAAATTGAGAGCATCCACCAATTGCCCCCAGATAGAGATCCAAAAAAACATTCTCCCTCAGGAATATTATAGGCAAGTCCCAGTCTACATCTGAATGATTTGTTTTCCTCAGAGAGCTTTCTTATTTCATTACAAGCAGCCAGAGGGACATAATTCAAATGTCATGCAGCTGTAGTCAGGATCACACAGAATTTAGCAGCAACTTCATTAAAGGCTCATAGGGCTTAGAATATAATATTCCAGAAGGCAAAAGAGCTCAGAATGCAACTGAGAATCAACTACCCAGCAAAACTGAATGTCCTCTTCCAGGGAAATAGATGCATTTTCAATGAGCCAGGGAAATTTCAAATGTTCCTGTTAAAATGGCCAGAGCTGAACAGAAAGTTTGATCTTCAGATACAGGACTCAGGTGAAGCCCCAAGGCCAGTGATCTGTCTGCTGCACCACTCAGCTGCCCTACAGCACATTTAAGAAGAGGGACAGAGTGAAAGGAGAGAGAAAGTATAGTATATGGTAGTGGGGAAATACAAATGGAGGGAGATGTGATCAGCAATGGCAATGGTGGAAAAATATGGAAGTAGCTTTTGTGATTGACTTATCATAAATAATGCGATCCACCTGCAACAGAGCTGGTGGTATTAGAACACAGACTGAAACATATTATTATTATTATTATTGTTGTTGTTGTTGTTGTTGTTGTTGTTGTTGTTGTTGTTGTTGTTATTGGGGGGGGTTGCAGGGAAAATGGTGTTGGGTGGCTTGCTCAGAGCTGTACACCTTGGTGATTGCCGGGCCGGATTTGGAACTGGGTGCTCCTGGCTCCAGGGCTGATGCTCTGTCTGCTGTGCCACCTGGACATCCCTACTATTTATTATTATTATTATTATTATTACTATTAATTATTATTATCATTATCATTATTTTATTTTATTTTATTTTGGGTATTTGGGTTTTTTTGCGTGGCAATGGAGTTGGGGTGGTTTGCCCAGGGCCACACATCTGGGTGTTTGTTGCGTGACTAGGGACAAATTTGGGCTTGGATGCTCCTGGCTTCAGGGCTGGTGCTACGTCCACTGAGCCACCTGGCTGCCCCCATTATTTTTTTATTTTAATTTTAATTATTTTTTCTTTCTTTTACTTTATTGTTCATGAGTTTTCTATATTTTTGGAGGTGGGGGTATTATGTCTACTCTTAAACAAGAATATTTTAGTAATGTATAAAAAAACATCATTTGTACAAAAATAAAAACAAATAAATAAATTTGTTAAAAAAAACAAAAAAAGTGAAAATTTGAGACCAAATGATAGTGACATTTTCCCAATGAGGGACAAATTATTTCTCTTATCTTGATCAGAGAAACAGAAGTGATTTTCTAATATTAGTCTATTTGTGACAATGTCTTATGAGAATCTTATCATCATCATAAAAATAAATTTTTATTTGCACTAAAGAACAGTTTGTTCCATAGAAAAAGCAAATGTTGGGGTGGTTAGGTGCCGTAGTGGATAAAGCACTGGCCTTGGAGTCAGGAGTTACCTGGGTTCAAATCTGGTCTCAGACACTTAATAATTACCATTACCTAGCTTTGTGGCCTTGGACAAGCCACTGTTTGCCTTGCACCCCATTTGCCTTGCAAAAAAAAAAAAACCTAAAAAAAAATTTAAAAAAAAGAAAAGAAAAAGCAAATGTTATAAGATTTTTATTACTCCTTCTTTTCCTCCTATTCTACTACTATTGCTACTTATATTTAAACAAGATTTGGAAATTTATAGGAAAGCTTATTATCTTATCTAAAATCTCATTAAATTTTGTGAATTTATCTTTTTCAACCTTTATTCTTCATTACAACTGAAAATTTCCTATTTGTATGGAGTAAAAATATTTCTAGTCTAAAGAATAAGATTTAGAAAACTATACATGAGATAAATTGAATACAAATCAATTCTAATAATTATTTTACAATACTGATGAAAATAAAATTATCTCATAAACTGAAAGGAATATATTGAAATTTCAATGCTGTCATTATCCAGAGCTTCTTGGAAATGCAGCTGCAGATGATTAAATCCAGACCAAACTTCAACTGAAAATAGCATATTGAGGCTCTAAAGAATCTGAGCATTAAAAAGTTTAAATTTCAAGTAATGATATCATCAAAAGACTATTCTAATCTTCTTCAAAAAATAAAACCATTTCTGTCTGGATTGTAAGATTCATAAAATCTAATGGGATGATTAAATCCTTTGTTTACTTTTCTCCATTTGCTCATAAATTAATGGAACACAATTTAATTGTTTTTTTTTGAGATAGAATAGAATGGTTAATCTTCAGCTCTTGTCTTCTGTGCAAAGAATCTTTTAAATTAATTGTGATAAGTTAAAGGTTGCTAATAATATTCAACATTTCCTTTTCTCTGTTTTTCACTAATTAATGGTTCTTATTGAAATCTTTAAGGAGTGTGGACTTTCCCTTTAAGATTTTTTTCTGGTTCTAGATCAATAATCCTGTGTTAAGTGTCTTACTCTCCTCCATTTACTCTCTAGATTATGAATATTTCTTTTAAAATGTCATTCTCAGAATTTAGCTCAATTCAACAAAAATGGTCTGACAGTGCTAAGTATAGTAAGATTATCAACTCCCTGTTAGTAACATTTCTGAACTACACTTTTAGTGTCTTCTACATTTCTCTGTTTTTTTTTTCCATATTAATCACATTATCCATCAAAATCACCAAAAGATAGTGTGATATAGTTCACAGAGTGCTGGATTGGTAATCAGAACGAACCATGTTTGAATCCTGCCTCATTTATTTACTATTTATTTTTGCCTGCAAAAGTCATTTAACTTCCATCCCCAGTTTCCCAGTCTGTAAAATGGGGAAAATAATAAATTTTATCTCATAAAAATAGCATCTAGGTTATTGTAAAGATCACATGAGATAATGCATTTAAAATGTAATATGCTTAAAGTTCCATAGGTAGGAACCATAGAAGTACACAAGCTAAGTAACTATTTAGTTACTTTTTTGAATATAGTTCCAAAGTGTTTTCTGGTGAAAAATCTGCTACCAATTCTACAATGGTATGACTATTTTCCCAACAATTAGCATTTTCATTTTTCTAACACACCATGAAGCAAAATTTTAGATTAGTAAACATTTTAATATTTATTATTACTGATGTTTTGGAGCATTTTCATATATTTTTTCTTTCTTCTTTTGAAAGGTATTTCTTTACTAGTAGGGGATCTCAACTTTCCTCTCTAAAAGAGCTAACCAAAAAACAAACTAGAAACAAGTTAAGGAGTTGAAGAGAATTTTTAAAAAGTTATATTTGACAGACCTCTGGTAAAAACTGAATGCAAATAGAAAAGCATATATTTTTTTCTTAACAGTAAAAGGCACCATCCACAAAAAACTGACCAAATTTTAGGACATAAAATCTCACAATTGTAAAAAAGATGAAATATTGAATATATTCTATCAAATTATAATACTTTAAAATTGTTTTCAATAAAGGGCAATATGAAGACAGATTAACATGAATTGAAAATGAAATAATCTATACCTAAAGAATAAGTGAGTAAAGAACAAATCACAGAAACAATCAATCCAACTAAAGATAATGAAAACAATGGAACAACATACCAAAATTTAGGGGATGCAGCCAAAGCCTTTCTTAAGAGAAATCTGATATCCCTAAATTCTTATATTAATAAAATAAATTAAAGATCAATGAATTGGGTATGCAACTAAAAAAACACTGGAAAAGAACAAATTAAAACTCCCCAATTAAACACCAAATAGGAAATCCTGAAAATCAAAAATGAGATTAATAATAGAATGTTTGAAGACTATTAAAGTAATAAATAAAACTAGAAGCTGATTTTTCTGGGGGGGAACTAATAAAATAAGACAAACAATTGACTAATTTGATTTAAAAAGGAAATAGGGGAAGCTAGGTGGTATAGTGGATATAGCACCAACCCTGGAGTAGGAAGTACCCAAATGTAAATTTGGCCTTAGACACTATTTAGTTATTTAATTAAGTTAATTAAATTATTTAATTACATAGCTGTGTAATTGGGTAAGTCACTTAGCCCCATTGCCTTACAAGAAACCAAAAAACAACCAAACAATATTAAAAATTAATTAATTAAAAAACAAACACATTTTTAGTATCAAAAATGAAAGGGGTAAATTAATTATCAAAGAAGATGAAATTTAAAAAATTATTATGTGCTTTTGTGGTCAATTATATACCAATAAATCTAACAAACTAAATGACTTGGATAAACACTTACAAAAGTCTAAGTTGACCAGATTCACAAAATTGGAAATAAGTACTTAAATTATTTCAGGTTAGTAAAAAGAAACTGAACAAGCCATCAAGGAGAACTCTAAGAAAAAAATCTCCATGGTTATTTGAATTTGCAAGTGAATTTTACCAAACATCTAAAGAAAAATTAATCCCAACACTAAATAAATTATTTATGAAAATATGTGAAGGAGTCCTAGCAATTTTTTTATATGTCACATATATAGTGCTGATACCTAAACCAGGAAGAGTTAAAACAGAGAGAGAAAAACTATAGCTCAATTTCTCTAATGAATATTGATGCAAAAAATTTTAAACAAAATACTAACAGGAAAATTACAGCAATATATCATAAGGAATATAACCTATGACCATGTGGGATTCATGCCAGGAATGCAGGGCTGGTTCAGAAATTCATTAGCACAATTGATCATATTAAAAATAAAACCAACAAAATTTATAAGATTATTTCATACAAGCAGAAAAAGTCTTTGATAAAATACAACACCCATTCCTAATCAAAAAAATGGAGAGCACAGAAAGAAATGGAACTTTCCTTAAAATGTTATCTACCTAAAACCATCAACAAGCATTTTTTTTAAAGAATATAAGCTGGAAGCCATCCCAATAAGAACAGACAAGAAACAAATGTGCCTTCTATCACCACTCTTCAATTTTTTACTAGGAAATAATGAAGGAAGAGAAAGAAACTGAAGGAATTAGAATAGGCAATAAGGAAACAAAACTAACATTCTCTACAGATGACATGATATATGATATGCTTAGAGAATTCTAGAATCAGCAAAAAACATTTGAAATAATTGACAATGATAGTAAAGTTGCAGAATATTAAAACAAATACATAGTTTTTCTATATATTACTAACAAGGTCTAGCAGAAAGATATTAAAGAGCAATTTGATTTAAAATAATAATAGACAGTATAAAATTTTTGGAAGCTCAAAAACTATATGAAAATAATTATAAAGTACTTCTCACTGAAATAAAATCAGACCTAAGCAATTGGGGAAAATATTTGAATCAATAAGATTGCAAAATGTCAATTTTACCTAAATTAATCTACTTATTGAGTATCATATCAATGAAATTAACAAAATTATTTTATAGAACTAAGATATGCAATAATAAAATTCATCCAGGTTGACAAAAGATCAAGAATTTCAAAGGAGAATGTTTTGGGGTAGAGCTAAAATGGCAGCAGGGAGCTAGAATTTTCCTGGAGCTTTCCCAACACAATTTTAAATGAAGCCTCTACACAGATCTTAAAGCTACAAATTCCACCAAAAATTTGTGAAATATATTCTCAACTCAAGATATCATAAAGGAGCTTCAGTAAAGGTCTGTCTCTTTGGGGGTAATGTAGACAGGATAGCGGGAAAGCCTGCAGGTGACTCTTAACCACAGTGGAGCTCAGATCCTGGATCAGCAAGCCAGCTTCATAGCTGGGTCCCACCCACAGCAAAGGGTCTGAGCCCTGGGACCACAGGGGCAACACACAGGACAAGGTCGGGAACAAAGCCACTGCATAGGCAAAACCTGGGCATAAAGGAGGAAACAAACTTCTACATAAGCAATTTATAGGCTGCAAAGGCAACAGTCCCAGCACAAAATACTTGGTAATATACTCCCTATACCCTAGGAACAGAGTTTAACTATCAAAATGAGCAAACAACAACAACAACAACAACAACAACAAAAAACCAAAAAGCTGCTAACCTTAGAAAGCTATTATTTAGATAGGGACAATAAAAATGCCAGCTCAGAAGAAGAAAGCAGTGACAAATTGCCTACATGTGAACCCTCAAAGGAGTTTGTAAAGTGACCTCAAATCCGAAGCAACGTTCAAATTAAAAAGAAAAGTTAAAGGGGAATGGGAGCAAAACATTGGTGAGGAAAAAGAAGAGAAAGGAAAGAGAAAAGTATAAATGGGGAATGATAGCATAGAGGGAAATACAGAGCTAGCAATCTTAAGTATAAATGTGAATGGGATGAACTTTCCCAGAAAGAGGAAGTACATAGTAGAATGGATTATAAACCAGAATCTTACAGTTTGCTATTTACAAGAACTACATTAGAAGCAGAGAATACACACAGGGTAAAGGTAAAAGGTGAAGCAAAATATATTGTGCTTCAGCAGAAGGAAAAAAAATCAGGGGTAGAAATCTTGATCTCAGATAAAGCAAAAGAAAAAAATAGACCTCATTAAAAGATATAAGGAAGGAAACTACATTTTCTTAAAAGGCACCTTAGGCAATGAAGTAATATCTTTATTAAACATATGTGTATCAAGTGGTAAAGCATTCAGATACTTAGAGAAGCTTAATGAATTATAGGGAAACACAGACAGCAAAACCACAATAGACAGGGATGTCAAACTACTTCTCTCAGAATTAGATAAATCTAATCACAAAATAAACAAGAAGATAGTTAAGAACATGATTATAATCTTAGAAAACTTAGAAATAATTGACCTCTGAAGAAAACTTTGCAGTACATGGCATCCATCCCAAAATTGACCATGTACTATGGCATAAAAATTTTTACAATCAAATGCAGAAAGTAGAAATATTAAATACAATCTTTTAGGATCATGATACAATAAAATTAAATATTATAAAGGGTAATAAAAGATAAACCAAAAATTAATTGGAAACTAAATAATCTAATTTCAAAAAATGAATAGATCAAGCAATACATCATAGGAATAATTAATAATTTCATACAAGACAAAGACAACAATGAGACATCATACCAATCAATCCTCTGTTAAATATCAAATTTGAAATTCTGAAAATCAAAGGAGAAATTATAAAATTGAAGGCAAGAAAACTTTGATCTAATAACTGAAATTAAAGAGTAGGTTTTATGAAAAAATCATTAAAAACAGATAAAATTTAATTGATCTAATTTTTTAAAAGAAAGAAAACCAAATTATCAATATCAAAAGTGAAAAGAGTGAACTCACCAACAATGAGAAGGAAATTAAAGTGATAATTCTGAGATATTTTGCCCAACTGTATGCCAAGAAATTTGACAAACTTGAGTGAAATGTATGAATATTTACAGATTAACTAAAGAAATAAAACACTTAAATAATCCCATTTCAGAAAAAAAAGATATTGAAGAAGCCATCAATAAATTCCCTAAGAAAAATATCTCCAGGGTCAAATGGATTTACAAATGAATTACACTAAACATTTAAGAAAATAATAATTTGAATTCTATGTAAACTATTTTAAAAATAGGAGAAGTTCTTAATTTCTTTTTATGACATCAATATGGTGGTGATACCTAGACTAGGAAGCCCCAAAGCAGAAAAAGAAAATTACAGACCATTGTTTTGTTTTGTTTTGTTTTGTTAGTTTTTGCAAGGCAATGGGGTTAAGTGGCTTGCCCAAGGCCACACAGTTAGGTAATTATTAGGTGTCTGAGGCAGGATTTGAACCCAGGTACTCCTGATTCCAGGACCAGTGCTCTATCTACGGTGCCACGTAGCTGCCCCCAGTGAACATAGTTGCAAAAATCTTAAATAAAATTTTAGCAAAGAGATTACATGTTATTACTAGGATAACATACCATGATCAGATAGGACTTATACCAGGTAGGCAGGGATGATTCATCATCAGGAAAACAATCAACATAATTGAACATATCAATAGCAAAACTAGTAGAAATCTTATGATTATCTCAATAGATACTGACAAAATGCACCAGAGAATATAAGAATAAATGGAGTTTTCCTTAAAATAAAAAGTACTATCTAATACTATCAACAAGCATTATATGTAATGGAAATAAATTATCGATATTTCCAATAAGATCATGGTGAAATAATGATGTCCATTATCACCAATACTATTCAACATAGTATTAGAAATTGAGGGGTGGCTAGGTGGCGCAGTGGATAAAGCACCGGCCCTGGAGTCAGGAGTACCTGGGTTCAAATCCGGTTTCAGACACTTAATAATTACCTAGCTGTGTGGCCTTGGGCAAGCCACTTAACCCCATTTGCTTTGTAAAAAAAAAAAAAAAAGAAATTGAAGGAATTAGAATTGGCAATGAAGAAGTAAAACTTTCACTCTTTGAAGAACAATATGATGGGATACTTAGAGTATCTTAGGAAATCAACTAAGAAAGATAAACTAAGAAAATCAACCGACTTCAAATCAGGCCTCAGACACTTAATAATTACCTACCTGTGTGGCCTTAGGCAAGCCACTTAACCCCATTGTCTTGTACAAAAAAACTAAAAAAAAACTATCAACTAAAAGGCTACTTGAAACAACTAATAACTTTAGCAAAGTAGCAAGATAGATATAAAATAAATCAACATAAATTATCAGTATTACTGTACATATGTATATAAACAAAAAAGGCAAGAGATTGAAAGAAAAATTTCATTTAAAGTAAATGAACACAACAAAAAGTAAAAAAACTAAAAGAAATATATCTCCCAAGACAAATCCAGAAACTGTATGAACACAATTACAAAATCCTTTTCACATAAAGGCAGATCTAAGCAATTGGAAAAAAAAAACATCAATTGCTTATGGTTAAACCAAACTAATAAAATAAAAAATGCTTATTCAAATTAAGTTAAATTGCTTATTCAGTGCCATTCCAATAAAACTATCAAAGAAAATTTTACAGAGTCAGAAAAAATAGGAACAAAATTAATCTGTAGCAAAAAATGTTGATAATATTAAGGGAATTATAAAGCAGCAGTCATCCAAACTACCTGCTACTTAACACTGGTTAAGAAATAAGAGTAATGCACCAGTAGATTAGAGTAGGCACAAAAGAAACTATGGTGAATGACTATAGTAATCTCATGTTTGAGAAACCAAAGATATTAGTTTCTGGGATAAGAATGCAGAAACTCCTGGGAAAACTGGAAAATATTATGGCAAAAACTGGGCATAGACCTGCATCCCACATCCTATACCAAAATAAGGTCAAATGGTTACAGGATTTATACATAAAAGGTGATACCATAGACTAATTACAAGATCAAGAAATATGCTAGCATTGGTATTTATGGAGAGGGGAGAAATTTATGACCAAGCAACAAATAGAGAACATCATAAATTGCAAAATGAATGGTTTTTACTAAATTAAATTTAAAAGTTTTTGCATTAATAAAACCAAAGAAGTCAAGATTAGAAGGAAAACAGAAATCCGGGGAACAATTTTCACAGCTAGTGTTTCTGATAAAGGAATTATTTCTAAAATACATAGAGACCTGAATCAAATTTATAAGATTATAAGTCTTATTTAATTTATCATTTTAATTTTTTTATTGAATCTCTGGTATTCTCTAAATAGACTTATAATTTCTTTGCACAAGACAATAGGCAGCATTGCTTTACTTGTGATTTTATGGGAAAGGCTATTTTTTTGTAATTTTACATAACAATAAAGCATTTTGAATAATAATAAAATTGTCTGTATTCAATGATTATGAAGGTTGATTCTGAATATAGAGACCTATAAGCAGTCTTCTTAAAGATAACAGACTCATGGTAACTAAGGGCTCAGGATACAGCCTTGAATGAATACTCACAGTCATGGAGTGTGATATTGATAATAAACCATAAAGAAGCTGAGAGATTAGTGTCATGAAGATTAAAATATCAAATAGAAGAGAGTGATCAACTGTATCAAGTGAAGTAGAGAAATCAAGAAGGATAAAGAATGAGGAAAATCATTTGGTGTACCAATTAAGGAGTAGGTGGAAACTTTGGAGAGGGCAGTTTCAAGCTATTAAGATCATATTTTATCCTATAAGTAATGGTGAGACATGGAAGAATTTTGAGCAAGATAAAAACAGGTAGTGACATCTAGGCTTTAAGAATATTTTTTTCAGCTATGTGGGGAATAGATTGAAATAAGAAGAAAATGAAAGGAAGATGCTTACAATAGCACAGGAATGTAATGATAAGGATCTGAACTTTAGGGACTCTATGAAGGAGAGGAGGAGGAATATAACAACTAAAAACTTAACATGAGAAGAGGAAGAACATTTAAATATAATCTAAAGTTCTGACCCCTAGGTGCATTTAAAAATAAATGCATAATTCCAATTTAACATGATAATTTCATCCCTGCCCTGTTTGTCAAGTTCTTTTATAAAGTATATAAATATAACTATATGCTAAACCTTAATCAATGTTAGATGAAGTATGGTATAATGTGAGATCAGTCTTCTTAACCAGAATTTTTAAAGTATTCTTCTATGACTCTGGACACCCATATCCAATATACTTAGTGATTACTAAGCCATTATACTGCCTATAGCTTGGCTTTTAGTTAAAATAGTTGCTTATAGTGTTATTTAAAATTAAATTCCTACAGGAGAAAAAATCTTAAGGACATTTGCTGAGCAATTTTATCTTCATATTTTTTAATTGAATTGAATTAATCCTGAAGAGCTTTATTTAGCAGGATCACAAAAAAATTCTCCAGGTACAATACAAGTCCAATAAATGGGATATATAATGCTAATGTATGATTTTTTATATTAGATAACATAAGTATGTTATTATAATTAATAAAATTATTTCCCATGATTTATAAATATTATTACAGAATATATGATTTTTGTAACAACATACAATATTTATAGCTGCCACCTGTAAAATTCATTATACCTGATTGCTCAAATTTAGATGCTTGCTTAAATACTAATATATCTTTGACAAAAAACTGAATGACAAAAGCAGTAAAAATAAGGATAACATGCTGTCTTCTGTAAATAATATAAAAATTGATTCTCATGCAACCCTCAAAGGTATTTACTATTATTATTATTATTACTATAATTATTATTGTTATTATTATTTTTATTTTTATTTCCATTTTCCTGTAGAAGAAACTGAGGTTAAATAAATAATGACCAAATCACACAGTTATTGTCTGAGACCAAATTTGAGCTCTAGTTTCTCTGAGTCTAAGCCAAAGACTCAATTCACGCATCTCTATCTGAATAATTAGGATCTTATTCTAGTTGCCATGAAAAAATGGAAATAAAATTAAAAATCTTGCAGTAGGGAGTCCTCTACCTCTCAACACTTATATCCAGTGAGGTAATCAGTTACTTTTCTTGTCATTTTTTAAGATCCAAATAAAACAGAAAGGTGAACTTATCAGTAGGAGGAGATAAAAATTGAAGATAAGTTAAAAAATACTTGAAAATTCTTCCATTTCCCACATGTCAATCTAGGAAGTTATGAAAATCAAACCTTTGTTATTGTTATTGTTCAGTCATTCAGACACATCTGACACTTGCAACCCCTGAACCATACCATTCATGGGATTTTCTTGGCAAAATCCTGGAATAGTTTGTCATCTTATTCTCAGCAGATTAAAGCAAACAGAGAATAAGTGACTTGCCCAGGTCATGCACTTGTCCAGTTAGTAATAGTCTGAAGCCAGATTTAAATTCAAGGCTTCCTGACTCAAGTACTTCCAGTACTCCATACACTTAACCACTAGCTGTAGCCTCAATATGACACCCCATAATAGGTGATGAATTCCCAGATCATAAGGGCAAAACATAATTCTAAGACAAGTAATTTTTAGAAGGGTGAGCCTAAGGCCATAGGAAGAGAAGAGAGTCAAAAAGAAGAAAAGGAATCATGAAACTTAAAAAATACTGAAAAAAATTAGATATCCTTTAGTCTAAGCCCCTTGGACCTAATAAATAAAAAAATTAAACTAAACTAAATTAAATACTTTGAGTACTTTAAAGACCAAGGAATAAGACTTTATCCTATATACATTTAACAGATTTTTTTGATTTATGACAAAATAATAATAAAAATGATTTCCTGAAATGTTGGTAAATTAGCTTCTGGTGATACCATTGATTAAGTTAATTCCAGTCCATGTGTTTAATTATTCCCCAAAGTCTGAGAGATGACAGGGTAACAGGGTTACAGACTGTCCTATTGAAATTATTACTATAATTTTCATGTATATACATATATATTAAATACATACACATATATTTTATACACACATAGCATGTTTGGTTTCTTAATTATTTAAGTCTCTTTTGGTGATCTAGTAAAATCCATGGACTAATTCTAAGAATAATGGCTTTAAATATATAATGCAAAATTTGACAAGATTAGAAGGGAAACAGACTACTGAAATAAGGATTTCTTTCCAATCCACATTCATAGATTCCTGAAATGTATTGACTTGATAAAAAATTAATTTCACTACTTGCTTGTAGTATCTCAATAAAATTGGAAGTAAGTTTCACAAGCTACAGGCAAAAAGTTTCATATTATTTTGGGTCAGCTTAAGAAGTTATAACAAGAAATTATTGAACAATGCAAAGAAATAAAAAAATAAGAGATACATCTGTAAGCCTAGGTTAGGGAAAAAAGATATGAAATCAATGAGATATTAAATGAATAATATCAGATCATTGAAAATATTAAAAAATAACTTTAGAAATCATTTATCATAAATTAAAAAATTAATAAAAAATCTCAAGTGATTTTGAAAAGGAGATGGAGAAACTTAGACTGGAATTATTAAAAATTCCTTTGTTCCCTGTTAGATGGCATGAATACATTTAGCAAACAAAACAGTAATTCAACTAATATGGTATCTGCTGTAATTATCAAGAATGATCAAATTTTGGCACAGTAATCTGATTGCAAAAATGCAATTTGAAATAAAGTTTAAAAACATTTTGGTTAAAGATTAATAACAGGTATAAACTACTGGATTGTTTAATGTAACCAAGGGTTACAATCTGGTGAAACCAATAAGTGGCTAAGATTTGAGAATGGAATCAAAGGGCCCTTTATGGGCAACAGTTGCATGAACTTATTCAAAATATATCAACAAGGAAACATAGTTTAGTTGTATGAATTTGTTTATCAAAATATGTGGCTTTTATGATAGCAATTAATCAGCCAATTTTCACTAGAAAATTTAGAAATGGTTCCCTGACCTCGTGATCAATGTACATTATTCAAGGAAGCAGTAGAAACTATGTAATGCAAAACTATAGGCTCTAATAAAATTTTACTACTCACTAAATACATAGCAAGATATGAACTAGTCAGTAGAATTAGACAGAAGAAGTTTAGTTCTTTTTATGGACTAACAGATAGCAAATCTCCATACTAAAAATATATATCCTAGCAAACTCAACCAATAAACTGTATGAAATAATCATTTCCACACATATTAAACTTACAGAAAGCCACTTAGACAAAACAGTGAGCCAAACAAATTTCAGAACATTTTAACTAAATGTTACTATACTAAACATTCATTTTCACCAATATAAAGATAATGAAGCACTTTCAAAATAGGGAAACCTAACAAAATGAGAAATCATTTGGAAAGTCAATGAAGTGCACATCATTTCTGTTGTCTTGTCTGCTACTAGAACTAGAGGAAGAATTCTTTTAGTGAACCTACATAGCATGATTTTTGTATCTTTATATTTTATTCCAATACAAAAACTTTATTTTATAATATTCTGTAATATATTTAAAAGAATAATAGCAAGATAGCTATTTATCAAAGAATCATTTCTATCTGAACATCATAAAAAGGGAAGAATAATATAATAATCCTAATCATATGATGTTTTTGTTGATTATCACAAAATCTTTCATTCAATTCCATACTTGCAGCATTTTTATGTACTATAAATATATAAAACTGACTTAGAATGGTGAGAATTCATGAATATGTTCTTTATTTAAAGTATGCCTTGAATACGATGATGTTAAGAATAATGAATATAAAATGTGGCATCTTTCATGGAGATAACTTAAACTATTTACAATTCTTCTCTAGTCTTAAATCAATGATTAATTCTCCTAAACAGAAATGAGTATGATTTTCAGATGAAAGTGGCAATTAGATGAAGCAGAGCATAAAGTACTGAACCTTGAATCAGCAAGACCTGAGCTCATATATGGTCTGAAATATTAGTTATGTGCCTGTAAATAAATAGTTTAACCCCTCTCAGTCTGTTTCCTCATCTACAAACAATAGCACCCACTTCCCAGGATTGTTGTGAGCATCAAATGATACTACAAATATAGTTATTTGGACTTAATAAATGCAAAATTGTTTCATGTATACCAAGGTTAGACAGATATTTAAGTATTTAAGCTTGAGTTCATAGGTCAAATTGTCATAATGGATGAAGATCATGCTTATGAATACCTTGATTTCGTTCAATGAAATCAAATGCAGCATAAAGCTTTTGGGACAATACTAGATCTATGTATGTTAAGGTCTAATTGTCATAATGAAGCAAATCTCGAAGGGAAAAACACATTTGCAGCAATGAACTACTATGCAAAAATAGAATTAATGTGCATTTTCAGAACAATAATAATATACACTAACAAACTTAGAAAGTTTCCTAATAGAAATCCATATAAAACTAACAGCATGCATTCTCCTAAGGTGGCTATGGAACTAACAATACTTTTCTCAATAGGAGGAAGATTGATAGACAGAAGAACTCATGATAAATAGGTTTAAAAGTTACAGAAATATTTTTAGAATGAATTGACATTGTTGAGGAATAGTAAAAGCATATAATAGATATATACATTGAATGTTTTGAATGGCACCAAACATTATTTAATTATGAATATAATCTATGAAATCACTATAATCCAAGAGTGGAAGCAAAAAGGCAGCATCCACATGAACTCAACTAATAATATAGCAACAAAGTGTTCAACACATAGTTGTTTGTCATATTACTTTGCTTATAGAAACTGAGAGATTTGTGGGAAAATTCAGGATTAGTCCAATGGCACTTATCCATAAGATTCCAAAACTACTTAGCACTGCAAAATATGTGTGTCCTTTATTTTCAAAGGAGACTGTGTCATCAGGGAGATGTCATGACAAGCACATGAATTGGATCTGAGTGAGGTGATGCTGTGCTAGGTCACCATCTTCACTTTCTCTGACAGAGCCTTCCAAGGTCCAGTGGCCAGTTATGAATCGATCGACTGGAAATGGTCCTGGATGTGAGGCAGTCAGGATTAAGTGACCTGCCCAAGGTCACTCAGCTAGTAAGTGGCAAGTGTCTGAGGCCAGATTTGAACTCCCATCCTTCTGAATCCAAAGCCAGTGCTCTGTCCACTGCACCACCCAGCTGCTTGTAAAATATGTAGGAAAGACTGTGCAATAAATAAAAATTTCCTACATACCAAATACCCAGAAAGACTCAGCTATTGTATCTTCCTAAAATTATATGCAAAAGCTCAATTTCTTTCATATACTAATAAGATCAACAGAGATAGAATAATTCTGACTTCAAGGGCAGAACAAAATTGGGAACTCGAGGCTCGGAAGCTTCTGGAGTTTTTCTCAAAACTAATTCAAATGAAACCTCTACACAGACCCCCAAACCTACAGCTCCTACCAAAAAATAAATAAATAAAAAGAGTGAAACAAGATAAGGCAAAGGAGTTTCAGTAAAGGGCTGTCTCTTCTGAGTAAAAGGAAACTTTAGTCCAGCATCACCCGGATAGCTGAAAGCCAGTGGGAAACTCTTTGACCCTGAAACTCTGGTCTCAGCAAGTGAGAGTGGCAGCAGGACAGCAGTGAGGGTCCCAACCCCAGCTCAGAAGACATAGTTTGAGCCCCGGGAATTCTGTTGCCATAGACAGGACTCTAATAGACTCTGATTCAGGGAACAAAATACTGCCTAGGCAAAGACTTGGCCAGCAAAAAGTTAGGGTTAACTTAAAGGAGGGAACAATAGGGGCAACTAGGTGGCACAGTGGATAGAGCACTGGCCCTGGAGTTAGGAGGACCTGAGTGCAAATCCAGCCTCAGATGCTTAATAATTACCTGTGTGGCCTTGGGCAAGTCAATTAACCTCATTGCCTTACAACCCCCCCCAAAAAAAGAGGGAACAAACTGCTTACCTAGACAATGACATAGGTAAAATCCCAGTCCCAGCATAAAAAGCTTGCAACTATATTCCCTGTGGCCCAGGAGCAGAGCTCAGCTAGCAAAAGGAGCAAAATAACAACTAAACAATGCTAACTCTAGATAGCTACTATTCTCTACTATTCTGATACAGATGATAAAAATGCTATCTCAAAAGAGGAAAGTAGTGACAAAATGCCTAAATGTGAAGACTTAATGTGAACCTCAGTGAGAACTGGTCCCTGACTGATTTACTGCCAAAGTGTTGTCTATGCTGCCCAGGTGTTGCCTATGTGGAGCTTTACTCCCAGGTCTGTTGCCCCATGTTCCCAGCGTTTGGATTTTGTCTGCCTGCTGCCAAGTTGGCTCCTGAGCTGAGACCTGGACTGCACTGGGACTAAGAGCCTCTAGTTGGCTTTTCCACTCTCCTGCCTATACCAGGCAATACTCCCCTTTACCAGAAAAGACAGATGATATGATATCTTGAGTTGAGAACTTTTTTGTTCTTTTTTTGGTAGAATCTGTAGCTTTAGAGTCTATGTAAAGGATTCATTTACAGTTGTGTCAAAAAAAGTTCCAGGAGCTTGACTCTGCCTCCCCTTAATTCTAATTTCTCTTTCTCAACATGATTAATAGAAATATGTTTAAAACAATAGTACATATTCATCTTAAATCAAATTATTCACTGCTATGCAGAGAGGGAAAGAAAGGGAGGGTGGTACAAAAATGTGGAACTCAAAAGCTTGCAAAAGGATGATTGTAGAAATACACTTTTGCAAGTAATTGTGTATGTATGTATGTATACATATATATGATCCAATTTCAGATATTTTGGTTAAAAAAATAATAATAAAGCAGCTCTGAGGTACCATCTAACACCTATCATATTAGCTAGCATGACAGAACAGGAAAATGCCGAATTCTGTAGGGGATGAAGAAAAATTGGGATACTAATGCAATTGTGACTAAGTCCAATCACTCTGGAGAACAATTTGGAATTAGGCCCAAAAGGGTAAAATAATATATATATATATATATATATATATATATATATATATATATATATATATATACTTTGACTCAGAAATGCTACTACTAGGTCTGTATCCCAAAGAAATGAGAGAAAAAGGAAAAATACTTATTTGAATATAAATTTTTAGACTCTGTAATAAAAAAAGAATTAGAAATGAGGGCAAGTTTTTCAATTGGGTAATGACTGAACAAATTATGGCATATGATTATGACAGAATACTATTCTGTTATAAGAAATGAAAATAAGCAATATGATTTCAGAAAAACATTGGCAAGACTTATATAAACCCATGTAAAGTGAAGTGAGCAGAACCATGAAAAAGTCTGTACACAGTAATAGCAATGATGACACTGGATTTGAGGGAGGAAGGGTTGTGCTAAGTCACCAGCCTTACTTTTTTCTCCAGTCCTCTGAGTGCAATGGACAGATATGAATTAGGACAAATGGAGATGGCCTTGGACACAAGGCACTCAGGGTTAAATGAGCTGCCCAAAGTCACACAGCTAGAAGTGTCTGAGCCCTGATTTGAACATCCAATCTCCTGACCCCAAGGTCAGTGCTCTATCCACTGTGCCACCTAGATGCCCTAATAGTAATAGCAATATTACAACAATGACAAACTTTGAAAGACTTAGGACTCTGATCAAGACAATATTTCAAGACAATTTCAAAAGACCCATGATGAAAAATATTATTCATCCCAATAAAGAGAGCTCAGTGAAGATTGAAACATTATTTGAAATCAATTTAAATTTTTTTGTTTAGTATGTTTTCTATCACAATATGGCCAATATGGAAATATTTCTTGCATGTCTTCACATGAATTATCTGTTTCATGCTATTATCTTTTTCAAGGAATAGGAGAGGCCAAGGATGGAACTTGAAAACCAAAAATTAAATAAACAAATATTAGATTTTTTTATAATTAGAAAATATTTAATGATGAACTAAAAAATATTAAAATAAAAGATACATAAAGTGTTAAGAATTATAATGTTTGGGGTATCTAGGTGACACAGTGGACAGAGCACCAGCCCTGGATTCAGGAGGATCTGAGTTCAAATCAGGCCTCAGACACTACCTAGCTGTGTGACCTTAGGCAAGTCACTTAAGCCCATTGCCTTGTTAAAAAAATAATTATAATGTCTGAACTCTAAATATATGATACTTGCTCAGTAATAATTAATTGGTCATGATATTAGAGGAACTCTATCCAATCACTTGCAACTTTCCAATGAAGAAAACCAAATGGAACAAGGAACTTGTAGCTTAATGGAAACATGGTTCTCTTTGAAGTAGCAAGCTGACAATAAGAAGGAAAATTGCACCTAAAACCTGGTCATCTCATAATGTAATATTTGTGATAATATTTGGTTTACAAAAAGATCACTGAAAACAAATGTAAGTCTTTGAAGTGGATGAAATCAAGAATTTTTAAAAAAAAGTTTATAAAGATTATCCAAATTAATCAACATATACTTTGAAAATTAGCAGCTTCAATATAAAAGTAGATATAAGCAAGAATGGTGAAATATGCTAGAAAATTAAGAAATGAGGGACAGCTAGGTGGCTCTGTGGATAGCACACCAACCCTGGAGTCAGGAGGACCTGAGTTCAAATCCAGCCTCAGACACTTAATAATTACTTAGCTGTGTGGCCTTGGGCAAGCCACTTAACTCCATTGCCTTGCAAAAAAAACAAACAAACTAAAAAAAAAAGAAAATTAAGAAATGAGAGTAGACAATGAATTAATGACTATATAACTTTAATAGCTAACCATCATGAATACAGTTTCTAAGAAATATGAACAAGAAGGACAGCTAGATGGCTCAGTGGATAGAGCACCAGCCCTGGGGTCAGGAGGACCTGAGTTCAAATGTGACCTCAGACACTTAATAATTGCCTTATCTGTGTGACCTTGGGCACTTGGCCCCATTGTCTTGAAAAAAAAATGTGAACAAGTGATGATGACTAAGAACATGGGGGGACTAAGAACATGGTAATCACCAAAAGCTCTAAAAAAATTAAATTGTATTAAATTTAATTTACAGGAAATGGCCACTAATGGAGGGGGAATAATTCTTGAATGTGTATATAAATTGAGACTAACTTATTAAAATCAAGATCATAGTTCATGAAAAATTATAAATGAGAAAATAATTGAAACATCTCCAACATGGCATATGTAAATAAGTCACTTAAAATATATTCACCATTTTCACATAAGCTTCAATACAAAATTCAAGTTGGGGAAAGATTTCTACTAAATGATGTGTTCACCATATGTATCTAGTTGTTAATGGTATTATGCTTATAGTAACAATCCTCAGGGGGAAAAAAAGATCTCCTAAATAAGATTCATAATTCAACCTGTTCAAATAAAAAAATCCATTGTTGAATGAAGAATGCTTGTTATCAAAACTATGATATATCAATTTGCTAAAAATTTTATAGAGTTTATCTGTCAGTGTGGACAAAACACACACACATATGTATAGTGAAGCTTAAATATGCAAGCATGTAAATATATGCACAAATATGTCCATATCTATGATCTCATACAGATGCTACAAATAGAAAGCTGGTTTGGCTCAACATTAAAAGAAGAAAAGGAGAGTGGGTTAGATCATGTTTTTAAAGATGCAAAAATCTTTGAATAACTCCAATTTTCTTCATGAAACAAAGATCTATTTTTTTGAATACCTACATTTTTCCAGTGAAATGTGGCTATGAGTCATAGGACATTAGAGTCTCTAAAGAAGTTGACATCATATAAAAGGAAATGGATAAACAAATGATGGATATAAGCAGGGTATAGCACAATGCAGAGAAGGAATTTAACAGAAGTCGTTTGAAGAACATTATCAAAGAAACACACGATTTAAAAAATATGGAAGAATCACATGGGAAGATTTTGAAAAGTAACAAACGGCTAGTTAATTGTATGCTTAGTTCATTAAGTGGTCTACTTTTTTAAATTTTCTAATTAATTGTATGCTTAGTTCATTAACTGTCTCTATTGACCCTGTCAATATATACTTTTCAGAAATATTTCCTCTGAGGACCACTTCTCATTTTTATCACTCTCTTCATTAATTATGATGTTTTCTTAGTCCCCATTAGGTCTGCATCACTTGTCACATTTCCTATATTTTGACATCTCTATTTGCATGTTCTGTAGGTATCTCAAACTTAACATGACCAATATACTATTCATTTCCTTTCCTCCCCCCCCAAAAAATACTCCTTTACTTTTTAACTTTTCTATTTTGATGTAAGGCACTATAATTTTTTTAAGATAACTATGTTTGCAACTTCTGATTGATCTACTACTTATTCTTCCTCAGTTCCCATACTCATATTTACTTAATCATGAAATCTTATCAATTAGACTTCCACAACATTTTTTCATTCATTCCCTCTATTCAAATGGCTATCATCAAACAATTAGATAATAAGCAAGTTTTGAGTAAATACTATGTGCCAGACACAGTAAATACTGGGAATATAAATAAAATATAAATAAAAAAAACAAAAAGCAGTTCTTATCCTTAAGGAGACTAATTTAATGAGGGAGACAATAAGTCTCCAGATATGTACAAGATGTGTACAGTGTAGATGCAAGACAAATGTAGAGGAAAAAACACTAGTAAATGTGTGTGGGGGGGAATAGAATAAAGGAAAGGGCATATTGCAGAAGATGGTATTTGCAGTGAATCCTGAAGGAAGATGGGGTTTCTAGAAAGCCAGGGTGAGAAAGAAGAGCATTCCAAGTTTGAGAGAAAGCCAGTGCAATGGCCAGAAGGTAAAGCATCTTTTGCAGTATGACTAGACTTATACAGTGAATATTGGGCTGTTCTGGGACTGGGAAGATAGGATCCAGGCTGTGAAGGGTCTGATAGGCCAAATGAAAGAATTTTGACTTTCTCTTAGAGATAATAGCAAACCAGGAATGTAATGAACTGGAATATTTTAGGGGTCCCTTTTTCCCTTAATTCTAATATCTCCCCCACCAATTCTAATATCTCCTTTTTCCATTTCATCCTCTCAGTCAAATGGATGTTCCTAAAATAAGAGATTAGGCCAAGTCACTATCATACTCAAGAAGTTTCAATGTCTCTTCCTTGTTTCTAGAATTAAACACAGACCTATGGAACTTAAAGTTCTTTATAATGTAATTGATTTGATTGATTTATTATGCCACCTATGTTCCATCCTCTATGTCCCAGCCAAACTAAGTTATTAAATATTTTCCCAATTTTATTTCATTTTTTTCAATTTACATACAAAGGCAGTTTTCAACATTCATCCATTTTTCAGTTTTATGAGTTTTCTCTCACCCTCCCTTCCCTCCCTTCTCCCCATGGCATTGAGCAAATATGCTTAACATATTTCCATATTAGTTAAGTTTTGAAAGAGGAATTAGAACTAAGTGTGGGGAGGTGGGAATCATGAGAAAGAAAGGAAAAAAAGCAAGAAATTTTTAAAAAGTGAACATAGTATGCTTTGCTCTGCATTCAGACTCCATGGTTTTTTGTTTTGATTTTTCTGGGTGTGGATGTCATTTTCCATAACAAGTCTGAGGATTGTCTTTGATCAGTGAACTGCTGAGAGAAGCTGCCTCCTTCATAGTTGACCCATCTCACAATGCTGCCGTTTGTTTCTACTCACTCCACTCAGCATCAGTTCATGCAAGTCTTTCATGCTTTTCCAAATTCTGGCTGCTCATAATTCCTTATAGTAGAGCCATATAGTCTTCCAAACATTCATAAACCATAGCTTGCTCAACCGTTCCTCAATATTCCCTCAATTTCCAAATCTTTGCTCATTGACTATTCTTTGCACGTGGCAATATATCTCCTCTCTCCCTATTTTTTTTTTGCAGACTTTGTGCCACATGCCTGTAATTCTAACTTTCTTCATGGAATTCTGAGCCCCCTTCAAAACTAAGTTCAGGGTGAAGACAAGATGGTGGCATGAGGACAGGATTTCCTAGGAGCTCTTTTCCAAAGTATTCAAAAAAACCTTAAAATGTTGACTAAATTTTCTTAAGACAGAACCCACAGAAGGATCCAGTGAGGCAATTCTCCAGCCAAAGGTAACCTGGAAGACTGTAGGAAGTTTCTGTTCCACAGGGTTGGAGGTTTCAGCAGAGCAGCCAGTATCACTGAACTGGAGTTTAAGAGCCCCATCCTTCCAGGAACAGCCTGCTGGGCACTGGGTCCCTGGGGGCACCAGCTCTGGGCAGAAGAAGCAGTGTCCAGACCTCCCAACCCAGGGAAGAACAAGCACAAATTACAGGGAAACCTGTGCCAGAGTGAGCGGGGAGCCCAGGTCAGCTTGGCTGTCAGCACAGTCATGGTCATCAGCGCATCTCAGATCTTGGGAAATGAAAGCAGGTCCGGAGAGCTGCCTAGCAGGGAGCCGTCTGGCAACTGCTCCAGAGCACTCAGTCTATGGAAGGTAAGGGAGTGGGGGGAGATTGTCAAGGGCTCTCCTCTGTCCCTGAAACAGGGTCCTGGGGCTTTGTCCACATACAGTTCCTGGTCAGTCTGGGGCCCTCTATTACTATAGAGCAGGGACCCTCCTCACAGTTGTAGGGCAGAGGGCAGTGCCTGTGGTCATCCACAGACCAGAGCCCTGGTCAAGAGCTCAGTCAGAGCCTCTCCTAAGACATTGAAGGAACTGAGGTCCTTGCTGGGGTGTCCCAAAACACTCAAAAGTTTGGGAAGCACCTCAAAACCAGGGCACAGACTGGAGAAATGAGTAAAGAGATAAAAGGGGGTACAATAATTTGGGAAATTATTTTTACAGCTAGTGTTTCTGACAAAGTACTAATTTCTAAAATACATAGAGAAGTGAGTCAATTTTATAAGACTACAAGTCCTTCCCTAGTTCATAAATGGTCAAAGGATATGAAAAGGCATTTCTCAGATGAAGAAATTAAAGCTATCTATATTCATATGAAAAAGTGCTCTAAATCATTATGGATTAGAGAAATGCAAATTAAAACTCTGAGGTACCACCTTATACCTATCCAATTGGCCAATATGATTAAAAAGGAAAATGATTAATGTTTTGGGAGATGTGGGAAAGCTGAGACACTAATGCATTGTTGGTAGAGTAATGAACTGATTCAACCATTCTGGAGAACAGTTTGGAATTACGTCCAAAGGGAAATGAAACTATGCATCCCCTTTGATCCAGCAATACCAATGTTAGGCCTGTATCCCAAAGAGATTACAAAAAAGGATAAAAATCCCACAAATGATATATGGAGTATATGGAGTATTATATGGAATATATGTGATGGACACTATAGTTCTATCATGAGGGACAGAACTTCAGAAAAACCTGGAAAGACTTACATGAACTGATGCTGAGTAAAGTGAGTAGAACCAGAATAACTTTATATACATTAAGAGCTGCATGGGGTGATGTTCAAATTTGATAGACTCGATCAACTCTACAGTACAGTAATCAAAGACAATACCAAAAGACTTGTGATGGAGAATGCCATTTATATTCAGAGAAGGAACTGTGGAGTTTAAATTCAGAATAAAGTTTACTATTAATATAGATCTATGTTTAGCTTGGTTTCATATATATATATATATATATATATATATATATATATACACATACATACACACACACACACACACACACACACACACACATATATATATATATATATATATATAGAGAGAGAGAGAGAGAGAGAGAGAGATTAGATTAGATTCTGCCTTATGTATTGTCAAGGAATAAATAGCAAGGATTGAACCTTGTTTTATTTTGTTTTGTTTTTTCCATAATACATACTCTGTTATCCAACAGGAACTGAGAGGGGGAAAGTCTTTCCTGACATGTATTCCATAATCAATGTGTCTGATTATTTAATAAAGTTATTTTCTATTATTTAAGGAGAAAATAAAGATATACTATCTAGTATCTCTATAGACATAATTATTGGATTATACAAAGGACTCTATTTACTTCAGATAAAAGGAATCTCACCAAAGAGGTTGAAAATAAGTTACATTAAAGTTTCTACTATGCCATATATTTTCTAAAATCTTTAAAAATTGCTTTAATATAAATGGATGCCATAATGCAAGGAAGAAATGTGATAGTGAGTTCAGTGTCTTATTTGTATCATTCTAATATTGCCAATTTTTATGTGAAAGGAAATACAAAATGGATGAAAATCTGCTAGAAAGGTGAATTAGAAGGAGATTATTAGAAGTGGGCATACTAGGTGAATAAGTGATTATTAAGAATTGTCTGAATTACCAATTTCCTAGCACATTATCTTATCTTTAAAAAAGTAGAACTAGTATGGTATGTTCCTAGCGAACAAAAGATAAAAAATTCCTTTTTAATAAAAAATGAAAAATACTGAAATGACATTTTAAAATATAAGAATGCTAAAGAAGTACAAAAAATTTTCCAGGAAAGTATGCTAGATTAAAAACAGCAGATTTTTAATCAGGTCAAATTTTTTGTAAAATTATTTCTGATTGGGGGCAGATAGGTGGTACAGTGGATAGAGAACGAGCCATGGAGTCAGGAGTACCTGAGTTAAAATTTGACCTCAGACACTTAATAATTACCTAGCTGTTTGATCTTGAGCAAGTTACTTAACTCCATTACCTTGCAAAAATTAAAAAAAATTATTTCCTTTTGATCTTTACCCCAAGAACTAAATTAATCGTTTATGACAAAATCCACAATTTTATTTTATATGGTTATATTAGACAATACTGAATGCAATGTTATTTTATTCTTTAATCAATTGATTATTCTTTAATCAATTATGAAAGTGGGCAGTTTTTTATGAAAATAAGATATCCTTAAAAATCTGCTTTTATCAGCTGAAATCTTAAAATAGAAAGGAAAAGAATTTTAATTAATTGAGGTCTTTCCACATCTCCATTTAGTGTATTAACGTATCCTTGCTGGACAATTAAATTCAATAAGACATAATAATTTCTTATGTTGATTTTAAGGTGATAAGATTCAAAAGTAATTTTATTTATGAGTCCCACCTTAGCAGTATACTATCTATGTACAAGCTTTATTTGAATGAATGCATAGAGTTTTAGACAAGATACTGACGTGCAGAATTTAATCAATTAATGAAGAAATTAAGGTTTGGATAATTGAATGAATAACTATTGCTAGAAATTTTTTTTAAAATAATGATTATATAATATTAAAAAAAGAAAATTTACTCACTAATATCCAAAAATGCAATTACATGAACAAAAATAGTATCATATTTCTAAATAGCCAAAACTAAGAGTTATCTATGGCAAAAAATTATAATGAATGTCAATAAATGACATAGTTAATTTAAAAAATCTCATTTTTTGTGATAGGTTCTATTCGATTCAATCCAAGTCTTAACTCTCCCTAGTCCCATTAAGAATCAACTAAGAGTCCTATTTTTGAGCATGTTAAACTTGAGCTATTGAAGGGAACATTCTAACTGAGATGCCCAACAGGCAGTTTTCAGTGTAAGAATGCAATTCTGGAAATGGATAAGGGTGAGGCATATAACTATAGAATTTATAGAGAATGGACATAGAAAGTGATATTTAGGGAAGAGCTTGTAATATAAATCGGGTGAACCACAATTCATGACATGGAGTATTTTGAAATAAGGTTGGGAAAGTAGATGGAAACCAGATTGTTGCAGGTACTAATATAGTAGCTAAGAAGTTTGTATTTTAGAGCAGAGGTATTGGTGAGTTCCTAGAAGTTTTTGAGAAGGGGACTAATAGTAAAGCTTACAATTTTAGATGATTATCTTGATAGGTGGAGGATATTTTAGAGAGAAGTTGGAAGTAGGGAAATCAACTAGGAAACAATTCCACTAAGCCCCAAAGACCATAAAAACCCTTTTGACCTCACAATATCACTATCAGGCCCATATCCTAAAAGAAATTTTAAAAAACAGAAAAAGACCTATATACAAAAAAAATTAATAGCAACTCTTTTCTGCTGGCAAAGAATTGGAAATTTAGAGGATGTCCATCAATTGGAGAATGGTTGAACAAATTGTTTATGATGAAATTAGGATGAAATTACCATTCTGCTATAAAAATAGCAGAATACTCTCACAAAAAAACTAGAAATACTTAAATGAGCTGATGCAAAGTGAAATGTACTATGTACAAAGTAACAGCAATATTGTAAAATAATTAGCTGTGAATGACCCAAGAAAATTCTGAAGGACTTATGATGTAAAACAATATGCATTCCCAGAGAAAGAACTGATGGTATCCATATTCAGATTGAAACATACCTTTAATTTTCTTTATTTTATTGGGGTTTTTTTTTTGGTTGGTCTATACTTTTGTTTTCACAGCATGGCTATTATAGAAATGTTTTACATGACTATACATGTCTAGCATATTTATTATTGCTTGCCTTCTCAATGAAGAAGTGGGAAGGGAAGAAGAGGGAGAATTTGGAACTCAAATCTTTAAAAATAAAAATAAAAATTGTTTTTACACATAATTGGAGTAAATAAAAACTATAAATAAGGAAAATATATATATATATATGTATGTATGTATGTATATATAATAAAACTGGGATCTGTTCAAGTAGTCCAAAAGAGAGAGCAATTTTGGTAGTGTCTAAATAATTTGAGATATGAGACATTTTGTGGAGGTAGTATTAATAAGACTTGGTAAATGGTTAGATATGGGGAGGGAGGATAAAGGAAAGAGAAATGTTAAGGATGATTACAAAGTTATGAACTTCAGTGGCAGGAAGATGATGGCAATTTCAATAGATATGGGGATACTTGAAGGAGGAGTTCAAGGGGGGAGTTAATGAGTACTGCTTTAGGCTTTCTCTATTTAAGAATCTTATTCAGAAGAAAAATTTTAAGCCTTGAGACATTGGGGGTACTTGAATCTATGGGAATTTATGAGATCTGAGTGTTTAGCAAAAAAAGATAAGGACCCATCAAAGAGATCTGTAATTAATATTGTTAGTAAAAGAAATAATGAGAATGAGAGAGAACAGTCACATAGAAAAATGAAAAAACAATGTCACAAAAGCTAGAGTGGTACAGTAGTCAAAATGATCACAATGTAATGAGAAATCAAGAAAGCTGTGAATGAAGAAAAGGAGATAAATGGTAGGTTTTGAGAGGGCAATGTAAGCAGTGTTGGGTTCAAAGAAAAATTACAAAGAATTTATAAGTAGGTGATAAACATTGATGCATTGCTGGGGGAGTTGTGAATGGATCCAATCTTTCTGGAGAGCAATATGGAACTATGCCAAAAGAACAATAAAACTGTTCATACCCTTTGACCCAGTAATTCCAATTCTAGGGCTATATCCAGAAGAAATTATAAAAAAGGGAAAAGTCCTACATTCCAAAATATTCACAGCAGCTCTTTTTGAAGTAGAAAAAAATTGGAAATCAAGGGGATGCAAGTTATGGTACATGAATACTATTTTCTTTAAGAAACCATAAGTGGTCAGACTCTAGAGAAGCATGTAATTACTTACAGGATTTGATGAACAATGTACACATCAACAATAGCACTGTGAGATATACAACCTTGATGGAAGCAGCTCCTCTCAGCAATTCAGAGAGCTAGGACAACCCTATTAGACAAGCTATAGACAAAGTTATCCCCATCCAGAGGAAGACAAACAAAACAAATCCACCCCCCCCCAAAAAAACAACCCTGCAGAATCTGATGAACACTTTATAAAAATTATCTCTTATGGATCTCTTTCCTTTAATCTTAATTCCTCATACTGAAAATAACTAATCTGTAAACATGTTTATCAAAATATGCATGTACAATGTTAATCTGACTGCTGCTGAGCGGAGGGTGGAAGGAAATTTTGTAACTTAAAAATATAGATGTGCATAAACAGGGAAAAAATAAAAAAAGAATGCTTAAAAATAAAAAAAATATCAAAATAAAAAATGAAAAAAGTGTTAAAAGAAGTAGAGATACCCAAAGCAGATGATCCTTTCCAGGATTCTGCAGGAAAATAGAAGATATATGAAATGATAATCTGAACAGGAAATGAACAGGTGTGGAGGGACAATATACATTGATGAGAGTATTTATAATATCCCAGGGGAATCATAAGGGAAAAGAATGACTATCATAATTGAAGAGTTTGATCATGGCTAGGAGGATTGCTTCTTCCTTAAATGTTAAAAGAAAAGATGGAGAAGATGGGTAAAGAGTTCAGAGACTTGGAATAAAGATGACAAGGGATAGCCTTGATTTTCCCAAAAGACAGGAAGGAGAAACTTCTTACATTGCGATCATATTGACTACTCCTTCCTCTTGTACATCCTATATCACTCTATGACTTTTGTGACACTATTTTTTTTTTAATTCTTCTGTTTGATTATCCTCTCATTCTCATTTAAGAGAGAAGGAAAAATGGTTAGGGACAGCTACTGTGTGGAAAAAAGATTGAGAGTTAATTGAGAAATAAAAAAGAATGTTTTAAAGGAGCAAGAGGTCAACTGGCTACAACTCCTATTGATTTTTTTAAAAAAGTATTTAGCAGATATAACCATATTTTTTTTTAAACTATTCTTTCTCATGGTTATTTTTTCTTTTGATCTTTATCCACTGATATAGGAATATGTTTTACATGATAGTACATGTATGGTCTATATCAAACTATTATCTACCATTTTCAGAAGAAGGGAGGGAAAAAAGGAGAGAGAAAAAATTTGAAATACAGAATCTTGTAAAAATAAAAACAAAAATTTTATATGTAATTGGGGAAAATACTATCAAAAATAAATAGTAATAAAATAAGAAAATAAATTTAATAACCATAACAGAAAAATGCACAAAAATAAAACTAAAATATCTAAAACAATAAGTTCTAAATTGTTTGCTAAAACTATATACCTATCTCAATATATAAATGTTTGTGTACATATATTTGTAATAATTTAAAAAAATAATAGTATCTTAGTTGATTCTTTGCTATCTTCTGATCTTTTTGTCTATAAATGTTAGAATTTATTTGTTGTTATTCATGCAATTATACAAGTGTAGGTATGGAAAGATAAAAATAAAGAGATATAATATCATAATTTGATTTGCTAGAACAGCATTTCATAAAGTTATTTATATTTTGAACTAAATTAAGAGAAACCAAAAAAGGCTAATCCAAGTAATCTGGAATAATAGAAAACCCTGGGATAAAAGGGAAGTAGGAACATTTTTAGAAAAAATAAAAATGCTACTATAATCATTTTGATAATTATTTCATATTAAATGTTTTTAGGATAAAAAATGCTTAAAATAGTATTTAACATAGCCTGTAGCTATATTATTTAACATATGGTGGGGAATATATTGAAAAGTGATCATTTTATTCCTGTGCTAAATTGTTTGTTTCTTTTTAACAATATTATGAGAAATTCTTCACTTGTTTAAAATCGTATTATGATTAAATCAGCAACATTGAGATAAAGTGGAAGGAATAACTAAAATATTTAGAAATTTTAAGTACACACAACTGAAATTTGGCAGTCAGACAAGGAAATATATCTCTGCAATTAATTACTTACATGAGTTATTGCCTACTTTATTTCAACAGATTTGTAGATTATGCCAAACACTTTCACTATTTATATGCATACATTCATATAATAAACATTTATATATATGCATATATATATAAATTTACCAATTTAAATATGTGCCTAAATTTTCCAATTTAAATATAGTGATTCTGGAAAGAAATTTAGAACAATGATCCAAAGTGATCAAAGAAAGAAGAAAATTTCCTATGTATACAAACATCTATAATAATTCTTTCTGTGCTGTAAAATAATTAGAAACTGAAGTAATACTCATTATGGCATAAGATTGAATAAGCTATGACTTCTAATAGAGCACAATTGTACTGTAAGAAATGATAAAGGGAATGTATTCAGAGAAAACTGTCAAGACTTCTATGAGTTGATGAAAAGTGAAACAAGCATAATCAGAAAAATAATTTTTATAACAACAAATATTTTAAAGATTTTTTTATTTTAAAGACATTTTAAAGATAAAGAACTATGGAAAATTTAGGTAATATGATCAATACCTTGACCAGCCACAATTTCAGAAAGTTCAGGAGGAAAAAATCCTAGTAATTTCCAGAAAGGAGGGTTTGTAGCAAGTTTTTTTCTTTTTTCTTTTTTCTTTTTCAATGAGAAAGGAAAGGGGAGAATGGAAGGAGAATACTTGAGCCAAAAATAAAATAAAAGTGAATTTTAGAAAATCAGATCGAGGTATTGCCCTTTAATGGGTCTTAGAATACCTGGTTCTTCTTTAGTGCCATCCTCTGGTTGAGTTCTACTTCACTGTATTAAAAAAAAAAGAAAGATACTGAGATTCAATTGGAAAACCAAATCCTAGTAAACAAAGAACTATTGAGGCTTTTTTTTTTGCCTTTTTTTTTGGCCTTCAACTGTTTGTTACAATTTGATTGGACAACATAATATTTTGTTGAGTGAATAATTGAATTGATTTTCCTTCAAGGTCCAAAGATAGCAATGTCAGCTTGGGAGTTTGGGGGCTTAAAGGAAAATCAAGATTATATCAATAGCTTAACAGTTTTGAAGGGTGACTATAAATTTAAAGAGCTTGGAAATTCTTTAACATGTCAAGAAACAAAAGGTTTTTTAAAGTGTATGTTCATTCTCCCCTAGAGATACTAAGTCCATTTGTGCAAGAGTTAGATTCAAGTTCATCCATGGATTTTAATACAATTCTTTTTCATGTATTTTTATATATCATTACCTGTGATTTTATTACTTGTCTTATTGTAAATAGTTTTATTTAAGATGTTAATGTGTAATCCTTGTTGTGTAAATACAAGCACACCAATGAGAGATAAAGAACTAAAGTGTTGAGTTGGGAGATAGCATTGTTCCTTAACAGGATTATCTCTTACATCCTGATAGAATCTAAGTTTGGTCATTTAGCTGTGGTCCTTCTCCAGGAACTTGGACCCACCAATGTAAGAGCAAGTTGGGGTGAAGAGCCAACCCAAAAAATGAGTGGGGGTTTATATTCTTATATATAGATATGAGATTCTAGAATATTCTAGATATCCTATGAACCCATTATAAAATAATTGTCTGGGGAATACAAGAAAATTATATTTAAAAACGTTGTGTCATACATAAAACAATGATGAATCTTGACTTTTTTCATCTAAATTAAAGACACGTTAGTATTGATAAAAGGTCCCTGATTTGAGGCATTGAAATGGATCAGATGAAATAGATGAGATAAAGAGGAAATTAGAAGGCAGAAAGACAAAGTTATCACTTGAACAGTGAAGTTTATGCCAGAAATAGAACCAAAGTGGGGATTGTTTCCTGCTACTTGAAAGAAGCAGGGCAGAGAAGAAATAGAACATGAGAACATGTTCACTTGTAAGTTAGTTGAGAGACCTTACTGAAGTCAGAGAAGATCTTAGTTTCTTCTGGATGCTCACTTTATAGCAGCAGGAAGATAAAAGATGAAGACAAATGCTTTTGCTATGGGAAGTGATGATTGAGAAAATGAAGCCTCCATGGATTCTGACATACTTGACTTTATGTTGAGAGGGAGAAACTACTCAGACCCCAGGGAACTTATCTAAGGAGCTCTGTATTTCTCAGGCTTACGGAAACTGCTTATAACTGAAATAGCTCAACCCTGCTTCAGTGCACAGTGAAGTGAACAGATCTGGAAAGCTTGGAACCCAGGTTGCCATTTCAACAAAACAGTGCAATGCTCATACTTTACCAAATGCTTAACACTGCCTCAGTGCTTCATCTGGTGGGAAGCAGAAAGGTTCAGAAAAGGAACAGATGATATATGACAGAATCATCTCTAAAAGAACACACACATACACACACACACACACACACACACACACACACACATATATATATATATATATATACATATATATGTATATATACATACACACATATATATATGTATATATATGCCAATATCAGAGTCATAAATTGCCCTATTCATGTGTCATTGCTAGATTTCTGTATATTCCCATTTTTCCCTACAAAGATAGATTTCATTGGTAAGAATATTATAATTTAATTACTTCTGCTTTTGTTTTTCTGTTGAGCAAATATTATTATTACTGCTTTTGTCTTCTCATTTAATAAACATTTATTTTTAGTACTAATGATATAATAATAGCATTTAAATAATTATTTAAGATTTGCAAAAAGTTTACATATATTATCTGATTTGATCCTTGCAATATCTCTAAGATGTTGTTGCTATCATTATCACCACTTTTTAAATAAGGAAACTGAGGTTGACTTAGGTTAAGGACTACCCAGAAATATAGTGTTTAAAATGAAATTTTAACTCATGATTTCCTGATTTTAAATTAAATTAAATTTATTTAATAAATTAAATAAAACTAAAACATAAATATATAAATATATATAATATAAATATATATATATATATATAGGTATAAATTGTAGTAAGGGAGGAAATATGAAGTTGGGTGAATCAGGAAAGGCTTCATACTGAAGATAGTACTCAAAGAAAAAGAAGGATATTATGACTAAGATGGAGTATCAAGTTCTTTCCAGGCACAAAGGATAATCAATAAAGACATGGGGTAGGACATTATTTTTAGTATCAAGGAGGACATTTAAGTTGGCCTGTGAAGGAAAGGAAATGCAGTAATGTACAATGTGCCTGGAAAGATAGGCTGGGGCCAGGTGGTAAAGGTACTTACAACTTCAACAAAAGAATTTACATAGCCTGTAAATACAAAGAAGATGTACACTTCAGAAAAAATCGCTTTGGTTCTATTGTAGAGGATAGATTGGAACAAAAAGAAGCATGAAGTTTGGAGTCCAGTTAGGAGTCCACTATAATAACCTAGACAAGATGTGACAAGTGACTGAACTATGTTGGTAACTGTGCAAGCAGAAAGGGTCAAAAGTAAAACAAAATGTGGAGGGTAAGACTATGCACATTAGTTTTGCTAACTATATATTTTGTTAAAAGAAAGGGTTATTTTTAGTTGATAGGATTTTTGAAAGTTAAAGAACTATAAGAATTTTTTTTCTTTTTTGGATTACTGAATACTTTTATTCTACAAATAGAAACTACTAAGTATCTGACCTGTGGGTTTGTTAGGGTTGCATCACAAGTTTATGGTTCCACGCATCAAATATAGGGATGGGTGTGAGAACAAGTCATTTTAGACCAGTCACAAGATGAAAAAGTCTTCCAGTAGAGGAACATATGATCAGATACAGTTTCTGATAAAAAACAGTTCTAATGAAGCAATGAGAACAATGCAGAAAGGTGGAAGGAACAGGTGAGCTAAGAAGTAGAGGTTCCTGTCACCAAATCAAAACTATTCTATTACTTGGTGTTGCCCCTTCTTTGGACAAGGTCTTCTACAGAAGGGACTGGTATCTACTAGCTCTGAGGCTTCCTGGTCATGGAGTATACTTGGCCTGAAGGTCCTTCCAGCAAATTCAGCCTTGCTGCCCAGCACTTCCTCAATTTTGAGTTGATTAAGAATAGCCAAATTGCTCAGATCAGCAGGGGGCACAAGTCTTGATCTAACCAGTGCAGAGTCCCACTACCAGGTCTTCAAGGAAAGTATCTTCAGTCCTCCCAGAACAATGAGAAACTATTACTTCCCAATCACTGGACTTGCTAACTTTAACACATGGAATAATTTAGTCATGGAGCCAATCTGGCTCATTTTGAGGAGGAGGCAGTTGCAGACTTTCTCATTCAGTCATTTCAATGCACTTGGGACTGGTCACTGTGAGATCATCCCCTACCACCTATATGCCTGCAGTATCAGTAAAATTATTTCAAGCTTTCCAATTATCCTGGTCAAAGGGATCTTTGATTGATACCACTGAATAGGCCTTGATGTAGGTCTTGCAGATGTTTCAGATCAGCAGGAGAGATGTATTAGTTGGGATCATCAGCCATCTTGAAGCCCAAGTCATATTTCCAGACTGGAAGAATTCAGAGGCAGCAATATCCAAGCCAATTACAACTTTATCAGCAGAGCCAACCTTACCAAGAACATTCTTCTGCAGTTCCAGAGCTTTATTCTCCAGGATGTTAGGAGCAAAGTCACCCTTACCTAGTACATTGGGGGCATCCTCAGTTCCAATGATGAGGCCTCCTTGAAGTTTGCTGTTTCAAGATAGAGGCTCATGAACTTGCCATCTTCATACCAGCATAGAAGCAACTACTGATCACTCTGAAAGCCAGAACTGGCAGGATGACATCCTTATTGTCTGCAAGGTCAGCAATATGGCAGAACAAGGAGACACCTTTTTCAGCAGCTCCAACCTTACAAACAGCCAGAGAAACTCCCAACATGGCAGTTATACCAAATTTAGATTTATTCTCCGTGCCATCCATCTCTAATTACCATTCTGCTCTACAACATTCAGCTTCTTGTTAACCAGGGTTGGGGCAACAGTTATATTGATGTGCTCAACCATATTTGAGACACCTTTTCCCATATAGCAGGTCCTATTGTCTCAGAGCTCCAGGACTTCATGGATTCCTGTCAGAGCACCATTGGGCACCACAACTTGGAAGAGACCTTTTGCAACATAGAGATCAACTTCAACAGCTTCTATGAGAGTCAAAGATCTTTCTTGCTTAGACTTTCAAAATTGACATGTTGAGTTTCAGAATGGGAGTTCCTCCACTGAGTTCAGAGAACAGAGGCAGAGGTATCACTAGAAGAATTTATTAAGCACTTACCATGTACAAAGCACCATAGAAAGTGCTGTAGATACAATGAGAAAAGCAAGGCAGGGTGTGCTCTCAGGAAGTTCTCACAAAGGAGACAATGCATAGAAGATATCAACTGCAAGTCAGCTGGAAAACTCTCATGATCTTTAGGAGATAGCAGAAAAGGAGCAAAACAGGCCTCTTCTTTAATGTTATTTCCACTGTTATAATCCTATCAGTTTCTGATGTTGAAATTAAATACCTATACCAAGAATTTTGTTGTTATGAACTTTGCTTTTGAGGGTTTTCAGTAACTAGGGCTGTACTCCTGGAAGGAGCAGTTGCCAAGTTGCATCTCCATATGGGTTACTTTCCAGGATGATGGCTAGGGGCATTATGCTGGAGGCAATGCTTCTCCCAAGGTTGTCAGTTCAGAGTCCTGGCCTGTTTCCATTGGAGTCTGAGGAGTGGTAATAATGGTCAAAGTTGTGGTTGTGGTTTGATTTGTTTGGAACATGATGCTTTCTAGTTCCCCTCAAAATAACTTGCTGTTTCATCTAGGATAGCTTGGCTACCCTCAGTGTGAATTGACAGATTGTGGAGCTAACTAGCCCACTATCTGTTACAGAGTTTTTCCCCCCAGTTGATGATTATAAGGACTGAGCTGGAAGCAGGATTAATGATCTGGGGGGGGGTGCCACTCCCATAAATCAATTCTGTGCCTATATCCCTATTGGTGGAAACTGATCAGCAATTGTTGAGAAATGAAAATCATGTTTTTTTTATAAAAAGAGGATTTGCTTCAAAATGAAGCTTGATGAATTACCCCACTGAATGACAGTCAATGAGAATTTTACATCAGTAGTATAGTTCCCAAAATACACATGCCTTTCCATCCTATTTGACATCCATCCCTACCTTTCCACAAATCTTCTATTGGAGATGTGTGGTGAGGTACAGGTGCAGGTGCAGGTGCAGGTGAGGTAGAGCTGAGTCCCCACCCCCACTGATTGGGAAGGATGGAGTACATACATGTCATATGCTTAGTGGATGCCCTAATAAGGGGAGGCTCAGCTCTGCCTCACCTGTCACCCTCTCACTGCATGTCCCTAGACATAACTTGATGGGTTTCCTTTCAAGATTTTATATCAAAGATAACAAAAGGCAGTCTAGAGTCCATCAGTTACCCTTAACTCTCTTATATATTTGCTCCCCTTTCTTTTCATGACATGTAATTCTCAGCTGATATCTTACTACTACTTCTATGCTACTAATATGCTACATTCTACTAATATCCATTATACAGCTTTCTACTGCTATTTGGATGACTGGCAACTATTAACTCAATAGAGAATGGAATTCCATAACTAGCAGTCATGTATCATCACTGAAAGAACAGTGATTTTTTTAAAAGAATTTTCTGTTTGATCCCCTCCCCCCCTTTTTAAGGAAGAAGTATGAAGTAATGAAAGAAAACTTATTAATCTCCCCAAAAGTGATCTTGATCTTCTTTTCAGTAATGAACCTATGTCAAAGTATACAAAAATATCAGTATTTATGGAACTGCTCTATGGACTGCTTATAGAACTGCAAGCATTGAAAGGGTAATATGTATTCTTTCTTTGATTCTTCCACATTTTAGATAGCCCAAACAAATTTGTATTGTTATATATCTCAGTTGAAAGGCTCTGTAATGTTCTAAGTAGCAAGTGAATATAATACTGGAGTGGAATCTGGAAAATCTGAGTTCAAATCCAGTCTGAGACATTCACTTAGCTATGATACTCTGGGCAATTCACTTAACTTGTCTTTATCAGTTTTATTATCCATAAAATATATAAAATAACAGCACTGGTGTCCCAGAGTTCTTGTGATGTTAAAATTAAATAGCATTTATAAAGGGCTTGTCAAAACTTAACGTTCTAGATAAATTCTAATTTTTATTGATAAAATAAAATAAACTCTAATAAGGATAGATCAACTTAACAAGTATAAAATATTGAATGCCAGTGAATAAGGAATCAGTAGTGTGATGTAAAAACCAAAAAAAAAAAATGTAATCCTGAATGCATTAGTAGGTTATACTTTCCTTAATAGGGAGAAAATAGTTCCTCTGTACTCCTCCTTTATCAAAATTCATCTCAAGTACTGTGTTAATTTCTGATCAGAGTTCAAAAGGATAAAGAATTTCCAGAGGGGAGCAAACAGGATGGTAAAGGGCCTTGAGTCTATTAAGATGAGGTTCCCTTAAAGGAATTAGACATGTTGGCCTAGAGAAGAGAAGACCAAGGGAGACATAATGATAGCATGTTCATGATTTAAAAAACTTTCTTGTGGAAGACAACTAAACTTGTTCCACTTGATTTCATAGTACAGAAGAAGGAGAAAAGGTAATTGCGAAATGGAAAATTTTGGCACAGTGCTGAAGAAAACCTCCAAACAATCACAGCTTCCAAAAGTGGAAAAGGTAGTCTAGAGAGGTGGTGCTTTTTCCTTACCTGGAGGTCTTAGAGAAAAAAGTCACTCGTTAGGTGATTCTGTCCATTTACTTTGTTTAACTAGATCAGGTCAGGGAATTTTTGGCCCATGGTCTTTTGGCATGGTACTGCCATGGCAACTGCAGGCAGGTCTCTTTCAATAAAACTAGAAGCTTTGTAGAGGTGAATTAAATGTTGGACCAAATATAGCAAACTAATATTTAAGTTGATAATTTTGTACAGTTCATGAATGATGCTATAAATAGCCTTGGCAGAAAATAAGTTTCTGAACTAGATAGTTGTTGAGATCTCATCGAACTTTCAAACTCAACTACTGTGTGATTGTGTAACAATATTTCAGATATCTTAAAACTTAATCTCTCAATGCTCACAAAATGGTATTGCCTCTAACAAAGATTCACTCTGCAAGTATTTGTTCTACTGTAACAATTTTCTGAATTTTAGGGTTATTTTCCATTGTAGTACATCAGGGTTTGTGATATTAAAAGACAGTGAAACTCTATTATCATTATTAGAGAAAAAAATTTAGAATTTTTGCAATACTATTTTAAAAATCTGCTCATTGTTTTCCTTTCAATTTTACCCATAAATTTCTTTGGGCTGATTTAAAATAGCTCACCAAACTTAAATGTCTTTAACAATCCTTAGGATAAAAAAGTGAACTACTGAGGTCTAGAAAATGAATAAGTGAGTGAACAAAACAGTAATTAAGCACTTATACAAAGCACTGTGCTAAGTTTGAGAAATAAAAATAGAAAAGTAGGAGAGAGTCCTTGCTCTTACAAAGTTCACATTCTAATGTCAACACTTAAAAAGATCAAGTAAAATGGAAAAATTCTCATGGTCTTTATGGTACAGAGGCAAAGCAGATGGTAATTCCATTTTTTTAATGTCATTCCCATAGATAAAATCATGTTAATATTGAACTTTGACTGTACCAAGAACTTTGGTGGCAAGAGCTTCTCACCCCACTCCCTTGGTTTTCAATATCTGTAACTATAGAACCTGGCAAGGCTTGTATCTCCAAAGGGGTTACTATACAGGATAATGGTTAGTGGCAGTGGGCTAGAAGCATTGCTATTCCCAAAACTCTTGGGTTGAAGATCATGGCCTGTTTCCATTAGAGTTTAAAAAGATATGGGATCAAGGTAGTGGAAATTGTTTGACTTAGTACAAGCTGTCTCCTATATCTCAAGATTTAACTTAATTTAAATTTAATCTCAAGATTAAATCAAAGTATAGGAAGAACTAGGGATAAAATTAACCTTACATACAAAAATAGAAGACGATCAGCAGCTAGGGACAGAATTAACCTTGCATACAAAAAATATAAAACTGTTAGTAGCTAATTTCATTTGTCTTAAACTTTTTTTTTTTAAATTCGACTGATACAAGATGCTCAGGTATGCAGGAATACCACCTGTTCCTTAGTTAAGAGTGTTTGGGAGGCAGGGGAACAACTAGGTGGCACAGTGGATGGAGTACTAACCCTGGAGTCAGGAAGACCAGAATTCAAATCTGGCCTCGGATACTTGATACTTACTAGTTGTGTGACCTTGGGCAAGTCACTTAACCCAACTGCTCCACAACACTCCCCAAAAAAGAGATTGTACAATTTTGCATCCCATGTAGCTTTTGCATAACCATCTCAATATCCAGATTGTAAATAAAGCTATTCTCCACCCCCCCAACCTCTGTAGTTGATAAACAAGCTCCAACCTAGTTTAATTCAGCAAAGAGTATAGATATCTGATAGATGCTGAGATATCCTACAAATAACTATAAATTATGGGAAACATCATCAACATTCCCCTACTGATCCTAACCCCAAGGACTGGTGTTGGTCCAATGTCCATAATGAAGAAATCAGTGTAGATCAATATCTTCTCTACCTTATTCCTTCAAGATCTTTCTGAAATGTCATCCATACATTCTGGAGTTCAGATCACTGGAAGTACTTGCCAGGACTACAATTCACTAAGGTATAATCAATTACTGAACTGGATGTTGAAGTCCAAATGCCAAAACACAAGACCTTCAGGGTCATAAAGGCTCAAAGGTAGAGATTACAAAACAATCTGCTTTAGATTTTCTGGGACCCAGTTGAAAGAAATGACTCATGGGTCACTAGGTAAATGAGGAAGAATAATGTATCAAAATGGATAATGTAGATTCTACAAAATTTGAAGATTTTAATGGCTCTGAGCTTCTTTCATAGATAATGGTGAGGCATCTATAGTTTTTTCTTGCCTATACCCAGAATCTCTATCAATTCTACTAAGCTCCACTAGTATCACTAAAATGTGTCTGATAGGGCTAGATTCTGAATTTTTGAGGATTAATTTCCCATCTTTAATCCTCACATATGGACCACCATTTCATGGAAGGCATCATCCACAATGGCTTCATATGGTTTGATCAACATTATGTCATTAATGTTGTGATATACATCCATATTCTAAGGAAAGGAATACATTTTGATGATTCTGACTTGCAGAAAATGGCAGTATGAGGCATAATTCAGTTAGACCTGGAACAGGAAAATGAAAGTACATTGGACATTCTCCGGTGAAAGTCAATAGAGCCTTAGTGGTCTCAGGTATAGGAATAGAGAAGAAAAAAATTAAATTTGATAAAGTCAATTACCCCACACCTTTTATTCTGGATCTGAGTTATGACACTGGTTACATCAGGAACAACAAAAATTATATTAAAAGGCTATCCTACTGGTGATAATCTATTCATACTTCTGCTTAATTGGTCCCTAGAAAGGAGACATAGATGATAGACAAGAAGAAATTCAAAACTTAAATAATAACTGATAAATCTCTACATCTAATAAAGTTTCAAGGTTCACGATGATTTCTATTGTAGAAGGAATGGCCATACTGGGAGTTCCCTGAATCAGAGAAATAATAAGTCTAATACAAATAGCAACAAATATAAAATTGTCAGAGTTTTTCCCTCCATTTAAGAACTCAAGAATACCTCTATGTCATAAGAAGAAATTAGGGTATGATTTTATGGTGCTAGTTATAATTGGTAGAATTAATTGTTTTAAGTCAAGAATGGAAACTTTATCATTATGCTATTCAATTTAAAGTGACCAAGATGCTTTAAATTAATAACAAATAGTAACATATCAGCAATAAGTAATAATTGATAGATAACTGAACATCACATTTATCTGATGCACAGATCTATATAACTTAGACAAATATGGCAAATGGACAATAAACTGGGCAACAAACTCAATAGGGGGATGAAAGTATATGATATATAACATATATATATATATGTTTAAAAATAACACAGTATTTAAGATCCCAAGCTTCTCTTTGAATAAAAAGTTAATGTTTTTTAAAATATTCTTCTACTGTGCTACATTGCTCTTAATCATGAAATAGCACAATCTCCCAAGAATCAAAATGTCAGATTATCTATTCTAAAGGAAATCTATTATAAAGGAAGTCTTACAGATGAAGAACTATACACAAGGACAGATTTGAAAGATGATATTAAAAGAGTTGGAAGTCTGAAAAGGGGAATTAAATTAGTTATATGGCAAGAGTGAAGGTTCAAAAGAGGGCAGCTCATGAACTCCATTGCTAGACATGCAATGTAGGCTACAATTCAGCTTATCCAAATGAGCTAATATTAACAGTATTTCCATTTACATAATTTAGAGTCAGTATAATACATTTTATCTTTAAATTTTATCTTCAAAAACTGGAAGGTTTCTTTTAACAATGTTAATATGACATTACTTTTTTATTTTATCACTTAAAATTCTTTTCCTCAAATGTTTTTAAGTTTTTAAAGCCTCAACTACAACAAGGCTGCCATCTAGTGCTTTGTGACTGCTTTTATTCTTTTCAAAAATCTTTATAATTAAGGAGGAAAGATGACATAGGTGTCTTATAATTTTTTAGGATTAAGAAAAGTATTTCCCAATTAAAATATTGTGTTTATATTTTCTGCTTGTGAAGCCAATATAGCCATACAGAAAAAGTAAAAGAGCAACAAAGATTAAATCAAACAGAATTTTGAAACTTAGTTGACAAGGAAGAAATAAAATTGAGTTTGAGAATATTCTCCTATGTGATCAATTTTATCTTCTAAGGTACTACATGAAAGAGATAAAGAAGAATTGCATTATTATGATTCCCATATCTTTCCATTCCATAGCATTTCTCTTTGTAGTTATATTGTCTTCATATCTTATTCTTTATTTCCCTGTTGTTTTCTTATTCCCTTGACAAGTTCTTAAACTTTTCTTTTTTTAATTTTTTTCCCCAATCTATCTAAACATTTAACTGTTTTGTTTTATTATAAGGAAACTAGTTTTATCCAAAAAAAGTTGAAAAATGCAATACTATTAAAAATATCTATCCCATTTTTCCAGGTTAAACAAAGAAATGGATCATCATTCCCTGAAAATAACAGATACTATTTTTTTTTCCTGTGGACACAGCCACCTCATTTTCTTTTCATGAAATGTTATCTATTCATTCAGAAAAAAATCAGCTTTATGAAACTTTTCTGGTAGGAAGTCTGAATTCTAATAGCACTTTTCTCTACAACATAAAATACTTATCAAATAGAAGAGCCTTAGTATCATAGATTCATGGATATGCATCCTTCCTCTCCTCCCTCTGACTTGTAATTCTTTTTTTTAAAATTTAAATGATATTTTATTTCCCCCAATTAAATATTGTAAAAATGGTTGCATTTATTTTATTAAGGTTTTTGAGTTCAAAATTTTTCTCCCTTCCTCTATTCCCTCCCCTGTTCTGAAACTGATAGGCAATTTGATATATTTTATACATATTCTACCACATATAACATTTCCATATTAGTCTCAGTTGTGGAAGAAGAAACAGATAAAAAGGAAAAAATAACCATGAGAAATAATATTTGTAGGAAATATGCTTTGGTCTGCATTCAGAATCCATTAGTTCCCCCTTGTCATTTTGAAGGGCCTCAATGACTGTTATCACAAGCTCAGAGAATCCTGCACCAGTCTCAAGTAGTGATGTTGAGTATATCACTATAAGAATGACAATCCTAGTGACTATTGCAATTGTACCTTTTTTCTAAAAATGCTTAATATCACCATCTATTCTAAGGACCTACAAATTTTTAAGAACTTGGCCTTCCTTGAAGAAAATAAATTATCCCTGAAGATTCAGATGTATTCTTTTATGACAGGTCAATTAAGATTGACTTTGTAAAAAAAAAAAATTAACAAGTTGTCTGTCTTCAATTGGATGATTTCCAAGAAAGAAAAAAGTTACCTACTAATGAAAGACAACAGATAGTATAACAGTTAGTTTTCAGTTTTGTTCCAGTGTTTGTATCATAAATATGATATAATAAGATTCCCTTCAACATAAATCTAAACACGAGAACGTTGTTACAGACAGGGTTAGTTCCCAGTAAAGAGAAGAGTATAAGAGACTGTCACTGCATATCAAGCAACAGCTCACATGAGACCAGTAAAGATGATGCTAGGAGAAATAGACAGTAGTAGACTAGGTAAAATTTGGGTTCTTGGAGCTAAATAGAGCCCTTGAAGCACTACATAGAGGTTAAGTATTCTATTTTTGCCATATTACCACAAATCTTATCATGTCACTTCACTGACCAAGAAATTTCTTTGATCACCCATTTCCCAATCAATAAAATACAAACTTATGTTTTGCTCAAGATTATCTTTCTAGGCCAATTATAAATTAACTCTTTCTTTTCAAACTATGCTCTGGCTAAGTTGGGATCTGTCTCTTATTCTGTGTTCTTAGGAAAGAAGCTTGTCCTCATGTTTCCTTTTCTATAAAATGGAGTTAGACTATATAGATAAGCACTAGAGTCTCTTCCAGCTCAGAGTTTAGGATTCTAGGTCTAGAATACAGTGCTTATTCTTTCAGTTTATCTATTTACATCAATGCTAAAACTAGCATTTCTAAAATTATGTTTTAATACTTATCATGAAGATATATATAACATTCTATATTTTAGTTCTCAATGGGAAAAATTTCTAATATTTCTTATTACATGAAAATCTATCTCTTGCACTCAGATAAATTCTTTTTATGTTATTAAGGAAAAAATTATTCCTATATTTTAGGACTGTTCACATGAGTATTGAATTTTAATAAATACTCTTCATTTATCTGTTAATATAATCACATGGTTTTATTGCTTTCATAAATTACTGTCATCAAAATAATTTCTCTGAAATAAAATATGGAGTAAAAATAATAAAATAATCCTGTGTATCACAACATATAGAAATATATATATATATAGATAGATAGATAGATAGATAGATAGATAGATAGATAGATATAGATAGATATATGGATATATTGACTGTATCTGATACTTCCCCCTCATGGAAAGATTTGTTTCCTTTAAAGATGAATCTAGGATAATAAATCCATGCAGAGAAAACTAGATTTGAATTCTCTAAAAGTTATTATTCTCAAATTTTATACTGAAATATGCCAAAGCTTTGAGGAACTTTAAAAAGCAAGCCGTCATTAAAAAAAAAGAAATGTAATATTTTTCTGATCAATTTTACTCCAAATGAAACAATTTTCATAACATATTCAGTGCAGAGGATATATGTCACTTTGGTAATTTGAAACAATATTTTCTATAATAGAAAATAAGCAAGATATTTTACAATTGTCATTTCCTTATATTAGCCTTCAATCTGGAACAAATATTTCAATACTCTGCATGTTTGCTTTGAAAATTTGGTATTTTTGTTTTAAAATTTTTGTAAATGACTTTTGTAATTTTGCATGTGCTATGATATCATTTTTAAAAATATGCTGACCTTACATATAACACATATCAAGATCACTTGAAGTAAACCCCACTTTGAAGTTGATATTGCTTTATGTAAATATTTTCTGTAATTAAATTTTGTTACTCGAACTAATATTTGAACTCATATTTGAGAGATGGAATGAGAATATTTGTTTTACTGCCATATTCTCCATTATTAATGTTTCTGCTTCTGTCTCTTTCTTTTACTTTCTTGATTTTATTATTACCTGTCCCATAAATTGTTACAGCAAGAGACTTATGATATAAAAAACCTCAAAGTAGATAAATATTGGATTATTTTAATATGGATTCCATACAAGATATTGATAGTTGACTACTTATATGCTATGCAATATAGGCACACTTAACGATAAATTCTAGATGTTCAATAAATCAGCTTTTAAATCATGTGATCAAAATTTCCCAATCTCTGGTGGTTCTTTAATCATAGTAATAGTAATAGTAATAGTAACAGTAACAGTAATAATAATAATAATAATAGCAATTGGTATTAATAGTATTAACAGATATCATAGCTAATAGTTACTATAGCAATTATTTAATACCTGGCACTTAATAAATATCTTCTTTGATCCTCACTATGATCTTAGTAAAAATGTATTTATCAATAATCTATATTTTATAGTTAAAGAAACTGAGAAAAATCAAAAATTAAGTGACTTCCTTAAGGTCACATAGCTACTTACTATCTGAGGCATTTATACATAAAACTTGTTCAATTACAAAATGGTTATCTTTTCTTGGCTAAGGTGGAGAAATAAAGGAAATAATGCAATAGAAATCTCCCCTAATATTCCCCTTCAAACACCTTTACAATAATTCCTAAAAGAGAATTTCTAACCTAAGGAGAGGTTTGTGACACTGGAATAGGGCAGGGCACTCAGTAGCAAGATCTGCATCACATTGAGGAGACGGGTGCTCCAGCAGCAGCAGCAACAGCAGCAGCACCATCTCCAAGAACTCTCAGCCCAAATAGGGTAAGAACAAGTCAGATAACTCTTCAGGGAAAAAAGAAAGATCTGAAGGGACCCTTTGCTGGCACCAGGTACAAGACCATGCTGAATTGTCCACATAGCTCCAGGTCTCAGTTCAAGGACCAAGGTGAACACAAGCACCTGCAGCCCCAGAAGAACAAAGTTGTTTCCTGGGTAAAGACCAGAGAACACACTTCTTTGCTTCACCCCAATCTTAGTGAGAGGCTTCTAATTTATCCTTAAAATACATATGTTTTGCTGATGGAATTAGGCAGATACTACTTGTTTCAAAGAAAGCTGTTTATTCATATGCTTTCTAGTGTTTTTAGATATTTATTAAATTTATTTATTTTCATCTTACTAAAATAGTCTTGATGTAAAAGTAACCATAATCCTCTCCTTCCCATAAGAAAACTCAAGAAAAAGAAAGTGAGAGAAAAAGAAAAAAAAATGCACTTCAGTCTGTGTTTGGAAATCATGAGGTCTGCATCAGGGATGGACAGCATTCTTTATCATAAGTCCATCAGAGAAGTTGCTTGGATATGTTTTTTTTCACAGTTACTGTTGCTAACTGTATTTCCCTACATTAAATTCCTCTTCACCCCCATTTATTCTAGTCTCTTTCTCCTTTCACCCTGTCCTGTTCTTTTGAGAACACCTTTCTCAAAAGTGTTTTCTGTCTGACTCTTTTCTCTCATGATCTTCCCTCTCCTCCATTACCTACACCCCCTTCCCTACCCCTGCCCTCTTTCCTCTCCTTTTTCCACCAAGGTAAGATAGATTTCTATAGGCTATGGAGAGTCTATGATATTGCCTCTCTGAGCCACTTCTGATGAGAATGAAGCTTCACTCATCTCCCCCCTTCTACCCCTCCACTCTATTGTAAAAGCTTTATCTTGACTCTTGTATGTGAAATATATATATGTATGTGTGTGTATATATATATATATATATATATATATATATATATATATATATATATATATATATATATATGCTCCTTCTAACTGCTCGAATAAATGAGAAGGTTCATATGAGTCATAAATATCATCTTTCAATACAGGAATACATGCAGTTTACCATCATTAAATCTCTCATAATTAGCCCTTCCCATACACACATTCTATGCTTCACCTGAGTCCTGTACTTGAAGATCAAACTTTCTGTTCAGCTCTGGTCTTTGCAATAGGAAAGTTTGAAAGTTCCCTATTTCATTGAATAGCCATCTTTTTCCCCTGAAAGATGATGTTCAGTTTTGTTAGGTAGTTGATTTTTTATTGTAATCCCAGCTCTTTTGCCTTCTAGAATAATATATTGTAAGCCTTAATATAGATGTTTCTAAGTCCTGTGTAATCCAGACTGTAGCATAACAATAATTCAATTGTTTCTTTCTGGTTGCTTGTAATATTTTCTCTTTCAGGGCAGCTAGGTGGCACAGTGGATAGAGCACCAGCCGTGGAGTCAGGAGTACCTGAGTTGAAATCTGGTCTCAGAAACTTAATAATGACCTAACTGTGTGGCCATGGGCAAGCCACTTAACCCCATTTGCCTTGCAAAAACCCAAGAAAATATTTTCTCTTTGACTTGGGAGTTCTATAATATTCCTGGCTATAATATTCCTGGGAGTTGTTATTTTGGGATTTCTTTGTGAATTCCCTCAATTTTACCTTTACCCTCTGCTTTACGATCTCAGGGCAATTTTCCTGGAGAATTTCTATAAAAATGAAGTCCAGACTGGTTTTCCTGGTCATGACTTTTGTAGCCCAGTAAATTTTAAATTATATCTCCTGAATCTGTTTTCCAGGACAGTTGTTTTCCCAGTGAGATATATTATGTTTCCTTCTAGTTTTTCATTCTTTTGGTTTTGTTTTATTGTGTATTGATTTCTCACAAAATCATCAGTTTCCCTTAGTGCCATTCTATAATAGTGTTCCATGACATACACATACCACAGTTTGTTAAGCCATTCCCCAATAGAAGGCCATTCACTTAATTTTCAGTTCTTTGCCACCACAAACAGGGCTGTTATGAATATTTTTGTACAAGTGATGTTTTAGTCTTTTTTTTTTCATAATTTCTTCAGGGTATTGACCCAGTAGTAGCATTGGTAGGTCAAAGGGTATGCAAATTTTTGGTGCCCTTTGGCAGTAATTCCAAATTTCTCTCCAGAAAGGTTGGATGTGTTCACAGCTCCAACAACAATGCTGACTAGGTTTTAATGATGTTTCTGCATCATTCTTATTTCTCTTTACCTTGCTTGATTTTCAAAATCTTTTTTTGAGCTCTTCTATAACCTGAGACTAATCTTTATTCTCCTTGGAAGTTTTTGATACCGAAACTTTGACTTGTCATCTTCTAAGTATGTAATTTAAACCTCCATGGGACCAAAGTAATTATTTATGGTCAGATTCTTTTTCTTCCGTTGTTTACTCATTTCACAATCTATGACCGAATTTTAACATACTTTCCCAAGCTTTAGAGTGTTTAAGGAACTTAATTCCTTCAATGATTCATTAGAGACTCTGACTGTGCTCCTGGCCTGTGATCTGGTCTATGGATGACCATAAATACTCCCCTCTTCCCTGGAGCTATGAGAAGGTTCCCCTGCTGTGTTCTGGACTATGACTTGGATCTGAGCTGGGGCAGAACAACAAAGTCCTGTCCCAGGGATAGCAGAGAGCCCTCAACAGTCCCCTTCCCCCCCCCCCCCATCTCTTTACCATTCAAGGGTTCAGAACTCTGGAAGCAGCTGCTAAATGGCTCCACAGCTTCCTGTAGTGAGGTTGTGCTAAGGCCTATGCTGCACTGGGCTCCACAATCACTCTAGTAAAGCAGCCTTATCCTTCTGAACTTCCAAATTGTCTTTGGTGATCCCTGGTCTGAGACATCTGGTAATTTCTAACACTGCCATGGATCCAGGCACCCCATGCATTGTTCCTGGAAAGCTTGAGATGCTTTGCTCTGGTGTGTTATAGCCCTTTCCAAACCTGGTGGAGTAGACCCTTCCCAGTGATCTCTCAAGTTGTCTTAGGCTGGAAAATTGTTTCACCAATCTTCCTATGGGTTCCACTACTCTAGAATTTGGTTAGACTCATAATTTTAAGGCATTTGGAGTGGTCTGTGGGAGAGTTTCTGGGAATTTCTGCTTCCATGCTGCCATCTTGGCTCTTCCTCCACTAAGTTCCTTCCTAGTCTTTTTAATAGGCAATTAAGAAACAAAGTTATCACTCTTTGAAGATGAGAATCCTAGAGATCAATTAAAAATTAGCCTAAGGGGACGGAGCCAAGATGGCAGCATGAAGACACTATTTCCCAGGAACTCCTCCCCCAAACTCCAAAAGTCAAAGTTATGACTCTAGTCAAAATTTAGAGCGTCAGAACCCACAGAAAGACAGAGTGATACATTTTCCCAGTCCATGATAACTTAGAAGTTCTGCAGGAAAGGTGTGTTTCACCAGGACGGGAGGTTGGGAAAAAAAGATGATGACAAAATTGAAGCTTCCATATCCAAAACCCCAAAGAGAAATAGAAAATGGGCTCATACTATAAATGAGCTCAAAAAATACTTTCAAAAGAAGTTAAAGAAGATGGAGAAAATACTGGGAGGGGAAATGAGAGCGATGCAGAAATATCATAAAAACCAAATCTACAGTTTGGTGAAAGATAAACAAAAAAATACTGAAGAAAATAATATGTTAAAAATCAGTTTAAGGGTAGTGGAAAAAGCAAAACAAAAGGCAAATGAGAAGAAGAATGTGTTAAAAAGCAGAATTGGCCAGCTGAAAAAGGAGAAAAAGAAGCTCTCTGAAGAAAATAGCTCCTTCAAATGCAGAACAGAACTAAAGGAAGCTGTTGACTTTGCAAGAAATCAGGAAGTAATAAAAACTCTTCCAAAAAAGCCAAAAATTAGAAGAAAATGTGAAATATATAAATGGAAAAAGAACTGACCTTGCAGATCCAGAAGAAATAATTTAAAAATTATTGGGCTATCTGAAGGCCACAATCGGGAGAAGAGCCTAGACTTCATTATTCAAGAAATAATAAAGCAAATTTGCCCTGAGATCCTAGAAGTGAGGGTAAAATAGAAATTGAGAGAATTCATTGGTTACCTCCTGAAAGAGATACCAAAAAAAATTCCAGGAATATTATAGCCAAATTCCAAAACTCCCAAATCAAAGAGAAAATTCTAAAATCTGCCAGAAACAAACAATTCAACTATGGATGCTCCATAGTCAGGATTACATAGGATCTGGCAGCATCTATACTAAGGGCTCATAGGGATTGAAATATGATATTCCAGAAAGCAAAATATCTTGGTTTACAACCGAGAATCAACTACCCAGAAAAACTGAACATCCTCTTTCAGGGGAAAAGATGGATTTTCAATGAAACAGGGGATTTTCAAACTTTCCTATTGAAACGATCAGAGCTTAACAGAAAGTTTGATCTCCAAGTACAGGACTCTGGTGAACCATAGAATGGGTGGAAGAGAAGGACTAACTATTAGAAATTTAATGATATTGAACTGTTTGTATTCCTGCATGGGAGCAAGATATTGATAACTCATGTAAACTTTGTCCTTTATAAGAGCTATTAGAAGGGACATATACAGACAAGATATAGGAAGGAGCAGAATATAAGGGTATAATACAGTAAAAAGAGGGAGTCAATGAGTGATAAAGGAAAGTACTGGGAGGAAGGGAAAGGAGATGAAGAAGAAGCTAAGACAATTCACATATAAGAGTCAAGAAAAAGCTTTTTCAATGGAATGGAAAGGACGATGGCAAAGGGGAATGAGTGAGCCTTCATTCTCATCAAAAATGGCTCAGAGAGGAAATAACATACACACATAATGAAGTATAGAAATCTATTTTACCCTAGAGAAAATTGAGAAGAAACAGATGGGATAAGGCGGAATTGGAGGGAGGGAAGGGGGGAAATAGTTGATAGAAGAGAGGGAAGATTAAGGGAGAGGGTACTCAGATATAACACACTTTTTTGACAGGGCCAGGATGAAAGGAGTGAGAATAGAACAAATAAGAATGGGAAGGAATAGACTGGAGGTACAGCTAGTATTAGTAACTATGGGGAAAATATTGAAGCAACTTCTCTGGTGGACTTATGATAAAAAAAAAAAAGCAACTCACCCCAGAGACAGAGCCATTGGAATCTGAACACAGACTGAAGTACATTTTTCTCTCTCTCTCTATTCTTGAGGTTTCTCATCTTCTTGGGGGAGGGGGAGGGGGCATTTATGTTTATTCTTATGTTTGCTCTTATAACACATTCAATTTCGATAAATGTATAGCATGCAAACAATGTAGAGACTATCAGACTGCTTTCTATGGTGGGGAGGGAAGGGAGGGTGGGAGAAAAAATTGTAAAATTCAAAACTTTACAAAGAAATGATTGGTAGATACTACTATTGTATATAATTGGAAAACAAATAAAATGTTAATAAAAAATTTGTCTAGGCAATTAGCAATTTTATAATTGTTTGATATATCTATATATAATGTTGTTATATATATAACAAAATATAAAATAAACTCACATATATTTTCTTCATTTTTATATACTGCCAAGAAACGTTATATACTAACAACACAATCCAACAGACAAAGATATAAAGAGCACTTTCATTTAAAATAGCTGATGCATGAGTGGTTAGATGGCACTGGTCCTGGAGTCAGAAATACCTGGGTTCAAATCCGGTCTCAGACATTTAATAATTACCTAATTGTGTAGCCTTGGGCAAGCCACTTAACCCCATTTCCTTCAAAAACCTTAATAAAGTAAAATAAATTGCTGATGATTACTGATGGTTTAGGCAGCTGAGTATATAAAATATTTGAGAGTCTTCATGCCAAAACAAAGCAAGGAACTATATGCACATATAATTACAAACACTTCCATGAATAGAGTCAGATCTAAACAATCAGAGAAATAAGAGATAGAGGAGCTTTTTGGAAGTAAAATGGATAAAAATCAAATAGGTTTGCACAAAGAAAAATCAGTTCAGATGAAATTAGAAGAAAGTAAGAAACTTGGGGGAAAATTTCAGCAAAATTTTCTAATAAATGTTTCATTTATCAAATATATAGGGACATTAGCCAAATTTATTAAAATATGACTCATTTCCCAAATGATAAATGGTCAAAGGATAAGAATAGCCTGTCATCATAAAAAGACATCAAAAGAAACTATAGTCATATGAAAAAATGCTCTAAATGACTAGTGGTTAGATAAATCGAAATTCAACAACTCTGAGGTACCACCTCATGCCTGTCAGATTGGCTAACATGACAGAAAAGGAACATAATAAATATAGGAGGGAATGTGGAAAAATTGGAACAGTAATGTGGAATTGTGAACTAGGATAATCATTCCGGAGAATAATTTGAAGCTGTACGCAAAGAACTATAGCATTATGCATACTCTTTGATCCAATATTGCCACTACTGAATCTATATTCCAATGAGATCAAAGGATTGCCCATCAATTGAGGAATGCCTGAATAAGTACTGATATAGGATTGTGAGGATATTCTATAACAAATGACGTTTTCTATAAGAAATAATAAGCAGTATAGTCTTACAAAACTTTAGTAAGACATAAGTGAACATATAAGTGAACTGATGTAACACAAGGTGAGCAAAACTTGGGCACAGTAATAGCAATATTGTAAGGATGATCAATTGCGAGTGACTTGACTATTGTGATTAATGTCAGGATCCAAGGCAATTTCCAATGACTTATTATCAATGTTATCAATCTCTCCAAAGAGAGAACTGATAGAGTATGACTACAGATTGAACCATAATTTTTCTACTATATTTTTCTTGATTTTTTTAATAACATGACTAATATGTAAATAGATCACATTTCTTGCCTGTTCCATGAATGGGAAGGCAAGTGGGAGAAAAATTAGAACTCAAAATAAGTTTAAAATGAATGTGAAAAATAAAGATGCAAATAACCAAAAATTTTAAAATTAAAGTTTTGGGGGAGGCAGCACTGACCCTGGAGTCAGTAGGACTTGAGTTCAAATCTAATCTCAGATACTTGATTCTTAATAACTGCGTGCCTTTGGGCAAGTCACTTAAGCCCACTGCCTTGCAAAAAAAAAAAAGGAAGGAAAAAAAAGAGAAAAATAAAGATTTTTTTACTTAAAAGAAGTTTGTTCCTTTTAAAAATTTAGTTATCAGTTGTTTCAAGCTTTTATATGGTTTTCCTAGTGATAAATTTATTATTTAAACTTGAGGAGCAAGGCCATTCTATTATAATAATTATTTATGAATCTTGAATACATTATTCTAAATTCTTTCCACCTAAACTATGTCAAGTCTCTACAATTAACAAGAGAAATTTAAGAGACATAGCATTCAAGAAAAAAAAGTGATAGTCTGATTATACTATGTACTACTAAGATCACATCTGGAGTATCAAATTCAATTCTGGATACCGCATTTTAGAAACAGCATTGATAATCTCAAAAGCATTAGAAGAAGGCAGTCAGAAGTTTGTGTTGTATTCAAATCAGTTGAAGAATATATGAATGTAATCCTGAAGAAGAGATTTGGATGATACATTATAGCTGTCTATCATTATATGGACAATTGCCATGAGGAAGTAAGATTAGATTTATTCTTATCAAACTTAGAGGTGAGGACTAGAAGCAATGGGTAGAAATTAAAAAGTGGCAAATTTAAGTTTGATGTTAGGAAAAAAAAGTAACATCACAATTAGAGACACTAGAAAACAGAATGGGCTGCCTCAGAAAGCAGTAGGTTGCTCCTTGCTAGAGGTCTTCAAGAAAAGGTTGAACGACCACATGCAAGGTAAGCTGTAGAGGACAGTCATCTTCAGGTAGAACTTGACATTAATGACCTCTGAGAGCCTGTCTAATTCAACAATTCTACAATTTGATTGCCTTTAATAATTTCATTTATTATTTAGCCCAAAGTGCTAAAGCATAGAATTAGAGATCTACCACATAACACAGAAAAATGAATCAGAAATGTTAACTAACATCATTGGTTGCTATTCTAAGCCTTAGATCTATGGAAATAATTGTGAGTTGATTCCAGAGCTAACTCATATGATGCAAAAGTATGCTATTCCTTCTTTCTCAATAAAAAAGTTCCCCTTTTTAACTCAAAAGGAGTTTCTTTTACTCCTATCAAAAGCAGCTTAGTCTGTGGTTGTAGGAACTAGCATAACTGAACCAGAAATAATTTTTCACATGAAATATTTTCTCAATGGCTATGGAATTTAAAATAATTTTTTTTCCTCAGTATTCACCAATACAAATTTAAAGCTTAGAGTTGTCCCTTCAAATAATAGGTACTTCTTTCCTTATGCATGCTAAAAACCAACAAAAATCATAAAGCTTTCCATATCAAGTAACTGAATCCATAAACAACAGACTATTGAATGCTTAACAACACAGGCATCCAATTTTGATATAGCAAAACATGACTACATAGACTCTGACAGCTCTATAATATGAAGTGTCAGGCAGAAATATAAGTTGAAAAAGGATATACTCAACATGTTTGTGAAAGAAGAACTAAAGGATAAGAATGAACAAACACATGCAGATGTGCTGATATCAATGGAATGGTGTGTGAAGCTAGAGCATTAAAAACGGAGTGCTTTCAAATCACATAAAGACTTTTTAATAGCACCTTTTTACTTAATAATAGGTTAATTAACAAATATGAAGAAAATCTCACAAGGTAAGTGCCTTGACCCCTCAAGATAATGACAAGAAAGAGAAATCAATTCAACAAAAACTGAGTAAGAGTCATTCAATTAAAAAGGTTTTGCACTTATAAAATCAATGCTGCCAAAATTAGAAGGAAAGCAGAAAGCTGGGAAACAATATTCAAAAATAGGAGTTCTGATAAAGGTCTCATTTCTAAAATATATAGAAAATTGTATAAAATTTATAAGTGTACAAGTCATTCCTCAATTGATAAATGGTCAAAGGATATGAAGATAGTTTTCAAATGAAGAAATTAAAGTTATATATAAAATCATGAAAAATTACTCCAAATCATTATTGATCAGAGAAATGCAAGTTAAAACAACAATGAAGTATCACCTCACACCTATCAGATTGGCCAAGATGAGAAAAAAGGAAAATAATCAGTGTTGGAGAGGGTGTGGGAGGATTAGGAAATTAATACATTGCTGGTGGAGTTGTAAATGGATCCAACCTTTTGTAGAGCAACATAGAACTTATGCCCAAAGAAAAATAAAATTGTTCATGTCCTTTGACCCAGCAATTCCAATTCTAGTTCTATAGCTGGGGAAAAAATTATAAAAAAATGGGAAAAGTCCTACATGTTCCAAAATATTCTTAGCAGCTCTTTCTGTAGAATTGGAAATTGAAGAGATGCCCATCAATACAGCAATGGATAAACAAGTTATAGTACATGAATACTATGGAATACTATTGTTTTATAAGAAACCATAAATGTTTGGATTCTAGAGAAGCATGGAATGACTTCAGCTATGGACAATGTTATTTCCATACAGAGGAAGAAAAAAAAAGAAAAAACCAACCCTTTGGAATCTAATGAACATTTTATAAGAATTATCTTTTATGTACCTCTTTCCCATAATCCTAAATCCTCATACAAAAAATGACTAATAGCTAAAGATGTTTATCTAAAATATGTGTGTACAATGCTAACCTGACTGTTTGTTGCTAAGGGGAGGTGGGTGGGAAGGGAGGAAGGAAATTCTGTAACTTAAAAATATACATGTGCATATGGATGAAAAATAAATAAATACACTAAAAAACACTTAGTAAGTGTTTACCTCGTATAACATTACTAGGCTCAGTGCAGGAAAAATAAAGAATAAAGAAAATTAAATTGGATTCTGCCTTCTAGGGTTCATTTCATGCTTCCTATTAATGTTGGAAAACATGTAAAATGTTGAGAGGTTTGCATATAGTGGGCAATTAGTAAACACTGAATTTAATTTTTTTATCATGAACATTTACTCTGCTTATCTTTCAAGACAATAATTTATAAACCAAATAGATTACCAGATGATTTCTCAAGTATTTCTTATTCAAAAATCTCAATTTTACAGTAAAATCCTAGATATCTAGAATCTTGACAACCAGACTTGCAATGCAAAGTGGTAAAGTGGCCAGAATATTGAACTTGGAGTAACAGGATATGAGTTCAAATTGTGCTTATTTTTAATTACTTGTCTGACATTGAGCAAATCATTTAATCTCTCTAGGTCTCAGTTTCTTCATCCATAAAATGAGAGGATTAAATGATAAAAATTAAATTATACCTTCAAATTCTACATCTATATGATATATATATATATATATCACATATATATAAAATTTTCCAGTTATATTTCAAGTGATAGTATACTTTTTAAAACTTTAAAAAATTTCAATGACTCTCTAAAATATAATATTTTTTACCTTCCTCTTTAATCACAGTATACTTAATATGATTTAAATAGCTCAAGATTATTGTTTTGACAGGGAAAGAATCATGACAAGACTTGTGATTTCATTTGTCTAGGGAACTACAGATGAAGAGAAATTCTGTTAATGCTCTTTGATACCTTCTCTTGAATTTTTAATCATGAAGAATTTCCTTGCTCAGGGTCACAAAATCATTGTATTTAGGTTTTCTTGAAATCTCTATCCCCAGAGACAGCTAGGTGGCACAGTGAATAGAGCACTGGCCCTGGAGTCAGGAATACCTGAATTCAAATCTGACCTCAGACATTTAATAATTACCTAGCTGTGTGGCCGTGAGCAAGCCACTTAACCCCTTTGCATTGCCAAAAAAAAAAAAGAAAAGAAAGAATCTCTATCCATTATATCAGGCTGACTCCATCATTATGAACATCAATTAATATGAAAAGAAAGTAGTAGATTGAGATAATTTGTACCATGTAGTCCTGTCTTATCTTTAACCATTTTAATTAAACACTCTCATTTTCCTTGAATTCCTTATCCTCTCTTGTCCTTACACCTTGAGTAATTCCAAACATTTTTTTCCTTTTCTATACAGCTCCTTTAATACTTTTCCATATCTCTATGGATTATAAGCAGAGGAAATTATCTCTTATTTTACTGATATAAAAAGGACTCTGAGCACCTTACTTCCTACTAATTCTACATTTCTTGGAGGAATAAATTCCATCTCACCACATCCTTGTTCTGCTCAAGCAACTACATTAGCTTTCTACTCTTTTGGTATGAAATACAAACTTCCCTATTTGACATTTTAAAAAAGGAAATCAAGTCATTAATCTTTTAATGTCTTACCATTGGTTTGTTTAAATTTTTGCACTAATATTCATTAAGGAAACTAATCTACAATTTTCTTTCTGTTTTTGCTTTATATAGTTTATGTATCAAGACCATATTTTTGTCATAGAAGAAATTGGGTAAGACTACTTTTTTTTCAAATTTATATAGTTTGTAATAAATTGCTTTTTTAAAAAATTGGTAAAATTTACTTATAAATCCATCTGGTCCTAGGGATTTTTGCTTAAGTAGCTCTTTTATGGTTTGTACAATTTTTTTTAGGTTTTTGTAAGGCCAATGGGGTTAAGTGGCTTGCCCAAGGCCACACAGCCAGGTAATTATTAAGTGTCTGAGACTGGATTTGAACCCAGGTACACCTGACTCCAAGGCCAGTGCTTTATCCACAATGCCACCTAGCCGCCCATAATTATTTTTTAAAGATAGAATTATTTAAGTATTCCATTTCTTCTGTTAATCTGGGCAATTTTTAGTTTGTTAAACATTCATCCATTTTTTCAAATTTTCCACATCCAATTGGGCAGAATAGCTCCAAATAATTATTTTAATTTCATCTTTTTTTTTTTAGTTTTTTTTTTGCAAGGCAAATGGGGTTAAGTGGCTTGTCCAAGGCCACAGAGCTAGGTCATTATTAAGTATCTGAGGCCTAATTTTATCTTAATCGGTGATGCATTCAGCCTTTTAAATTTTGCTACTAATATTTTCAGTTCTTTATTTTTTAATCATTATTAATGAATACTTTTTTCTATTTCCTTGTTTATTTCATTAAACCATGCCTATTTTATTTATAAAGCCAAAGGTTTTTCTTCTTTAAATTTTATTACTCTCCCCTTGGATTTTCAGGATTTCCATTTAATGTGAAATTGGTGGTTTTTCTTTTTCTAGTTTTTTTTAATTGAATGCCCAATTCATTGATCTGGTTTTTTAGGTTTATAGTTGTTATTTAAATTTTAATCTATGCTTCCATGGTCCTTTATTGAATATAAGTTTATTGTATTATTGTCCAAAAAGGGTTCATTTAATAGTTAATCTTTCTGTATTACTGAGTTTTTTAATGCTTCAATTCATGTTGAATTTTGTGAAGGTGCTATATACAGTTTAGTAACAGGTAAATTCCTTTCTATTCCCATTCAAAGTTCTAACTTTGCTAAAATTTGGTTCAAATTCTTAACTTCTTTTGAATTTATTTTACATTTTGCTATCTAATTTTGAGAAGAGAAAGTTGAGGTTTCTTTCATATATAGGTATATTATTTTTCATCTAACTTTTAGTTTAAGAACTTGATTGCTATATCATTTGACATAGTAGTATTAATATCACTTCATTGTCTATAGCACCTTTTTTTGTAAAATATAATTTTCTTGAATGTCTTTTATAAGGTTCTTTTTTTTGCTTCAGCCTTCTCTGAGAACATAACTGTTATCCCTGCCTTATTTTTTAACTTTAAAGGTAGCATAATAGATTTTGCCTCAGGCCTTCTTTTAAATTCTGAGTATATCTTTGTTTCAAGTATATTTCAACATATTGTTGATTCTGATATCTAATCCATTCCATTAGCTTCTATTTAATGAGTCTATTAGTTCCATTCACATTCACAGTTATGATTATGAGGCATTTCTTTGTCATATTATTTCTTTCTTAAACCTTCTCTATATCTTTTTACCCCTTTGCTCTTCAAAAGATGATCATAACAAGACTTCTGGACAAAATGGTGGAGTGAAGCCAGGCACTGTGGTGACTTCTCCTGGTTTTCCATCAGAAATAATATGAAATAAACCTCTTAACAGAAATTCAATCAACAAAACCCAGAAAAAGAAGCTAGGAGAACATTTACCAATAAGTTCTGTCTCCAGGGAGCCAGGTGAGCTAGAGGCAGAGAGGAGAGAGCCAAGCCAGGGGTGGAAGGATGAGATTTGGGATGAACCTAAGATCAGCCACAAAGGCTTTGGCTATGGGAGCAGCAGTCTGGGGAGCTGTAGTAGGGCTGGAGGGTGAGTTCCAGCACAGATAGTTACAGAATGGGGATGGACATCAATCTACTCAGCTGCTTGCTGGTCAGGAGGACTGTGGCTCCATACTTACATTTCAGCAGGGCCCTCTTCCCAGAACAAAGTAACAGACCACCCACCCCTCCCCCCAGGCTCAGACCTGGGCAGCAGAGTTCCCTCAGCAGAAGAGGGAGATTAACAGTCTTACCCCAGGGCACTACCCTCATTGTTGAAAGATAACAGTATTCAGCAGCACAACCCACCCCCTCCAGGCCTAGGGAGAGGGGACTCATACCAATGTCACAGATACTCCAGAGAAAGCAACCAGAACCCCCTACTAGCTGGTCCACTTGGAATTACTAAACGGGGTGAGCAAAGCCTCTAGAGAACTCAACACCAAACATCTGTGAAGCAGCCCCTCCCCCAACACAAGATCTTAGGAAAATTAGGAAAAGTCAGCAGAAAAGGGGGAGGAGTCTATAGAAAATTACCTATAAGCCAAAAACCCTAACTCAGAGAGATATTGAACTTTTGAGGAAAATATTATTTGGTCTCCAGACCAGAAAGACTTCCTTGAAGAAATTAGGAAGGAGTTTACAAATCAATTGGAAAAACTGGGAAAAGAAATTCAAGAGAAAATTAATACCTTGCAACAAGAAAACAACTCCTTGGAAAATACAATTGGAGAAATGCAAAAAAGAAAATAATTTTCTCAAAACCTCAAATGGGAAAATGCAAAAAGAAAATAACTCTCTCAAATCCTTAATTGAGCAAATGGAAAAACTCCTTCAAAAATAGAATAGACAGATTCAAAAAAGAATTGCAAAAGATAAATGAAGAAAATTCTTCTCTAAAAAAGAATGGAGTCTGTGGACACTAATGACTTAATGGGACAACAAGAATCTGTTAAATAAAACAAAAAAAATTGAAAAAAGTAGAAGAAAGTGTAAAATACACAATTAGCAAAACAATTGACTTTGAGAATAGATCCAAGAGAAACAACTTAAGAGTCATTGGGCTCTAAAATATTGAAGAGAAAAAAAAAGCCTGATCTCAACATTACAGGATTTAGTGGTAGAAAATTGCCCTGATATCATGAAAATAGAGGGAAAAATAGTCATTGAAAGGATATATTGATCCTCTCTGGAAAGGAATACCAAAATGAAAACACCAAGGAATACTGTAGCCAAATTCCAGAACTATCAGATTGAAGAGAAAATCCTTCAAGCAGCAAGAAAGAAACAATTTAAATACCAAGGAGTCACAGTAAGGATTATGCAGGACCTGGCTGCATCAATATTAAAGGATCAAAGGGTCTGGAATGAGATATTCCAAAGAGCAAGGCAGCTTGGAATGTAGACAAAAATCCACTCTCCAGCAAAGCTGGAGTCTTCACTTCCAGGGGGAAAAAGGATATTTAGTGAAATAGGAGACTTCCAACTTTTCCTGATGAAAAGACCAGAGCTAAATAAAAAATTTGGACTTCAAACAGGAGACTCAAGAGACACATGAAAAGGTTAAAAAAATGGGGGTAAACAAAACTTCTATACAATAAGATGAAACTTGCTATATCCCCACCTGAGAGAAAGATTCTCATAACTCTCAAGAACTGTAACTATATTAGAGAGAATATACTTAGCCAGAAGTAATGGACATTCATGACTTATCTGTGACTCTGACAGAATGATTTGATAACAATATCTCCTTAAAAGGGGGGACCAGCAAAAAGAAAGGAGGACAGAGGAGACTGAATGGGGTAAATCATATTACATAAGGAGGTACAAAAAGACCTGTTGCAATAGAGGGGAAGAAGGGAGGAGATGAGAACTGCCAGAATCTTACTCTCATCAGATTTGGCTTAAAGTCAACATACACACATTCAGTTAAATTAAGAAACTTATCTTAGGGGGCAGCTAGGTGGCACAGTGGATAGAGCACTGGCCCTAGAGTCAGGAGTACCTGAGTTCAAATCCGACCTCAGACACTTAATAACTGCCTAGCCACTTAATCCCATTGCCTTGCAAAAAAAACCCTAAAAAAAAACTTGTCTTACCTTTCAAATGTTAAAAAGGGAAAGGAGGAAGGGGAGGAAAAGAGGAACTAACAGAAGGAAATGAAGGATGATGGGGAAAAGGGAAAAGGGAAAAAAAGGGGAGGGGGTTGATACAATGGGATAAACACACTGAAAGTGTGGATAATAAGGATAAAGGGGAAACGTGGATGAAGTGAAAAAAGGGGACAAATAGAAACAGAGGGAAAATAGCATGGAGGGCAATAAAGAGTTAGCAATTATAACTTTGAATGTGAATGGGGATGTAAGCAAATAGCAGAGTGGATTAAAAATCAGAATCCTACAATATGCTGCAGATAAATACATTTGAAGCAGAGAGATACATATAGAATGAAGGAAAAAGGATGGAGTAAAATATATTTTGCTTCAGCTGAAATAAAAAATACAAGGGTAGCAATCCTTATCTCAGACAATGTGGCGGCAAACACAGATCCCATTAAAAAGAGATAAGGAAGAAAACTATATTCTCCTAAAAGGTACCATAGACAATGAAGCCATTTCAATACTAAATATGGATGCACCAAGTAGTATGGCATCTAAATTCCTAGAGGAGAAGTTGAATGAGTTACATGAAGACACAGACAGCAAAACCTCCCACTCTCAGATCTAGATAAATTTAATCATAAAATAAACAAGAAGTTAAGGAGATAAATACATTGTTAGAAAACCTAGAAAGGACAGACCCTTGGAGAAAACTGAATGGGGATAGAAAGGAATATACTTTTTCTTCTGCAGTACATGGCACTTACACAAAAATTGACCATATGCTAGGTAATAAAACCCTTACAATAAAATGCAGAAAATCAGAAATAGTGAATATTTCTTTCTTAGATCATGAAGCAATAAAAATCACATGCAAAAATCAGCCACAGAGAGATAGGTCTAAATCTAATTGTAAATTAAATAACCTCATTTTAAAGAATGAGTGAATCAAACAAAAAATTATAGAAAATTTAATTATTTTATCCTAGATAATGACAATAATAAGAAAACATGCTAAAACTTATGGGATACTGCCAAGGCAGTTAATAGGGGATCTATTATATCTTTAAATGAATACATTTACATGAATAAATTAGGGACAGAGGAAATCAGCAAACTAAACATGCAACTAAAAAAATTAGAGAAAGAACAAATTAAAACACCCAATTACATAGCAAATTAGATATTTAACAATTAAAGGAGAAATAAATTAAATAAATAAATAAAATAGAAAGCAAGAAAATTATTGAACTGATAAATAAAACCCAGAGTTTGTTTTAAGAAAAAAAACAATAAAATTGATAAACCTCTGGTCAATTTGATTAAAAAAATAAAGAAGAAAACAAAATTATTCGTATCATAAATGAAAATGTGAACTTGCTCCAATGTGGAGGAAATTAAGGTAATAATTCAGAATTATTTTGCTCAACTGTATGCCAATAAAGTTGATAATCTAAGTGAAATAGATGAATATTTACAAAAATATAAGTTGCCCAGGCTAAAATGAATAGGAAATTAAATACCTAAATAACCCTATCTCAGAAAAAGAAATTCAACAAGCCATTATTGAATCCCTAAAAAAAAACTCCAGGGTCAGATGGATTCACAATTGAATTTTATCAAACATTTAAGAAACAATTGGTTCTGATTCTATATAAACTCTGAAAAATTAGATGAAGACAAAACTCTGCTTAACTCTTTCTATGACACCAATATTGTGCTGATACCTAAACCAGGAAGAGTCAAAACAGAGAAAGAAAATTACAGACCCATCTACCTGATGAATATAGATGCAAAGATATTAAATAAAATCTTAGCAAAATGATTACAGCAAGTTATCAAGAATTTCCAGGGAATTAATTTTAAAAAATGCAAAAGAAGGTGACTTAGTACTACCAGATCTAAAATTTTAGTGCAAAAAAGCATCAGTCATCAAAACTGCCTGGTATTGACTAAAAAATTGAGTGGAGGATCAGAGTAATAGACTAGGTACAAAAGAGATAGCAGGAAATGATTATAGTAATCTGCAGATGTTAAACCCAAAGAGTTCAGCTTTGGGGTTAAAAACTCTCTCTTCGATAAAAACTATTGGGGAAAATTAGAAGTTAGTATGGCAGATACTTGGATTAGACCAACATCTCACACTCTATACCAAGATAAGATCAAAATGGGTACAGGATTTAAAAATAAAAGACAATATTATAAGCAAAGTAGATGATCAAGGAATAGTTTACCTGTCAGATCTATGGAAAGGGAAGCAGTTTATGACCAAGGAAGAGGTGGAGAACATCATTAAAAAGAAATGATAATTTTGATTACATTAAATTAAAAAGCTTTTGCAGAAACAAAAACACTGTAACAGAGATCAAAAGAAATGTAGTAAATTGGGCAACAATTTTTACAACTAGTATTTCTGAAAAAGTACTTATTTCTAAAATATATAGAGAACTGAGGGAAAGTTATAAAAACACAAACCATTCTCCAATTGACAAATAGTCAAATGATATGTAGAGACAATTTGTAGATGAGGAAATCAAAGCAATCTAATGTCATATGAAAAAAATGCTCTAAATCTTTACTGATTAGAGAAATGCAAATTAAAGCATCTCTGAGGTATCATCTTATACCTCTCAGACTGGCCAATATGACCAGAAAGGACAATGGTCAATGTTGGATGGGATGTGGGAAATCTGGAACACTAAAACACTGTTGGCAGAGCTGTGAACTCATCCAACCTTTCTTTAGAGCAATTTGCAATTACACCCAAAAGGCAATATAAATGAGCATACCCTTTGATCCACTCACTAATGGGTCTTTACCCTGAAGAGATTATGAAAAAGGGCAAAAACATCGTTTGTACAAAAATATTCATAGTAGCTCTATTTGTGGTGGCAAAGAATTGGAAGTTGGAGTGAATGTCCATCAGTTGAAGAATGGCTGAACAAACTGTGGTATATGTACATTATGGAACACTTTTGTTCTATTAGAAAACAGAAGAGATGGCAATTCAGGAAAGCATGAAAGGATTTGTATGAACTGATGCTGACTGAGATGAGTAGAACCAGAAGAACACTGTACACCACAATAGCAATGTGGGTTGATGATAAATCTTTTTTTAGACTTTTTTTTTTTGGCAAGGCAAATGGGGTTAAGTGGCTTGCCCAAGGCCAGACAGCTAGGTAATTATTAGGTGTCTGAGGCCGGATTTGATCTTAGGTACTCCTGACTCCAGGGCCGGTGCTCTATCCACCTAGCCACCCCTTGATGATCAATCTTAATGTTCTTGCTCATTTCATCAGTGCAACAATCAGGGACAATTTGGGGGTATCTGTGATGGAGAATACCATCTGCATCCAGAAAAAGAATTGTGGAGTTTGAAGAAAGACCAAAGACTATTACCTCTGATTAAAAAAAAAAAATATTTTGGGCAGCTAGATGGTGCAGTGGATAGAGCACCGGCCCTGGAGTCAGGAGTACCTGAGTCCAAATCCGGCCTCAGACAATAATTACCTAGCTGTGTGGCCTTGGGCAAGTCACTTAATCCCCATTTGCCTTGCAAAAACCTAAAAAAATATTTTAGGTAATTTTGCTGTCTCATATATTTTATTTTTTCCTTAAGGATATGATTTCTCTCAACACAATCAATTCTGATCAATGTATAGCATGGAAACAATGTAAAGACTATCAGACTGCCTTCTGAGGGTGTGGGGGAAGGGAAATGGGGAAATTGTAAAATCCAAAAATAAATAAATTTTTTTAAAAAAAGATGATCATAAAATTTCTACCCCTGCCTCCCTTAAGCTGCCTTCATTATTATCTCCCCTTTTTCTCTTATTTCCTTTAACTCATGCTTTTGTGATTTCTAAGATAGATGTATATAACCAATTGACTGTTTATATATATATATGTATGTATGTATGTATGTATGTGTGTGTGTTTGTACACACAAAGAAAACATCCTCCCTTTTTGAAACAATTCTGATAAGACTAAAGTTTCCATGTTAGCTACCTCCTCCCATTTCTCCCTACACCAACAAAATCTCTGCCTTGCATGGTTCTTTTATGGAAGATAATTTCCTATATTCTTCTTTCCCTTCCTCCTTTTCCCAATGCATCCCTCTTTCTCACTCCTTCATTTTTTTTAAATCATCCTGTCATTGTGAACTCACACCCATATCCTCTGTCTATGTACACTCCTTTTAACTGTCCTAATAATGATAAAGTTCTTAGGAGTCAAAAGTATCCTCTTCCCTTGTAGGAATGCAAACAGCTTATCCTTATTGAATTCCTTGATTTCTCTTTCCTATTTACCTTTTTATGTTTTTATTGAGTCACATTTGAATGCCAAATTTTCTATTCATCTCTTATATTTTATAAGGAATGCTATAAAGTTCTCTATTTTATAAGTTTCCATTTTTATCCTAAAGAGCATACATGGTTTTGATGGGTAAGTTATTTTTTGCATGTAACTCTATCTCAATTGCCTTCTAGAATACCATATTCCAAGTTCTCCATTCCTTTAACATGGAAGTTGCTAAATTTTATGTGATCCTGACCCTGGTGCCATCAAATTTAAATGGTTTCTTTGTGGCAGTCTTCTTAAATAATGTCTTGAAATGTCCTGGTATGACTTTTATTTTTAAAAAGTCATGACTTTCAAGTAACTCAAGAATCATTAAATTATTTTCTTTCAATCTACTTTCAAATTCAGTTTTTTTCCTCAGAGAGATAAATATCACAATTTTCTTCTATTTTTTCTTTACTCTTGTTTTTTTGCAAGGCAATGAGGTTAAGTGATTTGCCCAAGGTCACTCAGCTAGGTAATGATTGAGTGTTTGAATTTGGATTTGAACTCAGGTCCTCCTGACTCCAGGGCTGGTGCTCTATTCACTGCACCACTTAGATGCCCCCCCCCCCTTTTTCATTTTTTGACTGTTTGTGGTTTCATGACTCATGGAGTCATTAGCTTTCACTGACCAAGTTCTAATTTTTAAGGAATTATTTTTTCAGTGAGCCTTTGTACTTCTTTCCCCCCCATTTGTCCAAATTTGTTTTTTAAGGAGTTCTTTCCTTCAGTAAATTTTTGTGCCTCTTTTTCCTACATCCCTTCCTACATTTGTCATTTTCCTTCTCTGTCCTATTACCCAATCTAATAGTATGCAAGAATACTCCAGAATTGTTTCATTGTACATTTCTTCAATCAATAATGACTACATTTTTATATGGCTATAGTTAGCTTTGATTACTTCATCTGAAAACTTGAATAAGTCTTTCCTTTAGGTAATTTTCTCACTCTAAAGAAAAAACCTTTTTCATTGTTTCTATCAATGTCTTTGGGTCATCAGCACTATTCAAATTAATGTCAATGATATCAACAATAAAAGTCTACGTAACATAGTTAATTATAAACAATAAAAGTATATATAATATAAATAATTGACTTTCAGCAATTATTCTATGTAGCTTAACACAATTTATTAATAAAACAAAGTGGAGCATTATAAACCTTACCTTTTCAAGAATTTTAGACAAGGGTATTTTGAGGAAGATTAACTCCAAAATCTACACATTTTCATCAAAAAATGAGGATGATAGCTATAAACATAGCTTAAAAAACAATTTTCTTTAAACTCTCCCTAACATTTGACTTTTAATAAAACTCTAAGCAGAAGTAACTTCTTTAACATCATATTTGAGCACAGTGAACATCCAACATAATGTTTGTATGACAGACTAACTTTCTAGAAAAAATAGAATTTAATTTAATTTAATGATATGTTGTCATTTTACAGTTGAAGAAATTGACTCAATGTTATATCCACATATAGGCTCCATGAAAAAAAAGAGAACTCCAGAAATCTCCACTTGTTTTATAAGCAAGAACCACTAGAGTAAAACAGTTCCATAAATACAGTAAAGTTGTTTTAGGACACTGAATGTAATCAGAACTAAAAAAAAAAAAAGAGGCACAAAATTCTGAAGCACAAGGCTTTATTCTTTTATACAAGTTTCATTAAGCATTGAATCATTATGTCTAGATGTGGTACAGAGGATAAGAGTTAGCTTTGGATTCAAGAAAACCTGGAATAAAGTCCTGTCTTCGGTCCATGTTAGCTGTGTGACCATAGGCCAGTCCTTTACTGTTTCAGTGTCCCAGGGAAACCACTAAGAGTGTAAGCTGTATATGAGTTTCTGTTCCATAAAAGTGGAAATTGATTCCATCATGGCAAATCTCCTCATCAAAGATAAAATAGGAATAGTCCAAATTAATTAGCAAATTAATTAAAATAGCTTAAGTAATATATCAAAAATCAAAAGCTACCTTCCCAAAATGTAGTCAACTTTCTTTAATGCAAAGCAATCTTTTGCTTTTCCATGGATCATCAGATTAGAGGAAAAAAATTAAGTGTAAGATTAAATACAGTTTAAGTGCCCCAAAATATAGCAGATGGGGTATATAGCACTATTCTACAGCCTTAAGTGGCTCAGAAACTTCAAAATATCATGGTGATTACTTTCTTTAGACAAATCACTACTCTGATTCTCTATCTTACTTCCCCATTCAATCAACTTTTAATTCTACTTCTATAATTCTACATTTAATTCTATGATATTCTACATAGATATTTGTCTTCTCTATACCCTACATTCCCATTTGTATTTGTATTTTAAAACATAATTCTGAGTGTCTCAACTTAGAGAAGTAATTGAAGCATTCTAGTGTTCCCACTACTACATTCCATCCTTCAGTCACTAATACATTAAACTATTCAATTCATTCTTCTGCTCAGTAATTCACCACTGCTTATAGGAAAAGATGTAGACTTGAAAATTTTCAAGATCCTTCATGATCAGACACCAATGAAGCTTGTGAACATTTTTTTTTAACATTATTACACCATCCAGTTAAATTATACTAGTAAGCATTCCCTAACCTTCCCTTGCCTTCTCTAGTATAAATTAATTGGTATCTTCAATTACTTAAGCCTAGAACAGAGTAGCTATACCTATTGATTGGCTTCTTTTTCATTAGAGTCCATAGTCAAGATATTCTGCCCTCCATATATATATATATATATATATATATATATATATATATATATATATATATATATATATATATTTATATTTATATACTTTCTGTAAGTAAGCCACAACCATCTCTTATCCATCTTAGTACAAGTTTTCCTATGGATATAGTGTAATACTTGAATTCCCCCATTTAATGATTTCTTTTCTACTCCCTGCAAGCATATACACACTGACTCAACTTCTCTCTCTCTCTCTCTCTCTCTCTCTCTCTCTCTCTCTCTCTCTCTCTCCTCTCTTTTTCTTTCCCTCACTCTCTCCCTCTCTCTTGCCTGCCCCCCCCTTTGCTATTTGGCTTCAAATCTAACAATTTGACTGAAACTGCTTCCTCCATTGTTATTTTCATTGAAAATGTATGTGACTTTCCTCCTCAATTCTCATATTCTTGAATTTTGGCAGCATTTGACTGTTGAGAATCTTCTCCTATGAGATATTTTCTCCACTGAGGTTTTTTATGACACTATTTTCTCCTGGTTCTCTGTTTATCTTTCTGAATATTCTTTCCCATCTTTTGCAAAATGATAAAACAGCAGCACTTATTAATTACCACATGACAGGCATAGTAGTAAGCACTGGAGATTATAGTACCTGCTCTCAATGAATTTCCATTCTACTACAGAATGGCAACACCAATAGAAGAGTTAGAAAAGGGAGAGGGCATACATCAGAGGTAGTATGTTTAGAGATAGTCAAGAAGAGACAGGGAAAATCTGATTCTGGGGAGGGGAGGCAAAAGCAACCTTATCAAGGTTTTTGTAACAGGAAGATAACAAATCTGGAAAGATTTATAGGAACAGAAGTACAATGAAATGAACAGAACAAAGTGGCAATGATGATCAAGTGTGAAAGACAGCCACTCTGATCAGTATAATGAATGAGCTACAACAATTCCAAAGGATGATGAAAAATGCTATCCACTTCGAGAGAGAGAGAGAGAGAGAGAGAGAGAGAGGGAACTAATGAAGTCTGAAAGCAGCTTAAAGCTTATTTTTCACTTATTTTATTTTTTTTTTGCAACTTGGTTAATGTGAAACCATATTTTCCATGACTTACATGTATGATGGATATGATATGATATAATTTTGGTTGCTTTCTCAATCAGTGGTGAAAGGACTAGAAAAAGGGATAGAATTGAGAACAGGACATTTAAAAAATCTTAAACTATTTTAATTTTTAAAAATAAAATTTTAAAAAGTAAAATAGATTCTGCTCACTTCATTTTTCTATGGAGTTCAGGTTGAGAGTAGTGATCTCATATATGATTGAATACTTATGCAGATAAGGAGGATTTTGGTGAGGGAACAGAGCTGGAGATCTAAAGGAAACACTCCTATCACCCTAGTCTTCTCAACTCTCCACACATTTTTTTTCCTGTCACCCTTTTCTTCTGATATTTGCATTTTCTATCTCTATCTTCTTTTTCTCTCCTTTGAGGTTCTTCAGCTCTCAATTCTCTGTTCTTTTTTTCCTTATAAATCCCAATATATACTCTCTGTTTCCCTATATCAAAATCTCTCTCTCCTCTAAAAGACAGAATATTCTCCAACCAATCAATTTAGAGGTGTTTTTTTTTTCACACTATGTGACCTAAACTAAAATAATGACAAGGGGGAAATGCCAAGAGAGCTTTGGATTCCCTTTTAGGATGGAACACTTTAACAAAGTGTTAAATTCTTAGTTAATAAAGAGTTTTCTTGGAGTGGGTCTTACTGTCATTGAAATCAGAGAGAGAATAACATATATATTCAATTGGGATATCCTAAAGGAAAATAGGAAGGGAAAAGGTTGGGAGAAGGAAGGGTGTAAAAGGTTGTGGATTGGGATAATCAGATGCAAAGCACCTTTAAGGAGGGACAGGATGAAAGGGGAGAGATAATAGAATAAATGGCAGTAGGGAGAACAGGATGGAGGGAAATACAGTTAGCAATAGTAACTGTGGGAAAAAATATTGAAACAAGTTTTTCTAAATGGTTTAAAAACCTCATTTCTCAAACACGAAGAACTGGGTCAAATTTGCTAAAAAAAAAAAAATCTAGAACTATTCCCCAATTGATGAAGGATCGAAGAATATGAACAGATTTTTTTTCTTTTTCAGATGAGGTTATCAAACTTTTTATAGCCATTTTAAAAAAAGTCCTAACTCACTAATGATGGAGAAATTCAAATTAGAACAATTCTGAGGTACTTCCAGAGGTATATTACCTTATTATACTTACTGAATTGACTAATAGAACAGAAAGAGAAAATGGCAAATGTTGGAGAGCATGTAGGGAAAATGAAGTCTGAAAGCAGCGTAAAGCTTATTTTTCACTGTAAGGAGTTGTGAAGTGATTCAACAATTCAGTAGAGCAATTTGGAATTCTGCCCAAAGGGCTATAAAACCATGCCTACCCTTTGACCTAGCAGTGCCACTATCAGAGATGAAAAACAGGAAGGAAAAGGATCTATATGAATAAGGGCTCTTTCTCTTTTGCCTGCTCATTAAAAAAAGAAATAACAGCTTTTTTCTTACATTCAACTCTATTCATGTGGTATGGGGGGTGTTGTCTCTTTTTTCTGAGTTCAACCTATATACTCCTATCCCCCTCCAAGGTTCAGGGCAGACCCCTCCACACTCTGTGCTGGAAATGATCTTAGTCTCTAATAACCCTCCAGTGGCTATAATCTTCTGTTCTCCTCTCTGGTCTGAAATGAAGACCAAGAATTCAGTTCTCCTGTAAATGTCAACAGCCAGTAGTGAAATAAAGAATTATGACTGTAGCAGAAACAAAATTCTGTAGTCTTAAATGCTGCTAAATCTTGTTAAATGGGTGGAGGGTCTTTGCTCTTGAGATATAAATTGACTTCCATTGTTTCATTGTTTAATGTAAAATTGTATCCTGTCTCCTCATTTCCAACCCCCAGTCTTCAACCCTCTACCTGGTTCTGGTCACATAAGTGGGGGAGGGATTTTTCCTTTTGCCATCCCAGATAAGGGGCAAGTCTATAAAAGCTGAGCTGGACCCCCCCACTGGGGGCCAGTGTAGGCTCACCTGCAAAACTTGGTTTGATATCTCTTATCAGCAAAGGTTCCCTCCCTTCCCTGCTCAGACACAGAACTCCCCACACTGTCCAGGAGGTGAAAATTCCTGGACCTGAGGTGGAAGCTACCTCCCATCCCAGCTGCCCCTAGGACTCACTTTTTGTTTTAGGGAGCCAGTCTTGGTGTGATTGCACTCAGCCAGTGGAACCTCTGACCCAGGATCTTTCTTCAGTTCTTTTCTGGTTATCCCAGAAATCACACTGTTCTGCCACAACTTTTGTTTGCTTTTATCACTCTACTTTCACCTTGAGGTATTTTTTTTTGAATTGTTAGTGGAGGAAATCTGGAGAGTTTGGAATTTTCTAACCTACTCCACTACCTTCCCAGAATGCCCTATTTTATTTCTGTCTTTTTATCTTCTACCTACACTGATTAATTTACATTCCCACTTGGTTAAACTTTTGTTTTTCATAAGTAGATTATGATTCTTTGAGTATTGAATTAAACGGAATTTAATTAAATCTATGGACTTAAATTAACTGCATGAAAGGAGGAGATTGGTTTATTTAATTCATCTATAACCCAGTTTAACAGTTATGGATGCTAGTCAAATAAATATTATGACATAGTAAGCTATAATTTAAGTAAAATAGTTAAATTTGTTATCTGATGATATTTCTGTTGATGATTTTTTGTCCTTTGTTCTCAAAGAAGACCAAAATTTGTAATCTATCAAACTAAAACATACAAAAATTTAAATATTTTAAAATCTGATAGGACACTAATAGTTTTAGAGAATTAAAGTATAAAGGTAATTTTGAGATATAGTATAATTCATTTCATATAAAGATAATTTACAGTTTTTTATATTTATATATTTAATTTTCTCCTTTCTTTTTCTCCTTTTCTTCTTTCTTTCTCTTCCTTCTTTCTCCTCTTTTTCTTCTTTCTTTCTCTTTTTTTCCCCCATACTTGTGAGTGTTTTGCCCAAAGGCCAGGCAAGAGTTCTTTGGGTTTACAGGTTTCAAGTCATTCTGGTTCTTCTTGATGGCCAACAATGGGTTTCAGCCTCAGTCTACTTGGTTATTGTTTGGACCCTGATGGGTTCAGAGTGAATGAAAATAGCAATTGTTTCTTTTTTGATAAGAAACTCCCCAAGGTTTTATTCTCCCCAATTAATTTTTTTGGATTATACAAAGATGCTCCTTTCCTTCTTTTCTTTCTTACCTGCCTTAATCACTGAGAACCCTGAAGGTCTTACTTTACCAGTTTAAAGCTTTTTTTGGATTAGTTATTTTTGGCCTCTTTTTCCTCTTCTCTCTCATGCAGTGGTGAGATTCAATAGTTTTGCCCACAGTTCTGCAGAACCATACCTAATTTTATATTGAATTTAGTTAACTGGCTGTTAAAATAACACTTGTAATCAGCATCCTTTTTAAGGTAGGGGCCATGTGGATATCACAAATTTACATTCCTTGGTCTTTTTTTTAACATCCATTTGTGTAACAGTGTTTTGTAAACACCAATAGTTATGTTCATTCTGTCCACAGATGAAAATAAAAGAGGGAACTATGCTTGTAATATTTATTCATTTCTAAAAATTCATTATGCCTTTGATGAAATACTACATTTTAATTCTGTCATTTTTGTTAATTCAATAAACAAACATGTAATACAAAGAAAAAAAGTATGAAATAACCAGGGGCTGAGAAGGTGTCATTTGTTTCTGCTTTGTGTTACCCCAAAATTCCCCCGAGATATTATAAGCAAGTTAGTGTTCCCTGAATGGAGAAATCAACAGAAAGTTGGGAAAAAATGAACCAATAGAAATATAGATTTCAAGGATTATCTTTTTGCCCATTTCAGAAACCATGGAAGTCAGAAGAAATAAAGAGTTAGAATAGGTAGGATGAGTTTTGGTTCTACATATGTTCCAATATTGGCTGCTGTGGTCAAGTGGCTGTTTTTGCTCCATAAGTATATTTTTGCTTATTGTGAGTAATATAATCTAGTTTTGTGTACTTTTTATTGTCCTTATTTGAGTAGTAAATGTATGAAATATTAAAATACTTTTCGGTATATCTTTTTGTATACTTAAAATGGTCTTTAAAGCAGATAACTGGCTGTTAATTTACTTGAATCCCAGACTGCTTTTATCTAACCTTAATCCCTGAATTGGTATTGTCTCAGTCAAACTGTGACTTGGTTTTTAAAAGGCCAAGTTCTTCCATTACATCTAGAACCATCTCCAGTCACCTTGATTAATATATGATTACTGGACCCAGATGATTCTGAAGGACAAAACGAGTCTGGTCACTCTGCACAGTACCCCTAATTTAAATCCAATTCACTTGAATTTCATGGCATCACTTCCCTTTGAGAACAAAGGTCAAACATCACCTTAGATTTTTACTTAATAAGGTGGAGAGATTTTATTTATTTTGAGTTTTACAATTTTCACCCCAATCTTGCTTCCATCCCCCCACTCCCTACAGTTTGCTAAACTATGTAAAAAAAATAAGGTAGAGAGAGCAGCAAATTCTTTTAAGGTATCTCAGGTCTAAAGATATAATTATTGTCATGTGACTTTTTCCTTCAATTGCAATTTATATTCGTTTTCTCAAACTAGTTTCAAATGCTTGATTTCTTTTTTAATTTTTTCTTTGACATGAATTTTTCATACACTTTTACAAATGATTTTTATACATTACTAAAATATTCTTAAGAGTAAACATAATACCCCCACCCCAAAAAAATATAGACCCTCATGATCAATAAAGGAAAGAGAAAAAAATTAAAATTAAAATAATAATAATAATAGGGGCAGCTGGGTGGTGCAGTGGACAGAGCACAGGTCCTGGAGTCAGGAGCATCTGGGTTCAAATCCCTGAGCCTACATACCACCCCTAAGGCCCTGCAACCACCCAGCCCTGTGGTCCCAGACAGGACATCCAATCTCAGCCCCTTGTAAAAAGTACAAAAAAGAAAATGTATTATATCTGACCACTCTCCCCCATGGTCCACTCTCTCCTCCATCACTCACATCTCCCAATTTCCACTGTCCCCCTTCTCTCCTTCTTACTCTAGATGTCTATACCCCATTGAGTATATATGTTGTTTCCTCTCTGAGCCACCTCTGATGAGAGTGAAGGTTCCCTCATTCCTGCTCACCTTCCACCCTTCCATATCATTGCAATAGCTCACTGTAATAAAAAAATCTTATATGAAATATCTTAGCCTATTCCACTTCTCCTTTCTCTTACTCCCATTACATTTCCCTTTTAGCCATTGACTTCATTTTTACAATATATTATATCTTCAAATTCAGCTGTCTACTGTGTTTCATCTATAAAAGCTCGTTCTACCTGCTCTATTAAATGTGAAGTTTCTTATGAGTATTATCAGTATCATTTTTCTATGCAGGAATAAATGTAGTTCATCATCATTAAGTCCCTCATATTTTCCCCTTCTCCACTCTCTATACTACACCTGAGTCCTGTAGTTGAAGGTCAAACTTTCTGTTCAGCTCTGGCCATTTCAACAGGAACATTTGAAATTCCCCTTGTTCATTGAAAGTCCATCTTTTTTCCCTGGAAAAGGACATTCACTTTTGTTGGGTAGTTGATTCTCGGTTGCATTCTGAGCTGTTTTGCCTTCTGGAATCTCATATTCCAAGGCCTAAGAGCCTTTAATATAGTTGCTGCTAAGTCCTGTGTGGTCCTGACTGCAGCTCCACAATATTTGAATTGTGTACTTCTGGCTGCTTGTAATATTTTCTCTTTGACTTGAGAGTTCTGGAACTTGGCTATAATATTCCGGGGGGGGGGGGGGGTTGTTTTTTTTTTTGGATCACTTTCCAGGGGAGATTGGTGGATTCTCTCAATTTCTATTTTGCCCTCTGCTTCTAGGAATCTGGGCAATTTTCCTGAAGGAATTCTATAAAAACTATGTCAAGCCTCTTTTCCTGATCATGACTTTCAGTTATCCCAATAATTTTTAAATTATCTTTCCTGGATCTGTTTTTCCAGATCAGTTGTTTTTTCAATGAGATATTTCACATTTTCTTCTAATTTTTCATTCTTTTGGTTTTGAAGTATTGTGTCTTGACTTCTCGTAAAGTCAGAAGCTTCCTTTAGTTCTATTCTAGATTGGGAGGATTTTTTTTCCTCAGAGTTTTTTTTTTTTATCTCTTTTTCCACCTGGCCAATTCTGCTTTTTAAAGCATTCTTCTCTTCAATAACTTTTTGAACTGTTTTATCTATTTGACCTATGCTGGTTTTTAACATGTTATTTTTTTCAGCATGTTTTTTTGGATCTCCTTGACTAAGCTGCTGACTTTGTTTTTATGTTTTCCCTACATCTCTCTCATTTCTTTCCCCAATTTTTCTTCTATCTCCCTCACTTGAGTTTCAAAATCTTTTTTTGAGCTCTGTCATAGCCTGATGCAAATTTCTGTTTTTCTTGCAGTCTTTAGATGCAGGATCTTGTGCTTCCTCATCTTCAGATTGAATGTTTTGATCCTTCTTGAGATCATAGACAATGTATTTCTCAATGATGTTCCTCTTTTTTATGTTTACTCATTTCTCCAGCCTGTGCCTGGTTTTGGGGTGCTTCCTGAGTTTTTGAGTATTATTGGGACACCCCCCCCCCCACAAACAAAAGGATCTCAGTGTATAAAGCTCTGTCTTTCCTCGTGGTCTGTGAATGACCACAAGAGCACCCGTCTGCCATGGGGCTGAGGTGGGGAAGCCCTGCTGTTCTATGAGGTTCCTAGACTGCTATCAGGATCTGAATGTGGTCAGAGCACTAGAGTCCTGTTTCAGGTACAGAGGATAGACCTTGGAAGACTCTCTCCACTCCCCTACCTTTGGCACTCAAGGCTCAATTGCCTGGGGGCTCCTGCTTACCAGCTCCTCCTGCTTCCTGGATCTGGGCTGCAGGTGGCCATGCTGCTCCGCCCACCCCCTCTGATCTTCCAAGTTGTACCTGGTGCTACCCACGGTGTAGGTCAGGAAACTGCCCTTGCTGCCATGAACAGCCCCGTGCTGCCTCTAGGAGGCTGAAGTTCCTTCACTATGGCAGCTGTCCCTCTAACCCCAAGGACTGGAACCTTTCCACTATTTTCCAAGTTTTTTTGGGCTGTAGAACTGTCTCACTGGATGCCTCTGTATGTCCTGTCTCTCAAAAATTTATAGTCATTATTTTATGATTTTTTGAAATATTATGGAGAGAGACTACCTAAGAAAGGCTCTTCTCCTGTCGCCATCTTGGCTCTGCCCCCTCTCCAAATGCTTGAATTCTCTAGGTATTTTCGATTAAGTCCAAAATATGTCACTTTTGAAAAATGCTTTGTTCAAGAATTAACCTCAATGAGAGATGTTATACTGAAAACTAACCATGTCTATTACATTACTTTATTGAATTCTGTCTTAAAAGCAAAAGGTTCACTATTATACTGTCTTATGAGTAGAAAGATATCAGCATAATCATTTTTAGACTAGACCTCTAAGTAGAAGTTCTACTACTGGTTTAAGGAAAATAGAAAATGTTTTGACATAGGAATGATAGCATTAGAACCTCAAGGATGTTTTTTTTAAAAATAAAACAAGTCAATAATGTTGCAATGTCTCAGATTGCCAATAATGTAAAACATTTTAAGAAGTTAAGAAAATGAAAATGTACAAATACTTACAGTAACATGTTCCTCTGAGTGGGTTACCAACATAACGATTTTCAGAATCACATCTGCCAAAATATAAAATCTCAATTATTATTAAGCACTTACACAGAGTGATCTTTGTCTTATTCAACTAAAAGAACCATTGAAATGTTACAGTGAGAAATTATCTTTAAAGTAGATATTTTAAAGACAGAATTCAATACTCAAGTGGAAAAGAAAGCAAATGTCAAAGTTCTTTTACTTTAAATTTGATATAGAAGGGCCTTGGGTTTTCCGCTGTTACGCTCTTAAAAAGAAATAAATTATTGGGGTAGTGATGGTACAGTGAATAGAGCACAGGTCCTGAAGTCAGGAGGACCTGAGCTCAATCTGGCCTCAGACATTTTAACACTTCCTTAACTATATGACCTTAGGCAAAATGCTTAAGCCCTCTGTCTTGCAAAAACCAAAAAAGAAAAGGAGGGGAGGGGGAGGGGGAGGGGGAGGGGGAGGGGGAGGGGGAGGGGGAGGGGGAGGGGGAGGGGGAGGGGGAGGGGGAGGGGAGGGGAGAGGAGAGGAGAGGAGAGGAGAGGAGAGGAGAGGAGAGGAGAGGAGAGGAGAGGAGAGGAGAGGAGAGGAGAGGAGAGGAGAGGAGAGGAGAGGAGAGGAGAGGAGAGGAGAGGAGAGGAGAGGAGAGGAGAGGAGAGGAGAGAAGAGAAAAGACAAGACAAGACAAGACAAGACAAGACAAGACAAGACAAGACAAGACAAGACAAGAAAGAAGTTATTGTTTGTAGGGGTTTTTTGAGCCTTTTTCATATTTTCTTTTAATAACTCAGGGAACTGGTAACCTAAAAGTTGTTAAGTAATAGTAATTCCAGTGTTCAAGTAAAATAGTTGGTAGTCTACTTGCCAAGGTAAACCCATAGACTGTGTGAACACAATTACGAAATAGTTTTCACACAAATAAAGACAAAACTAAATAGTTCAAGAGTTATTAACTTCTCATGGGTAGACTGAGAAAATATAATAAAAATGACAAGTATTCAATAGGGGAACTCTGAGCAAAGAGAAAATGTAATGTTTTGGAAACTTTTCTGTACTGTGAGAGGCATTCTCAATTTTGTGTTAACTCTTCATGATCTCCACTTCCTAAGCCACTTTGGGCTTTTATTGGCACCCTTTGGGGCAGGAGAAGACAAAATATGTAGATTCTTCTCATGCTTAATGAGTGCTGTTTTAGCTACTCCTTGGGGACTGCCCCTGTGGCATACACATTGGAGAATACCTGGAGCCAAGTGCTAAACCATTCCTCAAACACCACCTTTGTCCCATCTACCATGGAAATACATCTAAGCAAAAATCTGTCAGGGCAGAATTTTCTTCTCTCCTAAACTCTCATCTGGGCTGCTACTCTCTTCATTTCTCTAAGCTAACATTGAAAATACTGACAGAAGTATGGTAAGGATGATAAACTGTGAAAAGATTAGTTGGTCTGTTCATGACACTGAACCAAGATAATTTCAAAGGACCCATGATAAAAAATGCTACCTACTTAATAGAGACTTGATGAACCCTGAATGCATATTGAAGCAACCTTTTTTTAAACTAATTTTTTTTTCTGTTTTGTTTTAGGCAATATGTTTTACATGACTTCACATGTATAATCAGTATCAAATAGCTTGACTTCTTAAAGAGGGAGAAGGAATCAGAAGAGAGAAAACCATTGGCCAAGAATGTTTTCATTAGTCAAGAATGAAAGTCTGGTTTGAAGATGATCAGATACATTTGTAGTTCTTACCATAAACAATGCTGACTAGGGATGACCCACCCAGCAGCTTTCACGAAACCAGTCTTTTTATGATTAAAGAGCTGAGTAGAACAATTCAATAGACCATGGAGAGACAGAATAGCATGTTATTTCTAATTTTTTGTCAGAAAACCACATACTAGTGCTATGCCAGACATTGTTGGAGCAAGGTGGTTCCTTGGTGATATGGGAGGCATCTTAATCTAAAGTCCAGGGATTCCCTCAGCTTCCAGACCATCACCAAAAGTCCTGACACCTATCAAGTCAGGTCATAGGATGAAAATGGTTTTGAAAAAGTCAATGAGAAGAATGTCTTTGCACAACATTCCCTTCACTTTTAATATATATATATATATATATATATATATATATATATATATATATATATATATAAATATTGTTCAAGTCATGTTATCAATCATTTGATGTCATGGTCTTCTTCCATTCGCAAGGACAACAATTAACTAATTATAAGCATAGTTAAACAAAGTTTGAAAAACTAAGCAGCACTTTCTTTTTTTGTTCTTTTCTTCTTTTCTTTTGTTTTGTTGTCAAGGCAACAAAAGTGATTTACCCAGGGTCACAAAACCAGTAAGTAAGCATCAAGTATCTAAGGCTGGATTTGACCTCAGGTAGTCCTGACTCCAGGACAAGTGCTCTGTTCACTATGTCCACCTGGCTGCCCCTAAGTAGTACTTTGAATGATCTCAAGATGTTCTTTGAAACAAAGACTCATTTTCATAATGTCAACATCATCCATTAATCTTATATGATATTACATTACAGGACATTATAATCTCCAAAGTATTAACATTTCAGTTAGCCTAGTAAACAATGGAGATCAAGATAAGTATGAGGAAACTATAGTGCATTACTGAAAATGACTTCCTTGAAAGAAATGTGTGGGTGGTGAAGAAGATAGATTAATCCTGTGACTAAAGAAATGTATGGCATGGGGCTATGTGCTTCATTGGTAATCATGGAATAATGAAAGACAAAGAGGGGGTTATGATAGGTTGAAAGAGAGAGGGGTAAGACAGGTGAAAGAGAGAGGGGGCAGGGAGAAGAGGGGAGGGGTAGACAAAGAGAGAGAATTTTGTACATTGGGTAGATTTTCTATGAATGATTTTTAGAGAATGTTTTTAAGAATTCCACAGGATAGGAAGGTATGGATGGATAAGGTCTACTTTGTTGGAAGGAATGTAAGAAAGAGATAATAGATTCATTTACATATTGATGTAACAAAATATATGTTTTCAGTTTGTTTTGTACAGATGAATAAATTAATCTTTACAATGCCATTTATGATGGATAGTCAAGAAGAGAGATTGGTAATAATCAGTTCTATTTTCCTACTTTCATATAACACATGTAATTAAAACAGAATATAATATCAGTAGACTAATTAATTAGATTACATATTATTTTGCTATTTTTCTTATTTTTATATTTGCCATATAAATTACATATTTTATAAAAATGAATAGCAAGAAGAGTGATTAGCTTTATGGCTTTGGGAAACAAATTAGACATGCCATAGCCCTTTAATTTTCCTAATGTCATCCCCTAAAGACACAATATAGGGTTTGATTTTTTTTTAACTCCTCAAATCCTCCTTTTGAAATTGGAAGCGTATAATAATTATTTTTTCTGTCTAGAGCTACTACATAAAAACAAATGAATCACTAAGAATGCCCAAAAGTTAATCATCAGTCATTATTGAAGTAGGTTTAGTTCTTTAAAATCTCTGAGTGCTGCATTTTTGTTCTTCACTCTCCCTCTTCAAACTTTATCCCTTTTATTAAATACAAGCAACGTTGTATAGTAGGATCAATTTACCAACAGTTACAAGTCCCTTTTCCATCACAAGTCTAAACCTGAATTGTTGCAATTTAGTCTCTCACCATCTTAACTATAGTGCTCTAAGAACAGAAAGGGGTAAACAAATTATTCCCTGCATTGTGGCCGTAACTTTCTTGTTCAAATGGATGTCATTCAAAGAGCCAGAGCAACCTCAAAAAACTAACTTTAGGAAATTACAAGAAATTTTTATAAAGTGACTTTAAGTAGATAATATTGACATTAAGAGTCCAACTACTGATCCATTTTCCCAAATATGTTGAATTATAAAGCTTTTCATTTTGGTTACCTGAAGTTTATATTGTTCAAGCAACCCACTACTGTAGCAAGACAATGAACTGAAAAGTACTGTGGATTGATTATACTGATCAAGAAGTTATTGTCATATTTTTTTTAGTCATTTGGCACTTTTATTCTTAAGTTGAAGCACCATCAGACTTGTTTTTATGGATAAGGTTTTTTAAAAATTTTAGAGCCAAAAAATCATGAATCATTTTAGCAGGGGAAAAAATATGAAATTAGGTAGCTCCTAAAGCATACAAGGGAACTTCTGCCCAGTAGGTGTTACAGCAAGGCAGAAAAACTAATACCCACCTAAAAATGGAATGTATTTTATTGTTAAGGTTTGAGTTCCTCATCATTGGATATAGCCAGGTAAAGGCTCGATAACTGATATATTGTAGAGAGGATTTTGCCTATTATCGTGTGTGACCATTGAACACCTTGTTCACTTTTGTAATTAACCCCTTTTGTAAATGTAGAGACATGAGCATTTCATGTTGGTCAGAAAATGCTACATAATCAGTTATTTTGTAGCTTATAGGTATTCAGAATTGTTAAAATATAAACCAATATAGTTATGACCAAATCTTTACTGCTTCATTTACCCTAACTTCTTGCCCTAGGTTAATTTGTATATTAATCAAGAAGCATTATAGGAACTAAGATGAATCTTGTTGCCACAAATCTCACACTTCTCCCCTTGAGTTTTAGCTAGAGAATTCCCTTGAGTTGGCTTATGAACGATTTAATTGTTTAGCATTTAGAAGACGTTAAAAAGAAATTTCTAAACCCATCAGACAATTCGTCAAATGAAGGGGCAATTGAAGGGAATCAAAGTTAGCTTTCAAGAAAAAAGGTCAAAATAACAGATGTAAAATTGATGAGGACTTTGTTGGCCACTTGGAAAGGCATAATGATTCTAGTTCTAGACTATACACTGAAAAACTTGTAGTGCTCCTTTGCAAGGGAGAGATCTACTAGTTACTAAACCTCAACAGATGGCAGCTGAGAATAGCAGATGGCCCTAAAGAGGCTGAAGACTTCAAATGTTAAAAGGGAGCACTTCACTGATGATGAGGGGAGTAAAAATACCCAGAAGAGTCAATGTGATGCCATAAAAAAACTAGCAGAGGGTAGAATGTCAAAATCACTGGAGGATAGTGGAGGTGCAATTGCCTTGGAAGCTTTATGTCCTGGTCGTGTTTTTCCCTATACGTGAACCCTTCATTCATGTGATTGGTACATATATGTACTATGTGTGGGGAGAAGGACCCTTTGATGCATTTCCCCCCTTGCACATGTTTATTCTCTTCGTGAATTTCCAGGACACTTCTCACTCTTTAAAAACAAATAGGGAAGGAAGCAGAAGATACAAATTATGTGAAGGTGTTATAAATGAATGATATCATTTTCCTCAGGAAGACAAATACACACATGAGAAAAGAATAATAAAATGTATTGGACTGGCTAGAAGATTCTAATCTGAAATCGTCAATGGACAAATAGCTTCTCTGTCAAATAATTAAGTCAGATAGTATCTCAGTAGAAAAGAGCACTGACCAAGGAAAAATAAAGGTATCTGTCAAAAAGCCATATTTAAAGGATCTTCAGAAAGACTTTTCTAGGATTTGGTGGTTATCGTCAAAAAATTCAAGAAAACGAGTAGGTTCTGGATCACAAGACAAGTTGATAGACAAAAATCCAAACTGAGATTAAAAAAAATGAAAGAACTGATACTTACTGACTCTGAGTTCAATCAAGACCCCTCCCTAACCTGCTACTGCCATCAATTCCTCACTAGCAGACAAAAGGAGATAATAGAGATTTATACCACAATCTGTCCCTACATTTTGCCCCCCCCCTTTTCCAATGCCACACAGACCCTCCTTACCAGCCATGGAAATTTTCTTAGGCTTCCTCAGAATACTTGGCCAAAGCCCTTCAAGGATAAAAACATGTGAGAGGTTACAATCTGAAAGTAACAATAACATAGAGCTCTGAACTGCCCATGGTAGGAAAAGCAGGCTCTGAACTTCTGATGCCAATAGGCTCTGAACCATCAGTATCAAATCAAAGAACTAAATAATAAAGGAAGTGGTCAGACAGGCTCACTGACTGTGTGGTGCTGTGCAGCACTCTGCCAAGTCTCAGGGAGGAGAATGGTATCCAACTGAGTCTAGTTAAGATCATCCAGTTAAGATCAACTGGCTAGAGACCTAGGATGATGAACTATGTACCTGATGTCAGAAGAGGCTAAGAAATTTTAAGATCCAGCCTCTGAGGATACAAAGGGGAGAAGTGAACAAGAAGGAAAATAAGGGAGAGGAGACAAAAAGTACTAAAGATTAAAGTAAGATGAAATCTCAAAGACCTTTATCATAAACAGATAAATCAATAGGAAAAAAAGTAATGTCAGAAAGAAAATGGTCTAAAGATCTTATAAATTTTTAGGTATAATTAATAAATACTGCAAAATGAAGGGAAATTATGCAACATTTGTTGAGAGGGAGGACCCTGCAGAAGTTGAAGAGAACATGGAACCATAACATGTTGTTCCTAAGTGGCTTAAAAAAGAAATGAAATTTTGAGAGCAGAATTTATGACTTAAATAATCAAAAGAAAACAGAAAAGAAAAAAAACTTGAATTTGCAAGGGCAAGCCTCAGTAAAGAAACAAAAGAGAGACCAATAGATTAGGAATAGAAATGCACAGAATTGAAAAGCAATCTAGAAGAAGAGGATAAAAAGAACAATAACATTAAGGGTTAATGTCCTTGCTATGTAAAAAAAGACATGCCTGTCACAAATGGGATGTAGAAAGACAATCTAAGTATTATAGGTCTTCCAGAAGAACATGGCAGAACAAAAAACCTCAACACCATAATGAAGACAATAAAAGAAGGGAAGTGCTCAGAACTTCTAAACATTGAAAATGAAATTCGAGTTAAAAAATAATTAAAACCAAACCAAACAAAAACAAACAAAAAAAAAGAATGTAAGGTCTAAGACATGTGGCAGCTGAATTTAACAATTCAATTCTGAAAAGAGTTCTATAAGCAATTGACCTTCAAATACAAAAGCAAAGAATTTTGAATAATATTAAAATTACTCCTACACATTAGAAAAAATGGAGGAGGGATGGAAAAAGGTATTCAGAAAAGAGCTGGAGCACAGGATGCTTCTCCAGATGACCTATTTAGCAAATCGAAGCCTAACCATACAAGACAAAAATTGGACATTCAATAATAAAGAACACTTTGAAACATTTTAATAAAGAGAACAGAAGAGATTATCTGCATCTCAAATACTTCAAACAACTAAAATAAAGAGGAGTGAATAAATGCAGACAGCAATCATAAAAGAGGGGTGAACATTCAAATCTGACAGAGGTATCAATGAAGAGGCATTCACTCTTATCAAAGAGACTTTCAGAGAAAGCAAATGTGTACTCTTAGCTGTAGTATTAACTTTGCATCCTGAGGTAGACCTTCAGTAAGTATGAATTAAAACACACACACACACACATACACACACACATACACACACACACACACACACACCACACAAACACATCTTTCTTGTATGTAACTTGGTAGAATTTGTATAGAGTATTTGTCTTTTCTGTTCATGTTTCCTACTCATAGAATTGCTTTTTATATATGTAGTCCAAATGATAGTATGGGTCACCCATGGGAGAGTATCCTTCATACCTACAGTGAGTTAATTTTTCTTGTCCTTTAAATTAATACAATGATTGAATGTCTCTTGGCATGAACTGATGCTCGTTTCTTAACGAAAGCAAATACATGATTTTGAGAAGATCCTGATCCATAGGTCTCATATCCTGAGAGGGTACTATAATCAGTTTTTAATGGATTTAAAATAGCTCTGATGATTCAAATTTCTCAGATTCATGTTCACTTAAACTGGTAAGTCATATTCAACTAAAGAAGTCAAATATGTCCTTTAAGAACAAGAATTTCAGTAATATAACTCTATTCCATTAATTTACAGGAAGAAAAATAGAAACATGCATGCTGACTAGAACATACTGTAATTATATTAACATCTCTAGGAAATTATGTATATATATATATATATGTGTGTGTGTGTGTGTGTGTAATATATGTATATATATACATACATACAAAATAAAATTTATTTCAGTTCTTCATTCATGTTGTAAGCAATAAATATAAGGGCTTCTTTGTCTTTAGTTTCTCCTGTGTCCAATTCATCCTCCATATAAATTGTTAAGATAACAGTTGATGAATAAGGAAACCCAAAAATATGGAAGGGTTTTAGATGTAGCTTAGTTCCTGAAAGTGGTGCAACAATTCATTAGCTAATGATCAAGTATTTAATATTAAGAGGTCCAACAATTAAAAGACTGTTTGATGCATATCTAAGAACTATATAATTTTTAACAAATATTCTTCCTTTTCCCATCATTCTGCAATTAATAAAAGAAAAATGGAAAGATACTACACAGGAATAAGGGACTGTTTTATATATTTTTTTCTATAATAGGAATTGTCATTATCCAAAATATTTGTGTCCTTGGGATCAACTTTGTGGTCATGATACTCTGTATTTAGGCTAATTCTTGAATGTCATTCAGAGTTCATCATATGACTTATCCTGGAAGTCTTTTGACTTTATAAATGCTATTAAAACTTGTGGGTCTCCTGTCATCACCTTCAAAAAACCCTTCATACTATGATGAGGTTTCACTGTAATGCATTAAAAATGCACTGAATTTTTCTGATTATGCACCATTTTACAATTTTATCTAAATTAAGGTTTGAGAGACATCTAGTCTTGAGAACAACTAGAAAAGAGAGCAATTCATTTTTAAGGAAATAAAATGTTATTTAATTTAATATGATTTTTGATAAATTATCATAATATATATATATATATAACATAACTACATGATTTTACAATGTATCACAATAGTATGCATTATGCTTTAGGATTTATACTTTAATTCCAAAGGTTTTATAAATATTAAAAATGTTAGCAAGAATATACGAAAATGTGCTAATATATATATATATATGTATGTATATACACTCCTTAAAATATACTTATCAATTGAAAAGACAGAAGGAAAAAACCTGAAGAAGAATTAATTTGGTTAGAGAAAATAATCTAATGCAATGTTAATGGTTATTTCTAGAAATATGTATGTGATACATGCATATATATATATATATGTATATATATATGTATTCATACACCAAGTACCAGTTTAATTCTATTCCCAAATGGTTCCTATTCTCCATTAAGCATGCATAGGGTAGCTCATGTGAATTGCTTTGAATAAGTCAAGAAATATAGTTCCAATTATAAAACTGCTATTCAGTGAATTAGTTCTACCATTATACATTTTAGTTATTGAAGTAATTGTTTTGTACTTTTCCAAAAAGCCAAATTACAGGATGTTTAAAATATAATGTTGAAACTAAGGTAGACATATTTTATCTCTGAAATATATTCAACTCTTAGGAGGAGCACTTAGATTAATATAACATTGTTATTACCCTTTCCACTTAAAATGTTCTTAGAGTCTGTCCAAAGATTTTAAAGTGCTTTACAAAAAAAAAGTTTATGTTTTTTTTTAATCTTGTTTTAGGTGAAGAGGTTTAATAAGTACTATGATCAAGTAATTAGGCTGCCACAAAGAAATACAATAATGGTAATAGAAATGGGGTTCTTCTATCTTTCCCCACTATCATTCCAAGATTAAATTACAATGAGATATTCTTTGTTCCCTACATATTCTGATACACAATATCTGTGCCTCAGTTGCTTGTTTTAATAATATAGAAATGACTTACACTAATACCTTGCCATAAAAGGGGTATTTTTAAAAAATATATGCTTTTGTTCTGACTCAATATCTATCCACTTTGTGTGAAAATCACATAGAAAGCACACATGTTTTATTTCTCAGAAGTTTCTGTCAATTGGCAACTCCTTTACCACAGTAGATGAGAACACTGCATTTATTAAATATTAATTTACAAGGCTACTAAGTCTTTGTATCATATAATTAATCTGTTCCACTGATTTATTTCTCCACATTTTAAGCAGATCTGAAAAGTTTTGAAGATTAATACTTTATATTTATGTTATAATTTATGATCCAATGGCTAAATCCCTTCTTCCATCCCCCCCCATTATTTTCCTTGAGATCTGTTCCCCTGGATGAATTTTGTTATTATTTTTCTAGTTCTATAAAGTAATTATTTGGTATTTTGATTGCTATGGTTCAAAATAATTTAATTAGTACTATCATTTTTATTATATTCGCTCAGTCTATCCATTATGAACAATTACTGTTTCTTGAATGTTTACATCTATCTTTATATCAAGAGTGCTGTATGGTTATGTTTATGTATAATTATATATATATGCATATATGTGTATACACACACACACACACACACACACACACACACACACATACACAAAACACTTATATCCACACATTTGTGGAGGGGTATGTTTGAACTCTTCAGAGAAGGATGAGCTGATCACTTAAAATCCATTCATCATCTTACTAATGTATTGCCTTGGATACTTGGAAACACCTTTACCGCTCTTTCAGTCTCCTCTCACCTCTAACTAGAAGGCTACGAGGTAGGGCCCAAAAATATTCCCAAAGCTTTCTTTTATAGAAAGATGGATCTGAATTTTCCAGCTCTTTCTATACTTTCCATTCTATATGAACGCCTCAGTTTGGTTTGAAATCTATACAACAAGATACCCTCTATGTGGGTGTCCTTGGGGGTACCTTCCAAACTTTCCATTTTCCTTCTGTGTCTTGTATGCATTCAGTAGTAAACTCTTTGAAGGCAAAGAATGTTTCTTCCCCCCCCCCCCCATTTGTATTCCTGGGCTTTAACATCATACTAAGCACAGGGCAAGCTCTTAATAAATGTTTATTGATTTGAATTGAATATACATATATGATCGTATTATTGTACTTTAATAGGTAAATTTCCTAATATGCTATGCATTCTCTAGTTAGGTTTGTGCGGTAGTTTTTTAGTAACAAACAAAAATACTAACATTTATGTGATTATTTTATAGTTTAAAAACTTGCATTCCAATTCCCATCAACATATCTAATTGTCTTTTATTGTCCCTACCTCCAATGAGTAAGTTTCCTTTTGTGCCTTTTCTTTCCCCATTGGATTGTAAACTCCTTGAGAGCAGATCATTTCTTTTTCTTATTTGTATTCCTAGCTTTTAGTTCAGTGTATGGCATGTCGTAGAGGCTTGATGAGTATTTGCTGAACTGAACTGAATAAAATTGTGTAATTTATAAATATTGCCATTTTCAATTAATTTTGTTGCTTATTCCCTAAGATTCTCTAAGCAGTTCTCTCTTCTCTTCTTCAGTTCTTGGTTTCCTTGGCTTGCTCAGTCTCATAATTAGAAAGTTATTGAAAGAGGAAAGTTACTAGAATTTAGAAGGTTCAGGATAGGCTTCTTGTAGAAGATGGGATTTTAATTGGAATTTAAATCAAGACAAGAAATCTGATATCTGAAAATGAAGATGAAAAGGTCCAGGAATGGGGATAGTCAGAGAAAATGCCCAGAACTGAAATAGAATGTCTTGATCAAGGTATAGAAAGAAGGCCAGTACCACTGAATCAAAGAGTACATGATGGAGAATGGAGTATAAGAAAATTGGAGATGTAGGAGGAAAGTCGATTACAAAGGGCTCTGCAGGTAAAACAGAGGGTCATTGAATTACTTTGTTTCTGATTCTGTCTGTGAATGATAGTCAATAAACATTTATTAAGTTACTATGTCCCAGATACTGTGCTAAAGAGAGAGGATCCAAAAAATAACAAAAGACAGTCTCTGGCTTCAACTTCACATCTTAAGGAGGAGATTACAAGCAACAATATTGCTCCTACATTCCTGCCTTTTTTCAGTATTTCTCTTGATAGTCAATATATTTTTTATTCTACATGTTTATTATTTTATCATAAGGTACTCCTTTTATAGTTTGGTAAAGAATTAAATTGTAAATTAGCTTTTTTGGCACTCTTTTTTATAATTAGACATAGCTCAGTCATGTATATACTTCGTAGTCCACCATTTCTAAAATGTTGAACCAAATCCCTGATTTCATTGGCAAAAAGAATTCCATGTATCAATGAAGATGAGCAACTTTTCTATAATTTGTATTTTTTATTAAGTCACCTATAGCCCTGATAGATTAAGCAGCTTGTTTACGGTCACATAGCTTTTATGTGGCAGAAATTGAAACAAGTCTCACTTTCAAGGGCAAATACCTGTCTTCTCCAATGCAATAGTCTCAAATCTTTATTTCTTCAAGTACCAAAGTGTAGTTGCATTTATAAAAATATTTTGTAGATTTTGGTAGACTGATTCCAAAATATTATATTCATTTTATTTTTATTTTGAATGAGATTTTCTATTCTGAGTGTCCCTTGAAATTTTTCATTGTTTTTTGAAAATTTAATTGATTTTGTGAGTTTGTTTTGTAGCTTGCATCTTTACTATTGTTTCCATTAGTATTTCTGTTTATTCCCTAGGATTCTCTGTATTATCAGGAAATAGTGACTGTTTTATTTTTGCTTTGTCAATCTTTATATCATAAATCTTTTAGTTTTAATTTATCCAGCAATTTAAAAAATTATTTATTTTACTCTTTGTTCATATTTCTGATAAGGTTAACTAAAAACAGAGAAAAACTGAAGTCTAATACTATTAATGTCTTCTTATAATTTCTCTTAATTTATATGCCATATAATTTGAAGTATACAATTTTAATACCGATATTGACTTCTTTATTGTTTCTTTCAGTATCATGTAAGTTCCTTATTACTCACTGTTTAGATTGTGAATACCATGCTTTGTTTGTCATATAACAGAATTGATATTCTTGCTTTCGAATTCAGTTGATGCAAAGAAAAATTGCTTTCTATATAGTCAGTCTTATTTTGTGTATGTCTTTCTTTTAAGGTATTTTTCTTGTAAGCATCAAGTTGTAGGGTGTTATTATCAATCTATCACTCTTCCATTTTATTGGATGATTAAAGCATCCAGAAGGTATGCTGCTACATTCCAAGGCAGTACAAACCAGGCTAATCTCAGAAAATATATTTTTAAATAAATAAAAATATGAAAAATATAACAGAAAATAGATAATATTAATATGTGGATTTCTAAGTCTAAGAAATGATTATGTACAATTTGATGACCCTTGTTTCTATTTGAGTTTTGAAACCACTGGTTTAATTCATTCACTTTTAAAGTTATAAGAATTTTATATAACCTCTATTTGTTTCTAATGTAAATTTTCCTGAATTTGTTTTTTCTCTTGCTCTTTAAAAAATGTACTCTATCTTCTAAGTTAATTTAACTTTAATCCTTTAAGACAATTCTTTTCTCATAAGCTTTCTTTCTTTCACCCTCACTTCTCACCCTCAAGTCATCTCCTCCCTCCAAATTTATTGGTCTTTTCCCTTGTTGGAGACTTTAGTTAACTTACTGATTCCTTTTCATTTTTTCATTTTATTTAATTCTCTAATTATTTCCTCTTCTCCATCCCTTTCATCTAGTGGCAACTAGGTAGAAAGTAGATAGGGCCTGGAATCAAGATGAGAATTTAAATCTTGCCTCAGACAATAATTCTAGATACACTAGTACTTAGCTTATCTTATGCAAGTTACTTAACCTGTGTGCCTCAGTTTCTTAATTTATAAAATGGAGATGTCAAATACTTCTGAGGACTTTTGTGAGAATCAATTTAAATGACATTTATAAAAATACAGCACAGTGCCCAATACATGGTAAATGCTAGGTGTAATTGTTGCTATTGTTGTCATCATCATTATTATTATTATTTAGTTAATTAGTTTAGTTAATTGAAATTCTTTCATTTCCTTCCATTTTAGTTTTAAAAAATTTTATTTGCTCTTTTTCTTGAAAGAATTTGTCATTTTTTTCCTTCTTTTCTATTTTTTCTTTGAGTCATGATCATTATTCTTTTTTAGTTTAGTCTATTTTCCTAAAGGAATGAAAGCTGTCAAAGTACCTATTTTGAGTGTGCCCTTTAAACAATTTCTTTGTTTTTGCATCTTTATCTTAGCCCTCTTTTTTCTTTTGTGCCTTACTCTTTTTTATTTTTTTATTTTTTAGGTTTTTGCAAGGCAAATGGGGTTAAGTGGCTTGCCCAAGGCACACAGCTAGGTAATTATTAAGTGTCTGAGACCAGATTTGAACCCAGGTAATCCTGACTCCAGGGCCAGTGCTTTATCCACTGTGCCACCTAGCTGCCCCTTTTTGTGCCTTACTCTTAAAAATACCAATGCCTGCAGGAAATAGAGAACAGTAGTGGTATTACATAGAAATCTCTATTGTCCAGTAAGTTGGCAAACAGTTTTTACAGATATTTTCAAGTTTTTCTGATAAATGACTCACTTGTAAAATATATATAGTTGAGTCAGATTTATAAGAAATCAAATCATTCCTCAATTAATAAATATTCAAAGGAAATGAAAAGGCAATTCTCAGATGAAGAAATTAAAGCTCTCTATAGTCATAAGAAAAAACATTCCAAATCATTATTGATTAGAGCACTGCAAATTAGAACAACTCTGAGGTACCACCTCACACCTATCAGATAGACCAATATGACTAAAAAAGTAAAATGATTTGGAAGGGATGTGATAAGACTGAGACATTAATGCATTGTGCTGGAGTTGTGAACTGATTCCGTTTTTTTGAAGAGCAAGCTGAGATTATGCCCAAAGGACAATAAAACTGAGCATTCTCTTTTATCTAGCAATGTCACTAATGGGTCTGTATCCTGAAAAGATCTCAAAAAATGGTAAAAACAATCCACATGTATAAAAATATACATAGTAGCTCTTTTGTGACAAAGAATTAGAAATTGAGGGGATGTCCGTCAATTGGGGAATGGCTGAACAAACTGTGGTTTATATACGTGATAGAACACTATTGTTCTATTAGAAATCATGAGGGACAGGACTTCAAAATAGCCTGGAAAGACTTGCATGAACTGATGCTGAGTGAATTGAATATAATCAAAAGAACACTGTACCCATTAACACTGTGTGATGATCAACTATGATGAACTTGTTCATTTCAAAGTATAATGATCAAAGACCATTCTAAAAGACTTGTGATGGAAAATACCATCCATATCCAAAGAAGAAGTAATGGAGTTTAAATTCAGCCCAAAACAAGCTATATTCAATTTTTAAAAGTTGTCTTATGTATTATGTTTTTTCACTCTATTTTTTTCTTGTTTTGATTCTTCTTTCACAACAAGAGTAATATGGATCTATGTTTAACATACACATATAACCTGTATTAGATAGTTTTCTGTTTGGGGGAGGGAGAAGGGAAGGAGGGAGGGAGAAAAATATGAAACTCAAAATCTTACCAAAAAATGACTGTTGAAAACTATGCATGTATTTGGAAAAAATATTTTTAAAAAGCAAAAAATAAATTTCTACTACCTGGATTATGTCTATTTTTTCCTCATACTTTCCTAATATCATTTTCTTTCTTATTTGCCATGAAATATCCACTCTTTTTTCATGCTCTCAGGAGCTCTGATTACCCTTCTCCTAAAGCAGGATGCTATCTATGGGGATACAACAATCCTTTAGAAGTAGTGGTCTAGGAAACGGAGCCAAGATAATGGCATGGAGGAATGAACTCCCCAAAACTCTTTCCCTCAAAACTCCAAATACTGTAAAATTATAACTCTAAACAGATTCTAGAGGGGTCAAACCCATAGAAAGATTGAGTAAAACAATTTTCCAACCAAATGCAACTTGATAGATCCAGTGGCTGGAAAAAGTCACAGCATAGACTGGTCTGCAGGTACACCGTGCTGAAGCAAACCATTTCCAGTCTTGCAGGAACAGACTGAAGGAAACCTGGGTCCCTGGAGGCACCTGGATCCATGGCAGCAGGAGAAATTTACAGACCTCTTGGCCCAAAGATTGCCTGAGATGCCTTGTAGGGTTGAGGGAGAATTCTGCCACACCAGACTGAGTACAGAGCACAAGCCAGAGCAGACCTTGGGGAAGCTCCAATCTGGGAACCTATGGAGCCACCCAGCAACTGCTTCCATAGCTCTTAGCCCACAGATTGTAAGGGGGTGTGGAGAGACTGCAGAGATTTCTCTGCTACCCCTGGAGCAGGACTCTGATGCTTTGCTCATACTAAGATCCAGGGACCAGTCTGGGCCTCCCATACTGCCACAGCCCCAGGGTAGAAGGGGTTGCTTGTGATTATACACAGATTAGAGTACAGGTCAGAAGAGCAGTCAGAGCCTCTCATAAGACATTGGAGGAACTAAGGTCCTTGGGGAGCTATACCAAAAAACTCCAAAAGCTTTGGAAGGACATTAAAATCATGTCATAGACTGAGGAAATGAGTAAACAATAGAAAATAAAGAATACAAAATAGAAAATTACTTTTGGGTCCATGGAGGTTCAAAATATACACTCAGGAGATGAAAAAGTCAAAGCTTCTGTTCCAAAGTCTCCAAGAAAAATTGTAATTGGTGTCAGGCTGTAGAAGAGCTCAAAAAAGATTTGGAAAAGCAAGTAAGGGAGGTAGATGAAAAACTGGGAAGAGAAATGAAAATTATACAGGAAAATCATGAAAACCAAGGCTGCAGTTTCATAAAAGAGATACTAAAAATACTGAAGAAAGTAACATTTTAAGAACCAGATTAAGTCAAATGAAAAAAAAACAGTCTAAAAGTTCAATGGGGAGAGGAATAACTTAAAAAGTATAATTAACTAGATGGAAAAGGAGATTAAAAAAACTCTTTGATGAAAATATCTCTTTCAAATGTAGAATGGAACTAAGGGAAGCTGATTGTCTGAGAAAGCAAGAAAAATTAAACAAAACCAAATGAATGAAAAGTTAGAAAAAAATATGAAATATCCCATTGTAAAAAATAACTGACCTGGAAAACAGATTCAGAAGAGATAATTGAAAAAAATTATTAGACTACCTGAAAGTCATGACCAGGAAAAGAACCTAGACTTCATTTTTCAAGAAATAATTGCCGTGATATCCTAGAAGCAGAGGGTAAAATAGAAATTGAGGGAATGTACCAATCACCTCCTGAAAGAAATACCCCCCCAAAATTCCCAGGAAAATTATCATCAAATTCCAGAACTCTCAAGTCAAAGAAAAAATATTACAAGCAGTCAGAAATAAACAATTTAACTACCATGGCTCTACAGTCAGAATTGCACAGGACTTGAAATTCTGAAAATCAAGGGAGAGATTAATAAAATAGAAAGCAAAAATATCAAAAATATCAAAAATAAAACTATAAGTTGGATTACTGAAAAAGTCAATAAAATAGACAAACCTCCTGCTAATCTGATTTAAAAAAAAAAAGAAAGAAGATAAGCAAATTATCAGTATCAAAAATGGAAAGGGGGGTGCAGCTAGGTGGCGCAGTGGATAGAGCACTGGCCTTGGAGTCAGGAGTACCTGAGTTCAAATCCGGCCTCAGACACTTAATAATTACCTAGCCATGTGGCCTTGGGCAAGCCACTTAACCCCATTGCCTTGCAAAAAATAAAAATAAAAAAATAAAAAAAATGGAAAGGATGAACTAACCACCAATGAGGAGGAAACTGAAGAGATAATTCAGAGCTACTTTGCTGAACTGTATGCCAATAAATTGGTCAACTTGAGTGAAATGGATGTATACTTACAAAAATACAAACTGCCCAGATTAACAGAAGAGGAAAAAAACTTACTTAAATAACTCCATTTCAGAAAAAGAAATTGAAAAAAGATCAAAAAAACTCCCTAAGAAAAAGTCTCCAGGTTTGGATGGATTTACAAGTGAATTCTACCAAACATTTAAGGAACAGTTAATTCCTATTCTACATAAATTATTTAAAAAATAGGAGAGGAAGGAGTTCTGCTAAACTCCTTTTATAACACCAACATGGTGCTGATACCTAAACCAGTAAGAACCAAAACACAAAGAAAATTACAGATCACCCTGATGACTATTGATGCAAATATCTTAAATAAAGTTTTAGCAATGAGACTATAGCAAGTTATTACCAGGAAAATTACACCATGATCAAGCTGGATTTATCACAGGCATGCAGGTATGGTTCAACTTTAGGAAAATACTCAACATAATTAAACATATCAATAGCAAAACCAACAGAAATCATATGATTATCTCAACGGATGCTGAAAAAGCCTTTGATAAAATGCAAAATCCATTCCTATTAAAACCTCTAGGAAAGTTTAGGAATAAACGGAGTTTTCCTTAAAATAATAAATAGTATCTATTAAAACCCATCAACAAATATTATATTTAATGGGGAAAACCTCAGAGCATTTCCAATAAATTCAAGGGTGAAACAAGGGTGCCCATTATTACCATTACTATTCAATATACTATTTGAAATGCTAGCAGTAGCAATAAGAGAAGGAAAAAGAAATTGAAGGAATAAGAATTGGCAATGAGGAAGCAAAACTTTCACTCTTTGCAGATGATATGATGGTATATCTAAAGAACCCGAGAAAAAAATCTAAAAAAAATCCTTGAAACAATTAACAAATTCAGCAAAGTAGCAGGATATAAAATAAACCCACATAAATAATCAGCATTTCTATATATGAACAACAAAGCCCAAGAACAGGAGATAGAAAGAGATATTCCATTTAAAGTAATTGTAGACAACATTAAATATTTGTGAATCTACCTCACAAGACAAAACCCGAAACTATATGAACACAATTATGAAGCTATATTCACCCAAATAAAGTCAGATCTAAATAATTGGGAAACTGTCAAATGCTCATGGTTATGTTGACCTAATATAATAAAAATGATAATTCTGCCTAGATTAAATTACTTATTCTGTGCCATACCAATCAAACTACCAAATAACGGCTTTACTGAATTAGAAAAAATAGTAACAAAATTCATCTGGAGCAACAAAAGGACAAGAATAGCAAGGGTGGATGGTGGAAAAAAATTTAAAGGAAGGTGGCCTAGCTCTATCAGATCTAAAACTACTATAAAGCAGCAGTTATCAAAACTGCCTGGTATTGGTTAAGAAATAGAGTAATGGATCAGCGGATTAGGATAACTTCAAAAGAAACTTCAGTAAATGACAATAGCAATCTACTATTTCACAAACCCAAGGACATTAGCTCTGCGATAAGAACTCACTATCTGACAAAAATTGTTGGGAAAACTAGAAAAATAGCAAGGCAAAAACTGGGCACAGATCCACATCTCACATCCTATACCAAAATAAGGTCAAAATGGGTATAGGATTTAGACATAAAGAGTGATACCATAGATAAATTTTAATAGACAAAAAAAATACTCTGTCTGATTTATGGAAAAGGGGCAAATTTATGATCAAAACAAGAATTGGAGCACATTATAAACTGCAAAATTAATAAAATTAAAGGTTTTTATGCTAATAAAGTCAATGCTGCCAAAATTAGAAGAAAAGCAGAAAACTGGGAAACAATTTTCACAACTAGGAGTTCTGATAAAGGTCGCATTTCTAAAATATATAGAGATTTGCATCAAATTTATAAGATCACAAGACATTCTCCAATTGATAAATGGTCAAAGAATATGAACAGAGTTTTCAAATGAATAAATTAAAGCTGTATTTAATCATACAAAAAAATGCTCCAAATCACTGTTGATTAGAGAAATGCAAATTAAAAGAACGAGGTATCATCTCACACCTATTAGATTAGCCCAGATGAGAAAAAGGGAAGATGATCAATGTTGGAGAAGATGTGGGAGGACTGGAATATTGATGCTTTACTGGTGCAGTTGTGAATGGATCCAGCCTTTTTGGAGAGCAATATGGAAGTATGCCCAAAGAGAATTAAAACTGTTCATACCCTTTGACTCAGCAATTCTAGGACTATATCCAGAAGAAAGTGTAAACAATGGGGAAAGTCTTATATGTTCTTTTTTTGTAGTTGCAAAGAATTGGAAATTGAGGGGATGCCTATCAACTGAGGAATGGCTAAACAAATTATGGCACATGAATATTATTGTTCTATAAGAAACTATAAATGGTCGGACTCTAGAGAAGCATGGAATGACTTAAGGGATCTAATGCTGACCAAAGGGAGTAGAGCCAAGAGAACAATGTACACATGAACAACCTTGATGAAAGCAATTCCTCTCAACAGTCCAGAGAGCTAGGAGAACTGCATTAGACTGCTAATGGTCTATATTATCCCCAACCAGAGGAAGAAAAACAAAACATACAGAAAAAAAATCTCTACCGAATCTGTTGAACACTTTATCAAAATTATCTCTAATGTATTTCTTTTCCTTAATCCTAATTCTTCATGTCAATAAATGACTAATTTGTAAATATGTTTAACAAATATGTATGTAAAATGCTAACCTTACTAATTTTGCTATTTGGGGGTGGGGGGTAGGAAGGAAGGGTGAAGGGAAATTTTATAACTTGGAAATATGCATGTACAAATGGATGAAATTTTTTAAAAAAGTATTACATAGGACTTGGAAGTATCTACATGAAAAGCTTGTAGAGCTTGTCAGATAGCAAAAGAGTTTAGATTCCAACTGAGAATCAACTATCCAGCAAAACTGGACATCCTCTTTCAAGGGAAAAGATGGACATTCAATTAAATAGGGAACTTTCAAACTTTCCTGTTGAAATGATGAGAGCTGAAGAGAAAATTTGATCTTCAAGTACAGGACACAGGTGAAAACACAGGGTGGATGAGAAGGGCTAACTATGAGAGATTTAATGATGTTGAACCGTCTGTATTCCTGCATGGCATTGAGATACTGATAACTCATATGAATCTTCTCGTGTATAAGAGCAGTAAGAAGGAGCAAATATAAACAGGACCCAGGAGGGAGCTGAATATAATATGGCATAAAGATGGAGTCAATGGATGATAAAGTAAAGTACTGGAAGAAAGAGAAAAGAGAGGTACAATGGGCTAAGATAGTTCATGTAAAAGAGTCAAGAAAAAGCTTTTGCAATGTAATGGAACAGGGAAGGTGAGGAGAATGAGTGAGCATTCAATCTCATCAGAAATGGCTCAGGGAGGAAATAACATACAAACTTAATAGGATATAGAAATCTATCTTATTCTAGAGGAAAAAAGGAGAGGAAAGGGATAGGAGAAAGGGGTTAGGGGATGGATTGGGGGAGGAAGTGACAGAAGAGAAGGAAGATCATGGAAGACAGTAGTTAGATATAACACTTTTGAGGAAGGACAGGTTGAAAGAAGAGAGAAATAGAGTGGCTAGGTGGTGCATTGAATAAAGTACCGGCCCTGGAGTCAGAAGTACCTGGGTTCAAATCCGATCTCAGACACTTAATAATTACCTAGCTGTGTGGCCTTGGGCAAGCCACTTAACACCATTTGCCTTGCAAAAACCTAAAAGAGAGAGAGAGAGAGAGAGAGAGAGAGAGAGAGAGAGAGAGAGAGAGAGACAGAGAGACAGAGAGAGACAGAGAGAGAGAGAGAGACAGAGAGAGAGAGAGAGAATGAGAATAAATGGGAGTGGGGCAGAATAAAATGGAGGGAAATACAGTTAACAATAGCCATTATGGGGAAAAATATTGAAGCAACTTCTCTGATGGAGTTAAGATGATAAAGAATGCAACCCATCCCAGAGACAGAGTTGATGGTATCTGAATATAAACTGCAGTATACTTTTTTTTCCTCTCAATTTATTTCTCTAGGGGTTTCTCTATCTTTTTGGGGAGGGGGGGGAATTTATATTTACTTTCACAACAAGACTATTGTAGTAATGTGAAAATAAATGAATCATTAAAAAAAAAGCAGTCATTTATCTGAACAATCCCTATCAATTATGCACAATACAAAGTCTTTATCTTTCAAAACAGACTGCTACCTATATCTCTATGAAACTACTATTTCATGGAACTCCTTCTTACTACTGAATTAAATTTCCCCTTTACTTTTCCTCTTCTTTAATCTCTCTTAGAAGCCATGCCAAAATAATTGCAGTAATTGTTGCCTTCATATTACAATACCTGTCCCTGTCTCAGGCCTTCACCTTCACATAGAAGGTCAAATTTCATCAGAACATCTACACAGAGCTATGACACTACATGTTTTGAGCCTTTGACCCCAGGTCCCCAATCCTATCAGAAGACTGGAGAACATCTTTTCCCTCTCTGACCTATAAAAATCTATACTTTTTTACTCCCTGATTTCCATGCCTTCTTCAAATACCTATCTATTTTTCATGCTTGAATTCTCTATCTCCTATAACTCTTTTCCAATTCTTCCATGGCCCCTTTCTACTTTAAAGATTACAGATATTAGGGGCGCCTAGGTGGCACAGTGGATAAAGCACCAGCCCTGGAGTCAGGAGTACCTGGGTTTAAATCCCATCTCAGACACTTAATAATTACCTAGCTGTGTGGCCTCAGGCAAGCCACTTAATTCCATCTGCCTTGCAAAAACCTAAATAAAAAAAAAATACGCATATTGTCTTCCTTTCATTGTTTACCACCTATTTAATTAGGGTACCTCATATATTTTCTTCTCTTTTTTATTTTATTCATTTTTCAATTTAGCCCTCCACTCCAAAAAGAATTAATGAATGAATGAAGGGCATAACTTGAGTTTAGTTCATAAATTCTAGACATTCACATAATATGAATTTATCTTCAATGTTAATCCTCTTATGTACTTTTGGAAAGAAATCTCTTAGTGAGCTCTCTATTCTTTGTTTTTGTTGTTTAATAGCATCTTTTTTAGTCTTTTTTTTCTTTCATTTTACTAGTGTTTATATATTAGGTAAACTTATTTTGCCACATTTTCTTTCTTCAGTAGCCATATTTATTTACACATCTTGTGTTTCCCTTGTCTGGAAGGTTTGCAAGCTAAAAATCTGCTCATGTCAAGTTTACTTTTCTTGAGGAATGTTACATTTCCTTTATTTTTATTAAACATCCATCCTTTTCATTGATGATAGGTTTAGATATGCAGGGTATGTAATTTTATGTTGCTCCTTTTTTCATTTTTTGGAAAAAAAATCACTTTTTGTATTTTTGGAATAAATTTTCCTCCTAAGGTTTCGGATACATGCAGAATAGTCTTGTACTATTCAAATTTCTTCCCCTTTATTAAGAAGGTTTTTCTTCTGACTACCAGAATTATAATAAGCAGAATTTGCTGTTTATCTTTTGAATTGTCATATTTAACAACTATGTGTTTTCTAGGTTTACAATATCATTTTCTTAAATAAATCTGTGTATTTTGAAATCAGTATTATTTTTTCTGTAGTGAGAAGCTCTAGGTAGTTTTCTTGAATTATTTCATGAATCAAAGAGTTTAGATTTTAATGTATTATGTTTTTAAAAGATTCATATAATCTTTAAATTGTCTTTATGTATCCTGTCTTTAAAGTCAGCATATATTACATATAGAGATCATGTGTTCTTTTAGCATTACTATATTTTGCTTTTCTATTCCAGATTATCCTTCACTTCACTACACTTGTATTTCCAGTTATTTATTATATCTTTCATTTCTTTGGAGAGAGGCACTACTTTGGATTTAAACTTTTGTTTTCTGCAAGTTACTTCTGCTCCGCAGATCAGAAATGCTACTATTTTTTTCATTCACATATACTCTTGTCTTTTTTTTTTTTTAGTTTTTTTTGCAAGGCAATGGGGTTAAGCGGCTTGCCTGAGGCCACACAGCTAGGTAATTATTAAGCGTCTGAGGTCGGATTTGAAATCAGGTACTCCTGACTCCAAGGCCGGTGCTCTATCCACTGCGCCACCTAGCCGCCCCTCACATATACTTTCAATAATATATCTCTAACCATTTGAGAGGATCCTGCTGTGCTTTAATGGTCTCTTGGGAATTCATATATATATATATATATATATATATATATATATATATATATATATATATATAATCAGGTTTGGTTCAATTTTCTTTGTCTTTCAGTATTTATTTAAGATATTTAGCTTTCCTTTTGATAACTCCATTTTTAATATTTTCCATTAGTTTTATTTGTTTCCTGCATTAGGTTTTCTTTTTTTTTAGGGTTTTTTTTTTTTTTGCAAGGCAAATGGGGTTAAGTGGCTTGCCCAAGGCCACACAGCTAGGTAATTACTAAGTGTCTGAGACTGGATTTGAACCCAGGTACTCCTGACTGCAAGGCCGGTGCTTTATCCACTACGCCACCTAGCCGCCCTGTGCCACCTAGCCACCCAAGCATTAGGTTTTCTAATTGTGCTTTCTTCCTCCTAAAATTTGGGTAATTTCAGCTTTTCCCCCAACTTAACATATTTCTCACTTTTTTTGATTTCTTGTCCATTGATGATAGATCTACTGGAAGTGGAATCTCACATAAATCTTCATCTCCTCCCAAATTTGGGGATTTCCTTTCCACTAACCTCTGTTCCTATTTGGAGGCGTTTTGTTTTGAGTTTGTGAAGACTGAAAAAAATAGTCCTCATATTATCAGTCATAAGAAATTGAAGTCTATTTCTTATAAGTTTATCTTTTTTTGTTGTTTCTTTGCCTCCTTAGTTTCAAAAACTATATGTCAAAAAAAATGTACATAACCTCTTTTTCCCTGAAAGTGGAAAAAATAATTATTGAAAGAATACTAAAGTTTAATCAAAAAGAATACAAAAAATTGATAAAACTATACTTGTGAATTATATAAGCTACTTTGTTTCATAGAAAAGTATAGAAAAAAGAACTCATTGTATGTATTTATTATCCAGTAGCTGTCCTTAAGAAATGGAACAAAATTTAGAAATTGGAATTAAGGCAATAATTCTGAAAAGTACCTTGGAAATTGGTTAAGCAGGCAGTTAAGGCAAAAAATTTTAACAGTATAGGTAAATGAAATCTATTACTTTTGGAATAATATTTTTAATTTCATAAATTTAATTAGATTTATGAAATGCATTATCCAACTGTGTTTAATCCTATACTAGATAGGCCACCTAATATTAGTATAAAATTTTTGAAATATTATTATTTCTTAAATAATCCCATATAAAATGTTTGACATTTAGTTGATGAGCAGAAAGGGGGTTCATGCATTGTATTTGGAATCAAGAAAATCCAAGTTTATATCCTATCTCAAACACTTTTTAGCTTTTTAGCTAAGGGACAGTTTTCTCATTTGCAAGATGGAAATAATCAAAGCACATACACATGGACTTATGATGATCAAAGGAGATAGGAAATATAGTATTTGACAAACTAAATGCTATATTTAAATACATGTTACATAATACATAAATATTAATTGTTATGAATATCATTATGATGTGTTAACTTGTTTCTAAATTTATTTCTAAGGCTAAATTCTATGTTTTTACAAGAGAGATAATTCCATTTATAAAACATAAGAAATTCAAGGTGGATTAAAAAAAGAAACATAAGAATTCACTTGCAGAACTCCAATAAATCACATATAAAATTTTTTTACATCAATTTAGAACTTCATGATATGTGATATACTTATGAGAAGTAGGATATACTATTATATAACTTATAAAGTCTTTTCATTTATAAAACAAATTTGCCATAAATTTGAAATTTTCAACCCTATTTTGGTCTCTATTTTATCAAAAATAAACTGACAATAGAGGTTAAGCTACTGTTCAAGGTCAAAGTCAGATTAAAAAATTCTGAACAATATAGAAGGAGCAAATAATGTAGATAAAACATAATGAATGCATGCATCAATATTCAAACTATACTTATGAATTAGATTCTTCTGAGATGTAGATTAAATAAGATTTTTAAAACCGAAGGCATTTTTGTGTAAAGAATCTTCAACAAGCTTCCTCATAGCTTGATTAAAAATGCAACATCAAAGACTTCAATGCTTAAGAAAACCAGATAATCATGAGCTACTTCCATTAAGCAAACAGTGAGACATTCTTTTTAAAAACTGAATTGGGATGAAATATTTATAAGGGATTTAAAAATGTAAATAATGTCTCTAAATGCCTTCCTAATAATGGCCATAACTTATATAAATGTATTATATATATTAATTTTAATTATAGTAATTATGAAGTATTAATATTTTATCTTATGATAGCTATTTTGTAAGATGATATTTTATTCTTTTGCATATCTACAACAATACTATTCATAAAATGTGACTTAAATTTTCCCTGGGGTATAAAATTTGACATACATTTTCTTTCTTGATCAGAAACTTTAAAAAAACCAGCAAAAAGAAATTTGTATAATTTTCATTATGTTATAGTTTATCAAGAGGAAGTTAAATTAATCAACAAATAGTTTGGAAATTTTTTCAAGGAAAATTGGTGAATTAAAACAAAGCAATAAAAAACTATGTAGTATTAAATAATAATGTTAATCAAATGTGTATGCACAAGTCAGGGCAAGTTGGAAGGCTTAATAAACAAACATTATAGGAAGAAAGACATTCCAGATTTCCATTACAAGTCATGCTTGGTCATTAGTAACAGGCGGTGGTTGAACTTAATAATTTCTTGTTTTACTCTACATATCATTATTCTCCTATTTTCTTTTCCTTGATTAACAGCTCACATTGCTTCATATTAATAGAACACAACATAATCTCCTTTGATATTAACAGCAACAACTTCTGAGTTCACAAGTATCATTATTCCTTTTTTAAAAGATCAACTAAGATTCAAAGAGACTAAATGACTTGCCCAAGGACAACAAAGCAAATAAAGAAAATTATTGGAATTCATATCAGGTCTTCTGATTCTAAGATCAGTGCTATTTCTTTTTTATTTTATTTTATTTTATTTCATTTCATTTATTTAAGACAATGGAGTTAAATGCATTGCCCAAAGTCACACAGCTAAGCAATTATTAAGTGTCTGAGGTTAGATTTGAACTCCTAACTCCAGGGCCTGTGCTCTATCTACTGCACCACCTAGTTGCCCTGTCAGTGCTATTTCTACCAGAGGATACTACCTCCCATGATTATGGAAAAGGAATTATCAAGGAAACATCTGCCATTTGGGAAATAGCTAATAGTTTATATTTAATCAAATAAAGAGGATATAGGATAGATTCTTGAAATAAGCCATCTCTGCAGATATAACTTTAAGCATATAATTATCATGAAATAAGTCACTACTATTGACGTAACTTTAAGGATATAATTATATAGATTGACAGTGGACTTGGGAAATGTAGGAAACTAATTCTGGCCTGCAGAAAGACAGGGTTCTATAGAACCCTTTCCTGGTTAAACCATATTGGGAATATTGTGATATATTTCTTTTAGAGGCCAGGGGCAACTAGGTGGCATAGTGGATAGAGCACAGGTCCTGGAATCAAAAGGATCTCAGTTCAACTTCGGCCTCAAGACACTTAAAAATTATCTGTATGACCCTGGGCAAGTTACTTAACCCCCATTGCCTTGCAAAAAACAAAAAAACAAAAAAAGGAAATAGAGACCAATGTAGTGTAGTAAGCTCTAAGATTACATACTACATAGAAGCCCATAATCCTCATTGTTAAAAGTTTTCTTGATGACATTCCAAATAAGAATCTACACTTTGCTATATAGAACGTATCTTCCTTAGTATTTTTTAAAGATTATTAGGAGAAAAAGTGGCCTCAATAATGAAAAGAATCATCTTTTTTATTAGGTTAGAACTAAGAGAGAATGGGACTTAGTTTCAGCAGTTTGAAGGTATGGGAAGAAAAGGAAGTTTATGAAGATATCTTCAGAAAAGAAAGAGTATGTTAGGGGGTTTGATAGGAGAAGGCTTAGCATATCCATCGTGGGGCAGTGAAGTATTAAAATGAGATGATACCCATAATGGATTCAGGCAACACATTTACTGAACTTCCTCCAGAAGTACTTAACAGCACACAGCAAAAGGAGAGGGAAAGGCAGATTGTTGGACTATTAGGCAGGATTGAAGCTGTGCAATGTGTTGGCAGCAATCGATCAAAGAAGCAACTGCAAGTGATTTCTAAGGTAGAGGACAGTATATAGTTGTATTAGTAAACCAACCACAGAGTCAAGATTAAAGAGGAGAAATCATTCTCAAATGCTGGTCGAACAACTGGTGTCAGATTGAGAGAACAAGAAAGATTCTGGGAAATGGAAAGTGGGTTAAAGATGAAGAATAATTTATCCATATTGAGGAAGCATGCGCTATGAGAGATAAAAGACCAGCAGACTATCATCAGAGAGGGGGGATTTCAGAATTCTCCATTATAATCACAGCCCAGTAATGAAGAAAGGAGAGATTAAGGCTATGGCCATATCTTTCTGCCTAATGGACTTGATGTCTTCTGAGGTCAGTGTCAATTCAGATATTGTATGACTATGAAGAAGTACTTGAGCTGTAGAGAAAGCCTTCAGATTAAAAAATGTGATATTCATCTAAAAATATAGATTTAGGGCAGCTAGGTGGCACAGTGGATAGAGCACAGGTCCTGGAGTCAGGAAGACCTGAGTTCAAATATGGCCTCAGACACTTAATAACTGCCTAGTTGTGTGACCTTGGGCAAGTCACTTAACCCCATTGCCTTAAATAATTTTTTTAATCTTTAAAAAATATAGATTTAAACTAATGGCAATTGATATGAAAAAGAACCAGCGAAATAAACTCAGTGATATTTCAAAATGACTAGGAAATTTTCAACTTTGCTTTTTCCCTAAAAAAATTGGTATTTTGTTTTCAATGATTTTCTCTATCTTTCTTAATAATTTATGTCCAAGATGACTGATTGGAGAGGCCTTTTATACAGGTCTTTGGTACTCAATAAGACCATAACTATAACTTGTTAATCCTACTGCAGTCCCAGTTTTGTAACAGAATGATCTAACCTCTCCAGAAGTGTGACATGGCAAATGAAACATGTCTCATCTGTCACAAATTTCAATTTATTTTGATGTCTCACTGCTCCTTTGATTGCAGTACAGTTCTACAACCACAAACTAATTGGCTTCCTGAAATAAAGAAATAAGACAGTGATTTATATTGGTAACTACCCCATTGTTGCTGCAAGTTTAAACAAAATGACCTTAGTCCTGGGAAAAAAGGAGGTGAGGAATTAGAATGGTAAAAATACCATATGTAGAAAAATACTTTTAACAGCAAATCCTAGGAAATATTGTAAATAAAAATTAGTGCCTTGATATAGAAACTGAAATTTCAGGCACAGAGTAAAAAAAAAACTTTTTATTATTGATAACCCTGTATTAGTTATAATAATAGCTTTGTAAACTATAGGAAAATAATTACATTTAAATTAGGAGATTATAGTGAATATTCATATTATAAATCTTTCAACCTCACATTTGAATTAAATGAAAAACTCATTTCTAGTGAGTTAAGTGTGACATTTCTTCAGAGACAATTCGTCTATAATTTAAATGTGTTTTAAAAGGATTATTCTTTTGCCTATTTAATTGATCTCATTGATAATCAACATATAAACATAAGACACTTTGCTAAATAAGGTATTTTACAAGTCATAATGCAATTCTGTTTTAACAACTTTTGAAGGATAAATACTACAAACTTATCATAAAACATTTGAAAGGTTAATTGCTTAACTTTTAAAATATTAATGTGTTTTTTGAAAATTCAGCATAATCACTTTATGCTCCATATCATTCTGGTCAATTTTGGAACTCTGTAAGACCTTTTCTCCAGCTGCTTCTCAGTAATCGAGAGGATTTCATTTGTAATACTATCCTTAAAGTGATTGTAAGAGTGAGGTTTTGATTCATACATAACAATTTTGATTTGAAGCCTCTGAGCCTGATTTATCAGTCTGATAAATCATAATACAAAAAAACAGAATTACAATAAAAATATTACTCAAAATTCATAAAATTAAATGAATAGAAAAGAAATTAAAGTAACTACACATTCCCATGATATTTTATTGTCTTTATACTTCTAAAAGTTATTAAAGTTTAAAACTATACTGACCTTTGAGACACTGAATTTTTGCTAATTTTCAATGGCGTACAGATCAAGTCTTGTAATAAACAAACTTGTAGCATATCTTCTACTCCAGAACTCATTTCCTGTGCCACATCTCCTACTTTCATTGTATTCAAAATGCTGTGAGGCTAAACTTCTCCAAATACCCTAGGAATTCCCTATGAAAAGTCCTGGGGTCATGGCTAAAGTCCAAACTCATTGGGTTTTTCTGACTGAAAGCAAATCAGGAAAGTATTTGGATTTTATAACTGGTGACCAGATATGTCACAATTTCATATTTCACTATATTTTTGCCACCCTAATATTTCATCACTTGTGACTATATAAATTGAAGTGGAGTAGGGAGACAGGTATTGTAGAACAAAATTGGAAGGATGGCCATAACCTAATTCAACAGCACATTCTTTTTTTGTCCCTGAAATGTAAATTCCTTGGAGTCAGAGAAATTGTTTTTAATTCCACCTTTATACAATGAAAACCTGAAACAGTGCCTTTAACATAGTGATGCTTGTCTTTCATTCTTTTTTTTCAGGTTTTTGCAAGGCAAATGGGGTTAAGTGGCTTGCCCAAGGCCACACAGCTGGGTAATTATTAAGTGTCTGAGGCCGGATTTGAATTTAGGTACTCCTGACTCCAGAGCCAGTGCTTTATCCACTACGTCACCTAGCCACCCCTTGTCTTTCATTCTTAAAGAAGATCATGACATCAGGGAGGTGACACCATGATTAGGCCATGAATTAGATTTCAATAGGGGGAGGGGGGCTGTGCTAAGTCACCAGCCTCACTATCTCTTCCAGAGCCATCTGGGTCCAGTGACCAGATATGAATCAGGATGACTGAAGGTGACCCTGGATGGGAGGCAGTCAGGGTGAAGTGAGTTGCCCAGAGTCACACAGTTAGTGTCAAGTGTTTCAAACTCCCAACCTCCTGACTCTAAGGCCAGTGTTTTATCCACTGCTTACTGAATTGAATTATCAAATTATTTTTCATCTATCCATTCACCTCATTTTGTTTACAACAAAAATCCCTTTGAGGAAGGAATGGTAGGTATCACCTTTATTTTTATTTTGAACAGAAATGAAGAAATTATTAAAACATGTTTCCACACTACCTTATTATATGTGTATGTGTACATAATACTTAAACTATGGAAAGTGGTTGTAAAACATAAAATGGAGTGGACAATGAGAGTGTCTAAGTCAGTGGAGGAATAAAAAACATGGGCAACATCAAGGGATTAATGGCAGATTATTTGCCTAAACACAAATTAAAAACCAGTACACTGCCAAGCATCAGAATAAGAAATGCTGAGTTAACTAAGACATGGTAACATTCAGAACCAAATGCTAGATACAAGTTAAGAACAAGGCTAGGTGATAGGTCAGGATAGTTAGATCAATCAATAGTTAGGCAATAAGCATTTATTACATGACTACTTTGTGTAAGCACAATGCTAATGCTAGGGATACAAAACAAGGTAAAAGAAAGTCCCTGCTCTCAAGGAGTTCCCAGGCTCATGGAGGAGATAACATGAAAACAACCACATATAAACATGCTATATACAAGATTAATTGAAGATAATGAACAGAGGGAAGTTATTATTAGCATTAAGGGAATCAGGAAAGGCTTCTCACAGAAGATGGAATTTTAGCTGGGACTTGTAGGAGGCCAGGAAATAAGAATGAGGAGAATATTTATTGCAGGCATGAGGAACAGCCAGTGGATATGCACAAAATCAGAAGATGGAATATCTTTTTCAAGAAAGTTCTAAGAAATTTCCTTCCTTTTTTCATAAGGCTGACACGGCTGAACTGTGAAGTCATTTGGACTGGTGAAGACACAGTAACTGCAGGTGAAACTAGAAATTCAATAAATCTAGGAGCTTCTAGGGATGAATTAATTAAATGTATGCTAGCAGGTTTGCCCAGAGTCATACAGCTAAGTAAGAATTAAATGCCTAAAGCCAAATTTGAATCCAGTGTCCTGCTCAATCTGGGTTAATTTTTAAGTTGTTAATTTTGTATGACCTCCATATGATATTATAAATATCCAAATGCCCCTTGACAGAAAAAAAAAAGGTTTCCCAACCCTGCTCTAGGGTGGCAAAATGAAAAGAAAAAGGTTGTTAGTTTTTGTTTTATTCTTTATGTCTCTAAATGATTGTTATTTTTTCATAAATTAAGAAAAGGTAAAAGTAGAAACTCTGAAATAATATCTAATCATATTCATTTTAATCATCCTTAGCAATGCTAATTGTTTGTCTTAAAAGAGATCTAACCATCAGATCATAGCAGATTACTGTAAGTTCTACTGGAATCTATAATGTCTGGAGGATTTTAAAGCCTCTTTATTGGATGGTCACTGTATCCTGGCAAGGACATCTCTGTTTCTGAGCCTTTGAATTTGTATGTAAATATCAATACCTTTATTCCAGTTATAATCCTTTAAGATGAAATAAATGTATAGCTTCATGTAAATATCAAAGAAAAAGCATACAAACCTTATTATGTAAAATCAACAAAAGTAAAACTAAGATTGCTTTTCTACATATATTCTTTCAATGTGTTTAAAGCACAACAAGGTTTAGGATTCCCCCCAAAACGTACAAATTGCAAAAGAACAATCCATGAAGGTAGCACAGTAAGCCATATAAGCAATTTTAGATAAAACTCCAGTAATATCTGAAAGACAAATGCAGTAAGTTCTTTTTCCTCATTTTCAATATATATTGAAAAACTTTTTTTCTAATTTCTTTTATGTAAAGTTCATTAGCACATTCAAAGAACCACAGAGCAATTTTAACTGTTTGAAAACTAAACAAAAAGAGGTCAAGAAATCACAATCTTGCTCTTCTATGTAAAATTGCTATTTTTTATCTTGAACACAAGATTAAATATAAAAGGCAAACAAAAGAATAAATTAGAATAAAATTATATTGTATTTGGTGACTTAGAGTAGCATTTAAGAAAATTCAGGAAATAAAAATTTTATCTAAATTAACTTTTGTATTGAAATAGAAACTTTTTATTATAATAAGTCACTTTTCTAATATGAAATCTGTTGGTTAAACATTACAATGGTTTCAGAAAATGATAGACAATAACCGGTAAGCCATCCCCTGCATTGTAGCCGGCCAGACTCCAGCTATTGCTGAAGATTTTCAAATTATATTAGAGATACTTATGCTAGATTAGACAAGGCCTAACAAAACACCTTGAACATTTTTTGCTAGTTCCCTAAATTTTTCCCCAAAACACTCTAAGACCATTTTTTTCTCACTGACTATAAGTGATGGAAATGAAAGTTAAGAGATTCTTGATTTTTCCAGTAAAGGTCATACTGTAAAGGTCATACTAATAACATATAATTTATACAACACCTTCTTTTCCAAGAAACTAAATGTAACTGAGAAACAGGTAGATGTTTAAAGACTTATACTTATCTTGAATGTGAGAACAATTAAGGTCTCAAAAGGACAAGTAATTTAACTAAAACTAATACAAAAGCAGTGTAAGCCAGTCACAAAAAATGTGCAGGTTATTGTAACTTCCATCCTACACAACCATATATATATACTTTTACTTAATCCTATGCACTGAATTCCAAACCTTAATGCAGATCAAATTATCTATTTATTCACATTAATTATGTTTTCAATAGCTCAAGGATAGTAAAGAAGCAGTGTGATGGAGTCTTAAAGCACAGGCTTCGGAGTGAGGAGAATGCCAGGTTTGAAATTCACCTCTGACACTGATTTATTCTTTCTAAATCTCAGATTTCTTCTATGGGGAGAGTAATACCTGTAGCATAACATTTCACAGAGTTTTAAGGATCAAATGAGATAATATATGTTAAGTGCTTTTCAAGCACTAAAGCTTTATAAATGTCAACTTTTTTTTATTTGATGAGGAGAAGTTATTGGAAGACATGAAATAAATAAAAGACATAAATTCTCCCATTAGGAATCTTATATCTGATAGAATAACACACAGAAAAACTACCAATGCTTTAAGAGAAATACATGGACAAATATATGCTCATATAGTAAAAAATTATAAACTAAAGTAACAAGTAACATGGTTAATCATGAATATAGCGATGAATATGAATTATTGTATATCACAAAAATGACACAAAACTAAGACTGGAGAAAGATGGTGACATTCGCCATGGGGACAAAATAGAAGAAATCCAGGAAACTCGGTAGAGGGTTTCCCAACTATACTACTCCATGGTATAAATAAGAATTCCTTGATTTGCTTTGGCAAGGTCAATAAAACTTTAACTCTTTCAGTGAAGGTATATGTTTTGTATCTGTAGTTCTATATACCCTTTTATTATTATTATTTGTCTGTGCTTTTGCTCATTAGAGATTTTGTAAGAACAAATGCTATATTTCTAATACCAAAAAATTAAAGCAATCAAAATTGCTTATTATAAAATATATGTAGAAATATACATATTTATAAATAGCTATATTAACAATTAAGTCTTTTGTCAGGATCTTTGGGTACTGAAAATTTAAACTACCTGGTATATGGAATACAAATAAGTATTAATATTTATTACTACAACAAGAAGGAAAAACCCTATTTAATATCAATCCAAGTCTAGTATCTTGTTATTTGCCACATCAATTGGCATTTTAGCAATGTTTCAAATTTCCATTGCTTTGTGCTTTTACCTCTAATAACCACACATAGGTGTTCATCTGAGCCCCAAAAGCTTCACATCATAAAACAATTCACTTTCCACTCCCTCTCCATTAGTTAACCTTGGGTAAACTAGCAAACATTTTAATCCTATACTGTGATCTGTCTCAACTATATTCTACATTCACTGATTCAATGGAACCACTCAAAAGGAGGAATACCTGTCTCTCTAATACCTGTCAAAGAGGAGACTTTTTTCTCTACAAAAAAGAGGAGATAAGAGGAGAGGGAAGGTGAGGAAGAACACCAGGAAGCCATCTTTGGAACTAAAAAACCATCCGCTGTCAAAACAATGCCCCAATTTGAATATATATTTGGAGTCTCACAGCATCCTAACTCCCTCTCCTGACAGTTTGAAAGAATAACCTTTAACAAATTTCCTTTGAAGATGTGAACTCTAACCTATAAATTTTCTTTTTTTCTCTTCTGTAGTTACAGGGGTTACTACATAATCACCAATTTAGCAAGGTATTCAGCTGCAAATAAAGGAATAGATATGGTATTTTCCTTGTTTAGGAATCAATTTCTCCAAAAGACACCCTTTCCCATTCCAATGGTTGTGGGAAATAGCCATAATTTATTTCTGCTATGGTAATTTTGTTCTTCAAAAGATAAAGGACACATAAAGTTGATCTCCAAATCTGAAGCTGATGCTTGACCAACAATAACAAGTTGTTTGATGAAATAGAAATAAAGAGATTTTGGGGAAAAGTTCAATACTTTAATATATAACAACATTGAGAAAAAGAAAAAAATGAACCATAGTTTGATATAGTTTGATTTGGGAAAACTGGAGTCTCTAGGTTGAAACTGTGAAGACATAAAGAAAAAAATTATGAGAAAGAAACAGGAATCTTTTTAAGGAAAACAATAAGGATACATTGGGAACTAACTTATATTAAACATGGGGTACACCACTAGAAGTCAAAGTCATCGAAAGTATAGTAAAAGATGCAAAATCCTATAAAAATAACATGAAATGCAAAAGTCACGATGAGATTAGGAATATATTGAACAGTTAAGACAATAAAATTTTATTGATGGTTGTTAGGGGAAGGGAGTGGAGGAAGAACAAAAAAAGGACACTTCAAGATGAATACAACAATGATTTGAAGCAAAAGGAAATAGAGAATCAATCAGATCATTTTTAGTTTTTTTTCCCAAATAGCATAATGTTCAAACTCAGAATAAATTAGTTAACAAAATATTATTATATTGCTTTGTCCTTCATTTTCGAAAAAGAAAAACACGCCATCAGGGAAGTAATGTTATGATAAGCACATGAATTGGATTTTAGTGAGGAGGTGCTGTGCTAAGTTACCAGCTTCACTTTCTTCTCCAGAATCATCTGGGTCCAGTGGCCAGATATGAATGAGGATGACTGGAGATGATCCTGGATGTGAGGTAGTCAGGTTTAAGGTCACACAGCTAGTAAGAGTCAAGTGTCTGAGGTCACATTCGAACTCCTGTCCTCCTGACTCCAAGGCCAGTGTTCTATCCACTATGCCACCTAGAGCTGCCTTTAATTATAAGAAAATGGTAAAAATAAACAAAAACAAAATGATGAAAAGTTTAAAAAAATAACACTTTGCTGTTCTTGTCACAAAGCTCAGAAAACTTCTAAAATGAAACAATGCAAGAACTGATGGAAGTGCTTTTTGTCTAGGTTTAAGCAATTTTTGGGAATAGGAAGTCTAACACATGAGTGGAGAAAGTTCAGTGTTGATATGATTTTCTAAAAAGGGAAGAGTTTGCAATGTATATGCTAGTCAATGTGGCTTTAATTCTGACAACATTCTGGGCTATGATTAAAATGGTGATTTGTGAGCAATTTGGAAAGAAAAGTGCTCATTACTAACATAGCCAGTTCTCAAACTTATCAAGTCTTTCCTAAAATGTGATGCCTGGAAATGAACACATTAACTGTGCTTTAAATGTGTAGTGACAAAGATAGAATAGAGCAGAACTATCACCTGTGGGTTCTGAATGGGATTTCTCTTTCAAAGTAGACTAAGAAAAAAGATCATAAACATTTTTATTGTCATGTCACATTGTTAATATATACACATATACATACACATATATGTATACATATACATGCATATATACATATACACATATACTCATATATATATATATATATATATATATTTGATAGTTTAGATTCAAAAAGGCCCATATTTATAAGCTAATATACAGTTTACTATCTATGAGACCCCTGGACAAGTCATTTAAACCTGTTTACCTCAGTTCCTCATTTGTAAAATGAGCTACAGAAGGAAACAGAAAATTATTCCAGTATTTTTGCAAGGAAAAAAAAAAGAGAGAAATGCGTTCACAAAAGAATCAGATATGACTGAAATGACTAAATAACAATATTTTATGTGTGTGTTATGTATTCCTTACATATTTATCCTGAAATGCCTGCCAGTCATGTGTGCAGTCTTTTTTAATTAAAATGCAAAATTCTAACTTTATCCCATTTAAGGTTCATCTCACGAGACTAAGTGACAGTTCAAACCTGCCTAATATTTTGGACGCTGAATCTGTTACAATAGACTGTTAACTATCTCTCTCAGGATAGTGTCATGTATAACCCTAATAAGGTTGCTATCTATAACTTCATCCAATTCATTTTTAAGAATATGAAGCAACACAGGGTTAAGCACAGAACACTAGGGCAAAAAAAAACAACGATGTGAGTTTTAGTTCCAATTACACTTTTCCCTGGTCAAATCACACATTGAATATTGTCTTTAGTTTTGTATACTATATTTTAGGATTAGCATTGACAAACTGGAAGGTATCAAGAGGTTAACAAGATAGTAAATGAACTGGAGAATTCACCATAAGAAAATCACATAAAAGAACTGAGGATATTTAATTAAGACTATAACAACTATCTTCCAGTATTTGAAAATGTCACCTAGATGATTTATTCTACTGAGTCTTAAAGGGTACAACAAAGAACAAAGAGAGAAATTTTCAGAGTTAGATTTAAGCTTGATATAAATAAAAATTTCCTAACAATTATACATGTTCGAAAGTGGAATGAATTTCCTTGGAAGGTAGTGGGTTCCCACTCCCTGGAGTTCTTCAAATGGAAGCTAATTGGGCTATTGTGAATGTGCTCTAGACTGATTCCTGTTAAGTAAGATAGATTTTCTTATCCTAATGCTGTTACTAAGATATAAAAATATTTTCGATAAAATTGGGGCATTGTCACTAATGGTTTTGTGTCTATGAAAATGATCAACAATAAATTATACTACCTGCACTGACTTGTGTGTCTATTAGTTGAGTAACTTAAGCAATCAAATATCACATTAAAGCTTGCAAAAATCTTTATATATTGTCTCATTGAGCCTTATAACAATACTGTAAGGTTAGTTCTATTATCCCCATTAAAGAAGAGAAAACTTACAGGCCCATTTAAAATAGTAGTTAAGTATCCAAGTTAAGGAGTCAAATTCTAAGTTCAGCGCTGTATTCTTGTCACTACCTCACTGATAATGAATGAATGAATGAATGAATGAATGAATGAATAAATAAACATAAACAATCAAATAAATAAATAAATGAAATAAGATTGCCAGAGTCATCTCAGTATCAGGTTCACAAATACCTAAATGGCTCTTTAACTTGAGAATTCCTTCTAACAATGTAGATCAACACCCAATTGTACCTGGCCCTTTTGTCTTTGTTCTATCAGATATTCACCAGAGGGATCCACCCAAATTGCTGGAGGTCTCCCTCATTTTCACTCAATCATCTGAGAGTGTCAATTAAGGGTTCACCCTGCATACAATAAGTCCCTCCTCTCTTCCTGTCAGAATTTCTTCTTAATGATGATGCTTTCTGGTTTTTTTGTTTTTTTTTTTGAGTTTACATGACTAAAAGATGGGCCTTTGCTTTCACTGGATGCTTGGAATCAGTAAAAGGAGGTTTACAATTTTCCAAGAGTGATCAAATTCACTCTCCTATATAACTCAGGTCCCAAATTATTGTCCATCTGTACTATCTTTCCCAGGTTTTATTTATCTACAGCTGAAGATACCTTCTTCATCCAGTTAGACATTCCTATATGAATGAACAGGCTAAATGTATTTTAGTGATTACACATGCCTTCCAGCAGACTCTAATAATGCTCTTGGGCTGGATGTGATAAATACTTTGTCATTCATATATAGGAGTATTAGAAGATTTAATCATCGTCATAAGGTACATCTAAAATCTAGACTGGGCTAGGTCTCCTCCACAGTGGCAAATATTTTGAAGAGGTTACATCTTCTGGTTTTATTCCTTGCCTGATATTTATTACTGTAAAGTCACTGAGCAGGGTTTTTTTTAACACTGATAATTTTTCCAAGGAATCAAAAAATAAACTCCATGTATGGATGGGAGGCACCTAGTTGTAAAGAAATTTGTAAAATTCTTCTTTTTTTACAAAAAACCTTTGTCAGAAGATGACAAAGTGATGATACGGACTTACCTGAGCTCTTCCTAATCCACCTCCAAATAATATTTAATAATGCCTCAAAATAAATTCTGAAGCAGCACAACTAACTAAAGAATAGGTGAAACAAATTTTTAGTGCAGGACAATGTAGAAGGTGAGCATCAGGCCTTGGAAGCAACTGAATTGATACTTTCTGAAGTTCTCAGTCCATTGCCAGTAAATTTGTCAGACATTTGGCTAGCAGATTACAGAGGACCCTTTGTTGGCACCAGGGGAGCAGGAACCTGTTCCATTGGCTATATGCAGTTCTGGGTTGTAACCCCATGGCAAGAAAGAGCACTAGCAGAAGCAGGGATCCTGAATACAGTTCTATAGCAGAAAAAATTATTTGTGGGTGCTCACAGACGAGAATACAGGCCAGGAAATCATTGTTTGTATCTTTCCTTACATCACTCCAACTTGATAGACTGAAAACGTAAGAAGTTTGAAAAACCTGAAGCTTGGAATAGTTCTCCCTTCACCTTGAAAGCAGAGTCCAATTATAACATAAAGCTAAAAGTCAAGAAAAAAAAAACTGGAAAATTAGCAAGCAACAATAACATACTATCATAACAAGGAAGGTCAAAGCATAAACTCAGAATAAGACAACAATGTCAAAATAGTTACATGCAAAGCCTCAAAGAAATTGAGTCTCAGGACTAAAAAGGAATTCCTCAGAGCTCAAAAATAGTTTTAAAATTCAAATGAGAGAGTAGAGGAAAAACGGGGAAGAGAAATGAGAGTGAGGCAAGAAAATCATGAAAAAAGTCAACACCTTAGTAACTGAGGCACAAAAAAATACTGAGAAAAAAATCTTAAAAACAGAATAGACCACCTGGTAAATGAGGTATAAAACAATCCAATAAAAGAAACAACTCCTTAAAAAACAGAATTAGCCAAATGGAAAATGCTGTACAAAAGTTCACTAAAGAGAAGAACTTATAATAAAAAACATTATAACCACAACAAAGCTCTATGTCTATTATATCTTAGAAACAATTTTAAGAATATGAATAGATAACTTGTGAAAATCTGATTGGTCTCTACTAATATAATCACTGAGGATACCCTTGATTCTCTTGGAGATGATTTTCAAAAGGATTTCATTCAGATGGGGGAATAATTACATAATTTCATAACAACTGATATTCTCTCAGTCTTCTTTTCTCAGTATTAATGAAGTAAGATTTTTTAATATTTAGTATCTTTTCCTCCTTTACATTATATCTAATATATACATATATATAATATGTACCTTAAAGCCCTCATAATTATATCTCCTCTACCACATGAATCCTCTAATTAAACTTAATCCAATGGAGATTCTTTTTTATCTTTTTTTTCTTTTTAAAGGCTTTTCTGCATCCTCTAGAAGAATATCTAGCATTGTGATCTTAGGGTTGATGATTCTATCATCCTTGATAAAAAAATTGCAAATATTGTTTTTCCAAATCCATAATCTTTAATTTCACACTTCAGTATCTTTGGGATGAATTTTCTAAGTGGGATATTTTATCCAGTTTAGTTTAATTTAATTTAATAAGTTTGTTTTTGCTACCTTTTTTTGGTTTTTGCAAGGCAATGGGGTTAAGTGACTTGCCCAAGGTCATGCAGTTAGGTAATTAAGTGTCTGAGGCCAAATTTGAACTCCAGGACTGGTGCTCTATCCACTGAACTACCTAACTGCCCAAGTTTTTGTTCTATTTTAAGTTCTAAACTGTCTCCCTTACTCTTTCACCACCTCACACTACAGAAAATCACCATTGCCAAAGAAAAAATATATGTAAACCATACTTATTAGGAAACAATGTTGTTCATAATCATATATCACCCTTTTCTCTAAGATTTTGTAAACTAGTTTATCTTTTAGTCCAGTATTGACTTGGTTAAATAATTCAAATATTTACTGACTAACTCTAAATCTGAGGGTAAGTAGAGATCAAGATAGGAAAATTTAAGTAAAGAAAAGCATACTTTTATAAGGGGGGGGAGAAGGAAAATTTCATGTATTAGTCAACATCTGACCTGGTTCTTGAAGGTAGAAAAAAATTCCAAGATATAAGAATAACCAATAAGAACATTCTAGGCATGGAAGTGATTTGATCAGGGAATGATTGGGTCAATTTGCAAATGTGTGAACTTAAGATTTAAAGGCAGAATTCGAACTAGTTTATGAAGAGCCTAAAATGTCAGATTAAGAAGTTTATATTTTTATCTAATGGACAATAGAGAATCAAAAAAAAGGTTTTGAGAGAGATAAAGACATAACAAAGATGGATAGGTAAATAATAGTTTTAATGCTATGAGACTGGAGGCTGGAAGTGAGATGCTAGGAAACTGCTAAAATTGTCTGGGTGACATATGATGAAGTTATAAATCACCATGGAAGCATGAATGGAAAATAAACAACAGTCGCTGGGGATACTATGAGAGTAAATTCAGTGGAATATACTTAGATGTGGAAAAGGAGAAAGAAGGAATATTTTTAAGTTTTGAATTTAGATGACAATAAGACAGAAGTACCAGTAAAATAAAGAAGCTGTATGTTCAGAAAAGAAAATTTTATGTGTATATATATATATATATATATATATATATATATATATATATTCACTTTAGGGCATGTTGAATCAAAAGTTTCAGGAAGCTTTCCAAGAAGACAAATCCACCAATCAGTTAGATAACATAAGATTAGTTCTAGAGCTTGGGGGAAAAAACCTCAGAAGCCTTATAGATCAAGTTTCTCATTTTACTGAAAGAGAGAAAATGATTTGCTCAAAGTCTGATAAGTAGTCAGAGGTCATATTTGAACACAAGTTCTCTGATACCAGAATTACAGCATGTTTTCTTTAGTAGTTACAGTTAAGAGAAAAATTTACATTGTATACATAGATTTGTGAGCCCTCTAAGAAGAGACAATATTTGATACTGTGAGAGTTTATCAAGAGAAAACATGTGGAGAAGAGAGAAGGCCAAGGGTGGAGTTTTACTTAGAGGGCAACATGAAGAGAATGAGCAATGCAGAAGGAGATCAAGGAGGGAAATTAACCAAACAGAAGAATTAAAAGAGAACTGTGTCATAGAATTCAAAGAATGAAAAAAAATATCAAGAAGCAGGTGTGATAAACTTTATCAGAGGGTTCAAGGAAGATACTGATTGAAAAAAGGTGAATGGAATTGGTCATTAAGATGTCACTAGTGACAATGAAGTGATTTCACAACAAAGAAATAGGAATGGAAGTCACATTTCATGATGTTGAGGAATGAATGAATTGTGAGGAAGGAGAGACAGTGAGTATAAAAACATCTTTCTACAAGTTTAGCAATAAAAGAAAAGAGATATCTAAGACACTAGCTTGAGAGGATAATAAGGTTTGGAGAAGTATGATGTCTACTACAATTGTCCTGTCTACAAATGCCTGCTTCATTCTAACGTGAAATTATCTTTCTGGAATTAATATCACTTTATTATTGATATTATATATTATAACTAATGAAACCACTTAATTTTTTAAAATAGCATATAATGTTTTATGTCTCTAATGACATTTGCTCAAATTCTCATTGTGACAGGAAAGAGAATGGATATGTTAGCAATGTGTACATACCCATATGTCATATTCAAGAACAGACTATAATTAACAAAATGATAGTTTTGGAGGGCTGGTGGATATGATGCATTAAGAAAAACAGGTTGCATAACTACCACACTGCACAAAGTCACTAAAAGGTCCTATATTTCCTGTCATATTACTGAGGCGCAAAATGATTTGATGAAACAGAGAAACAGTGTGCTTGGAAAACTGAAAGCTCTATTTTTGTGGGGAAATATGTTTGTCAAGGTCTAATATTTAAATTCTTTATAAATACCTCATATAGTCCCTTCAAACAACTTGTAACAAACCAATTCTTTGCTCTTTGTCTGATGGTTTAACCTACTCAAGCTTCTTAAGTCACAATAATTGGCCCCAAATTGATTTACTACTTTTCCTAGCTAACAATATTACATTTTTCTACCTATCATAATGGAAAAATGTCCCAAAACAGTTTGTTTAAATTATACAATAATAGAATTTTTTAAAGTATAACATATCACATAATTTTGTGTATTACTTAGGCTATTCTCTATATGCTCCTATAAAATAATGTTTTCTCCTAATTCAATATAGAATAAAGACAGTTTTGTCAATTCTTTTATTCCCACCAAAAACAAAGCAAGAGAATAATGATACTTCATTATTGAAAACAAAATTTTATAGATGTTTTCAATTAAATGGTTTCTCTTCTTTTGCCAACATCTCTTGTTGAAGGTTATGTAATGTGAAATCAGACTTCTCAAAGCTATATTACATAATGAGAATATTTTGATTTTGAAATGTCACCAGCCAGTCAAAATATGGAACGTCTGAATGTCACCTCAAATAATTTTAGGTTACGTACTGAGGTAGTTCATCATCCAGTGAATACAAAGCATGATCTATATATTCCATAAATTCAAGAAATGAGAGTGCATGCTCTCAGAAAATAGAAAGCTCTTTTGGCAGGTTATCCAAGAAAACATTCCAAATATTCACTCTTTATGATAATTCAACATTTGCAGAAAATTCTAGTGCATGATTGAAAATAAGTAATGCTTAGGTTAACTTTAATGAACAGCAGTTTAGGTTTTCATTTTTAAAATCTTCAGTTTAATACCAATGGCTCAAAAGTATTACATTTCCTGCCGTCTTATCAGGCAAGAAGAGGAAAGGAACATGAATTAATAAATACTGAAAGCTAGCAAATATTACCCTCCCTTTAAAGATTAATTTTGATAAGTCTTTTAAAAGTCACAATGATGGCCCTTGCCCTATATGTTTAACTATGTAACATTCAACTGATATTTGAAAAGCAGAGTTACCTCTGGCATTTAAAACTAAATTAAAAGAACATATGCTGACTATTGCTCTTAGCAATTCCTAAATATTGATCATTTGAAATAAATTGTATTGTAAATCAGTCTATGACTTTTGTGAAAAACATTACATGATTGCCCTTTCATGGTTTAAACGCAATACATATTATTTCTTATTCTCTTATTTATTTTTTTAGCAATTTGGAATTAACTCCTTAATTTGAATGTGGCTTATTTAGTTAAATAAAGACTTCCTTATTCTTGGATTTAAAATTTTAATAAGTTTATTTGTGCCCAGAAAATACTGAAGACTCTGAGTCTTCCAACTTCAACTACAATTTACATTCACTTTTACTGATGTAAGTTGATTAGGGGAGTTACACAAGGAACTTAAAGAAGATAGAGGGTGCTTAAATGCCCAATTACACTATCTTGAGACTTCTGAAGTTGATTTCTGGACATGGGAACTTGTTAGACTCATTCACACTTCAATGAAACTTACTGATTGAGTCTCAGAAGGAGGATTCAAAATGATTTAATAAGCAAGAGTTTGTGCATTAGAGCAATTCTTAGAATTGATCTTATAAAAGAGGACCAACAGATTTGTTGCAGGACTTCATCCCTTTTTTTTCTAGGAAGTCTTGAGATTAAATAGAAAAAAGTCAGCAACTTAAGTGCAGACATATGTATTCAGATAAAAAAGCCTATTCATTCCCATGATACACCTCCATCCCTTCTCCTAAAAAATCCTTCATCAGAGGAATATTGCAGTTAGAAGTTTTCTCAGCCACACAACTTGAGGGGCAATGATGAGGCTTCTCAGCTACATCTATAGAAAAGTGACTTGGCTCCTAAATTCCTAGTGTCAATAACAGAAAGAAATTGAGTGGTATTACCTGAGTCTGGAAAAAAACAGTTATGGTAATGACAGAGAAGATATGTCTGAATAAAAGTAATATATGTGCTGTATCCTTCGGAAGGAATGTCTAGATTGCTCTGAGGATGCTAGCTGAGGAAATAAGAACAAGATGAGCCATAAAGGGGTTGAGGAAAGGCACACAGGAATAAAATACATGGATTTGGTGTTTTATTTATTTGGTCAAGGCAGATGCAAAATTGCTGCTCTAGCAATGCCAAATTCATCTTCCTCCTTGGGGAATTTGCAACCCTAAGGATAGTATAATAAGGCTAGAGGCTTGTATAGTTCTTTGGGGGTAAGGATGCACTGGAAAGGGAAAGAGCCTTTTAGTGACAATTTCATGTCTACTGCAAGACTTTTATGTTATTACACTTTTCCAAGAAATTAAATAAATGCTTTACTGTATCTGAAAATCAAAGATGATAATCTTGTTACCTTATGTGCAAACCAGGACACATTTTATCATAGGGGAAGAATAGTATGACCTGACTGATGTTCATTTTGGTCTATTGGGTCCTATTACTAAGTAATTAAAATGTATAGACTAATTAAATCTGAAACTTGGCTAAATTACAAACTAACAATGTATTTGTAAATCAGAGAGATTATAATGATTTCTATATCAAGAATTCTTAATCCTTTTTTGGTGTCATATATAACTTAGGAATTCTGATGCAGTCTTTGGTTTCTCACAATAATATTTTGAAAGAATAAAAGTAAAATGTAGAATTACAAAGGAAACAATTACAGTGAAAATAGTTATAAAAATAGTTGAAAACAAATTCATGAACATGAGGTCAAGAATAATACCTAAAGGGGAGCCAAGATGGCAACAAGAAGGGATCCAGTCTTAGGAGCTCTCTGATAAGACTCATAAGCTAAGAACTCTAACTAAACTTTCAAGAGACAGAACCCACAAAGGGACCCAGTGAGGCAGTTCTCCTACTCAAGGTAACCTGGAAAAGAGCAGAAAGGCTCTGCTCCCTGGGGCGGAGGGGCGGCCTGCCAGAGGGGTGGCCCGCCAGAGCCAAAGAACTTCAGCCTCCTGGAGGCAGTCCCAGGGCGCTGGGAGCCATGGCTCACAGCAGTGGGGGAGTCTCCTGAGCTGCACCCTGAGGAGCACCGGGCACAAAGTGGGGGAACAGCGGGGGACCTCTGCCAGAGCGAGTACGTGGAGCCCAGCCCTCAGGGCACACAGCTAGCAGCTTGTTCTTTCTGCAGCCCAGATCCTGAAACAGAAGCAGGCTGAGCTGGTAAGCAGGAGCCTCCAGGGCATGAGCCCATTAAGCTGAGGGAGGGGAGTGAAGAGAAACTGCAGAGCTCTGTCCTCTGCCTCTGGAACAGGACTCTGGGGTTCTGACCACATTTAGATCCTGATTGCAGTCTAGGCCCCCCATAGAACAACAGCCCCCCCACCTCGGCCCTGTGGCAGAGGGGGGCGCTTATGGTCATTCACAGACCAGGAGTGGGGACAGAGCCTCACACACTGAGACCCTTGTGGGAGTGTACCAAAAGCTCAGGAAGCACCCCAAAACCAGGCCCAGGCTGGGAAAATGAGCAAGCAAAGAAATAAGAGGAAGACTATTGAGAAATATTTTGCAATGCAAATGAGCCCAAGAAGGATCAAAATACTCAGTCTGAAGATGATGAAGCACAAGCTCCTGCATCTAAAGACTCCAAGAAAAACACAAATTGGACTCAGGCTATGACAGAGCTCAAAAAAGACTTTGAAAATCAAATGAGGGAGTAGGAAGAAAAACTGGGAAAAGAAAGGAGAGAGATGCAGGAAAAACATGAAAATGAAGTCAGCAGCTTAGTCAAGGAAATCCAAAAAAATGCTGAAGAAAATAGCATGCTAAAAACCAGCTTAGGTCAAATGGATAAAACAGTTCAAAAAGTTATTGAGGAGAAGAATGCTTTAAAAAGCAAAATTGGCCAGATGGAAAAAAGAGATAAGAAAACTCTCTGAGGAGAACAAATCCTTCAGACAAAGAATAGAATTCAGGGAGATTGATGAATTTAACAGATATCAGAAATCAATACTTCAAAACCAAAAAAATGAAAAATTAGAAGAAAATGTGAAATATCTCATCAAAAAAACAACTGATATGGAAAACAGACTTAGGAAAGATAATTTAAAAATTATTGGAATATCTGAAAGTCATGATCAGGAAAAGAGCCTTGACATCATTTTCAAAGTATTACTACAGGAAAATTGCACTGATATTCTAGAAGCAGAGGGCAAAATAGAAATGGAGAGGATCCACCGATCCCCCCCCCCCCGAGAAAGAGATCCCAAAAAACCAACCCCTAGGAATATTATAGCCAAGTTCCAGAACTCCCAAGTCAAAGAGAAAATATTACAAGCAGCCAGAAGGACACAGTTCAAATATCGTGGAGCTGCAGTCAGGATCACACAGGACGTAGCAACAACTGCATTGGAAGCTCGTAGGGCTTGGAATACAATATACCGGAAGGCAAGAGAGCTTAGAATGCAGCCAAGAATGAACTACCCAACAAGGCTGAATGTCCTCTTCCAGGGAAAAGGATGGACTTTCAATGAACCAGGGGAATTTCAAATGTTCCTTTTGGAATGGCCAGAGCTGAACAGAAGGTTTGATCTTCAGATACAGGACTCAGGTGAATCATGGAGATTGGAGGAGAGGGGGGAAATATGAGGGACTTAATGAGGATGAACTGCATGTATTCCTGCATAGAAAAATGACACTGATAATACTCATATGAACCTTCTCAGTTAATAGAGCAGGTAGAGGGAGCTTTTATAGTTGAAGCACAGGAGAAAGCTGAATTCGAAGATAAAATATGGTGTAAAATGGAGTCAAGAGAAAAAAAAGGGAAATGGAATGGGAGAAAGAAAAAGGAGAGGGGGAATAGTCCAAGATATTTCACATAAGATTTTTTATTACAATGAGCTATTGCAATGATATGGAAAGGGAGAGGCAAGGGGGAATGAGGGAATCTTTGCTCTCATCAGAGATGGCTAGGAGAGGAAACAGCATATATAGGGGTATAGACATCTGGAGTAAGAAGGAAGGGGGAGCAGGGGGAAGGGGTGGGGATGTGAATAAAGGAGGAGAGGATGGACCATGGGGGGGAGAGTGGTCAGATATAACACATTTTCTTTTTTACTTCTTGCAAGGTGCTGGGATTGGATGGCCTGCCCAGGACCATGGGGCCAGGTGGATTCTGGGCCTAAGGGGTGGTATGGGGGCTCAGGGCTTCTTGGCCCCAGGACCAGGGAATCTGTCTGCTGTACCACTCAGCAACCCTACAGCAGAGTCAAAGTGAAAGGAAAGAGAAAATATAGTACATGGTAGTGGAGAAATAAGAAAGGAGGGAGTTGCGATCAGCAATGGCAATGTTGGAAAAATATGGAAGTAACTTTTGTGATGGACTTATCATAAAGAATGTGATCCACCCGTGACAGAGTTGTTGGTGTTGGAAGGAAGACTGAAGCACATTTTTTGTTATTATTATTTGAGGGAGGGTGCAGGGCAAGTGGGGCTGGGTGGCCTGCCTGGGGCCACATAGCAGGGTGATCTTTGGGTGTCTGGGGCCAGATTTGGACCTGGGTGCTCCTGGCTCAAGGGCCAATGCTCTGTCTGCCACCCAGCCAGCCCTAATATTATTACTATTTTATTTTATTTTGGGTCTTTCTTTTTCTTCTTTTTGGTTTTTGCAGGGCAGTGGGCTTCGGGTGGCTTGCATGTCATACGGCTTGGTGATTGTTGGGTGTACGAGGCCGGATTTGGGCTCGGATGCTTGTGGTTCCAGGCCTAGTACTCCATCCATTGGGCCACCTGGCCATACCTACAATTATTACTATTATTTTTTTTAATTTTAATTTTTTTCTTTCCCCTTTACTTTTTTCACCCAAGGAAGTCTATCTATATTCATAGGGGGAGGGGTATTTTGTTTACTTGTAAACAAGAATATTTTATTAATGTAAAAAAATTTGTACAAAATGAGAATAAAAAAATAAATTAAAAAAAAAGAATAATACCTAAAGATAAGTTGATTCTTTATGAAAAATATTTTGGATTTTGACAATAAAAAAGTCATATAAACCAAAACTCAGTGTTCTCCACTCTACCAAAGAATCTGGGATCATACAGTCTAGACAGAGCCTGGTTTTCTAAAACAAACACGGTCAGTTTCTTTCTTTGGCCACATTGCCTCACCTATGCAGTTTTGCTCAGGGAAACTTTCCAAATTAAATCTTAGGAAAAGTTCAAATCTAGAGAATCAGAATATCCCTAAATTCCATATAGGCTCTCAATGAACTACTGAACTCATCAAACATTTATCAAATGCCTACTATATTTGCAAGGCACTGTGATAAGTATACAAAGAAAAAAATGAAAAAAAGCAAACAAAGCAGTCCCTAATTTCATGGAGCTCAAGGTCTAATAGGTGAGATAATATGAAATCAAACTATGAACCAACCAGATAGATACAGTATAAATTAGAGATAATCAACAGAGAGAACACACTAGAATATATACATATATGTATATATGTATATATGTATATATATATACATATATATATATGTATATATATATATATGCTAAGACTTGAAGGAAGCCAGCAAATAAAATTCCAGGCATAAAGGACAGCCAGTGAAACTTCAGAGTTGGAAGATACTTATGGTATCAGATAAGAAACAACCTTTATTTAACTCCTACAGAAAATGTAGTGGATGCCAAACACTGTCAGAAGACTAAAAACAAATATATAAACCTGAAATACTTAAACAGCCCACTTAAAGTCCCATAGAAGGCAA